>NW_022196911.1:20141861-20153396 GCF_008632895.1 Mastomys coucha
TTCTTCCAGATATCCCTACTTCCAGATGAGAAGTCCAATCCTGTGTCGAGGCTGAACCCCAACAGATATCTCTGCTGTAGTAGTTAGGAAACAGTTTTTTTTTTTTATTTTTTATTTATTTATTATATGTAAGTACACTGTAGTTATCTTCAGACGCACCAGAAGAGGGCATCAGATCTCATTATCTCATTATTGGCGGTTGTGAGCCACCATGTGGTTACTGGGATTTGAACTCATGACCTTCCGAAGAGCAGTCGATGCTCTTCCCCACTGAGCCATCTCACCAGCCCAGGAAACAGTTTTTTAACCTTTCATCAGATAATATCTTTCTTTATGTTTCATTTTCCATAAGTAAGGATAATACTAACTCTAATTATAATTCAAAGGGAAGTTTTCCAGGAATATATAAGAGATATGAAAAAGGCATACAGAGCTTATGAATGTACTTTATCAGAAAAATAAGAGGAAATTCCTTACTATTACACAACAGCCTAGGGTCCTTACTATAGACCTGACAAAAATGTCATGAGCTATTTGTTCTTTATCCATCATGGAGAGACTATTCTAGAGAGCTACCTGAAAAATTAATACCTGCTATGACAGACTGAAGACCTCTAAAGTTAACTACATGCAACCCATTTGACTTGGGCAGAGCAACGTAATGAAGCAGAAAAAAGATATTTTAAAGGTATAGGAAATAATATTTTGGCAAACTATAAATACTATAAAGGGTCTGAGACCTACGTTAAAATTATAATTAATTAGATTGAATTGGGATTGAAGGCCTAGTAAATATCAGGGAAGTTATAATGTTGAACAGAGGCCTGTAATTCAAGTTTACCACCTCAAAAATGATCTATACTTCTACTGGGGATTGGGACATTGTCTCTGATAAAACAGAGGTAATGTATTAAATGTAGTGGACCATAAGGTCAGGTATTGTGATGAAAGCTATATATTTGCAGATATATTCTTAGAATCATGTGGAAAAATACTATTATAACAGTGGAAAACACAGGCTTATGTTTCTTCAACCTCATGAAAAAGTCAGAAAATAGGGCATGTTCCTGATAAAGATTGAAAAATGTTATAAAAATAATTAAGGATTATCCATCAGGAGAATGTGGCATGTTTTCATTCTCCAAATGTATGAAGTGTGTCATTGCCCTATGCTTTTAAAATGGTTAACTAAAAAACGTGGTCATGTAGAAAAATGACTTTTAACTAAGAAAATCTTTGTGCCATAGAAGAGCTGGACGAAGAAGAGCAGGAGACTAAACATACGAAAGAGTCCACCTGTGCTTAAAAGTCTCCTGTATTTATCATTAAAAATTTTCAGAAATTTGTCAATATTAACAGACTTATGAGCTACAAGTAAGGTAATTCAGTATATTTGTTCTCTGCAAAATGAATTATCCTTAACATTTTTGTTGTCCAAGTCATAGTGTATCTTACTGATTAAGTTAAAAGATTGCTTTTTTTTTACCATACTCCTAAAATTACTAGATAAAGAAAAAATACTCTTCACTCTGCTACATTCATTAATAAAACATCTCACAAAAAGATATCAATGAAAAGTTATGGCATAAGGAATTTTAAACAGTTTAGGAATTTTTCAATAATTTTTAAAACAGACATTAGAAAAAATAGTAAATATTTTTCCCAATCTACAACTTATCATGAAAAAGACATTATACTATGCAATATTCCCAATACCAATACCTTAAAATAATTACTAATAGAAATAAAACAATTTTGCTTTTCTGGAGATTACAAATTTTTCCAGAAAAAACACAAAGAAGAGGTTCTAATAACTTTAGGATCTAAGATAGATCTTCATAAACTTCAGTAATATAAATTGCAGATTAGACAAGACCGGTTACAAACCATTAATTAGTTTAGAAAATTACTGGGAGATATTAAATGTCTTTGGCTCACAATTGAATTAAATCCTCAAGAGTTATTGAAGGGTATTATGGGGATACCTTTAGACATTAAAACTGATAATGCTCTAGTGTATGTATACAGTAAGAAACAATTTTTATACATTATATCATAAAACATATTATGAGTATTCATACAATCCTACAGATCAAACAATTGTAGAAAAATCTAACTGTACTTTCTTTTTTCTTTTTTTTTCTTTTTTAAGGTTTTATTGTACTATGAGAAGAAAAGTTACATGATTTCAATTTATCTGAATTTGTTAACATTTAAAAACATATTTTAAATAAATAGAATTAAATCACATTCTTGTTTCCCTTTTGTACCCCAACTCCTACCAGATATCCCTCTCAATATCTACAGTATATTTTTCTGTCATATTCTTCAAAATTTATAAAATATTATAACAATAAAAATGAGTATTATAAAAGTTGTTTGATATAAAACAAAAATCAATATAACTGTCTTATGTAGATACTTGTCTACAGCAATACTGAAAATACATATGTTTTTCTCAATCTAAATTTTAAATAACTCCAAATAACTGTATATTTCAAAATAATATATCACTACTAGTATTTTCTTAAATGAACATAAATATATAAAGTCTTTTTGTTTGTTTGTTTTATACTTAGTAGAGCTTAAAATCTTGGCTTTCATTGTGGTACAAGCCCAAAATAAGAACAATTTTCATACATTGGATTTCATTGTAATAAGGCTGTACTTCAATGACACATCACCAAAGGATTTTACCTCCATCGTAGGTAACCTGAGAGTTGATAGTTCTGCTGCACCAAGGAATGAATTGTAGGCACGATTTTTGGATACAGACTTCCTGCTATGGTCAAAGCTATTTAATTTGAGTGAGTGACTTTATTCTCAGCCCACAGAGAACAGGTTACATTCACTTAAGAAATGGTGTATGTATTAAGATGGTCTATCCTGGTCTATCCATAAGGTCTTTCACTAACTGTTTCAATGAACAATGGTTCTGCTTGGAGGGTGGCACAGACATTAGGTGAGGGTAAGAATCTGGTTCATTAGTTGTGATAGTTTGGAAAAGCATTCATCTCAGAGAAAGAGTAACTTATAAAATCATCTTCTTCAAACTTGATACAATAGTTACAAAAGTCAAGCAAAGCATCCAGTCTCACTCTTTGTTGTTCTTTATAAGGCCCCTCCCAATTTAATTGTCTACGTTTCTTTTGGGTATATAAATACTTTTGAAATATGTAAGCTGTTCTGAAAACCATAGCATAGTGTAAAAACATGAAATAAACAATACTACATATAGAGAGGCCAAGATAGGAGAAGCAAGATTTCAAGACCCTTATGTTGTACACAGCAAGACACTGTCAGGAACAATCAAGCTGAAGGTTTATATGGATTGTATAATATTAGACCTATTTCTCCAATTACCAAACTAGAGAGATCATTGGATGACAATCAACAAATTTCTAATTACCAATATTTTTGGATTTCAATCATTTAGGATATATTGGTAATATTAATTTTTTCATACTAGGTTATTAAGAAAAAGTAATTGTTATTTCCTGTTGTTTTTGTTGTAAGAGGTGGGATTAGGTTTGTATGGATTTGTTGTAAGATTACTTTCTTGCTTCTTCTAGGGTGTAGTTTTACTTCTTATGTTGATGTTTTCCATCTATTATCCTTTGTAGGGCTGGATTTGTGGAAGTATATTGTGTAAATTTTGTTTTGTCATGGAATACTTTGGTTTCTCCATCTATGATGATTGAGAGTTTTGCTGGGTATAGTAGGCTGGGCTGGCATTTGTGTTCTTGTAGGGTCTGTGTGAAATCCAGCTAGACTGCTGAGAGCTTGGGGCATTGTCTATATGACAGAACATGCATCTCCTGTGGGGGGCTGTGAGAGGTTGTTACATTGTTCTTTGAAACCTCTAGAACTATGCTTCCACAGTTAAAATCACTTTTGGCAACAAAGGCTTCCATATTTCTACAAGGATGTTCCATTAAGCCCCACTTAAAGCTTTCTACTGCTTTCCAAATCCAAAATCTCAAAATCCTCATTCTCCCAACCTAAAACATAGTCAAGTCTATTACAGCACTACTTTACTCCTGGTACTAACTTATGTCTTAGGGTTTACTGCTGTGAACAGACACTTTGACAATTCAACCACTCTAAGAACAACATTTCATCAGGATTAGATTACAGGTTCAGTAAATTATCCTCAAGTCAGGAGCAGGACAGCATGTGGGCAGCCATAGTAAAGGAGGAGCTGAGAGTTCAATTTTCTGCTGAAAGCTTACAGGAAATGATTTACTTCTACTCATCTAGGATGAGGGTCTTAAAGCCCACACCCACAGTGACACACTTCCTTCAACTGGACCACACTTCTAAATAGTGCAATTCTCTGGACTAAGCATATTAAAACTACCACACCCACATAATGTAATTTATAAATCTTAGAGCATCTATTTTATATTAATTATATTACATAAATTTTTAAAAATTCCATAGTATTATAACTTAAAAAATCAAATCTTCTAAGAATATTCTATGTGAAAATATATGCTTGCTTCAAATGTTATAAAAACATTTTATTGCTTGATTTTGAGCACTATCTAATGTAATAGGGTCTATTGCATAAACTCCAGCAGAGAATAAACAGAATTTGAAAAAACAGAAATGAATAGTAAGGAGAAATTAAATTCAGGATTTACATGTAAGAAAGCAATTTTCTGAAAAGTTTTGAAAAAAAAATACTTCCTCTAATCTAGATTTCTCATGTTTAAGTTATAAAGGATATGTCATCTATGAGTATTATCATGGCAAAGGTAGGTTTTTGCAATATATTTCAATATTCTATTTACTTTCAAAAGAGGTACATCATTGTCTATAAAGAGAGAAAATTATGTGCCAAGAGAACAAAGGCATTTACCTAGTATAATTTAAATCACAATTAAGATTGTTAAACTATTTACTGGAACTTGACAGCTACTTGAAAAGATACAATGCTTATCTTAACAACAATAGAGCTTGAAAGTCTACATATTTTCACATTGAAGCCATCCCCAGTTATATATGCACTGGCTCCACTGAAAGTTCTCAGTTGTTATTAAAATGGAAATGTTAGAGATAGAGAAACACATTGAGTTGTGAGTAAAAACTGAAAGAAGGGAAGGAGTTTGATGGTAGAAATTAAAGAAGGATTTGATCAAAATCTATTATATGTGAACATAAATACTGAAAGAAATATGTTAAGAAGAAGGTGGAATTTATAAACCTAGAATTATTTACTCCAATGTACTAATTACTTTGTCCCTGAGAAAACAAGTATGATGACATTTGTGACAGTCCTCTACTAAGAAATGTTTCAGAATAAAAGGAATCACCTTAGCCTGGACTCATGTTCTCATGTCAACCTGTATTTCCTACCAGATGTAGATAAGTGGTGAAGTGTCCAAAGAGTCATTATGAAAATAGTGAGAAGAACCACTGTTTCCAAAAGTCTGAGCTTTCTAGCCTATGAAGACCCATTGGGGATAACACTAGCCAGGATAGCTTTGTGTTTATGTGTACTCACAGTCTTTGTTATTGGCATCTTTGTGAAACACAGAGACACTCTATTGTCAAGGCCGATAATTGAGCTCTGAATTACATTTTGCTCATCACACTCAAAGTCTGTTTTCTATGTTCTTTGAACTTCATTGGTGTGCCAACATAGCTATCTGCATCCTTCAGACCAACTTTGGAATTGCTTTCACTATGGCTCTTGCCACAGTGTTGTCCAAAGCTATTACTGTGGTTATTCCCTTTAAGGTCAGTTTTCCAGAAAGAATCTTACTGTGGCTAATGATTTCAAGGGATCCAAACTACATCATCCCTATCTGCACCCTGATTCAACTTCTTCTTTGTCAAGTATAGATGGCAACATCTCCACATTCATTGACCAAGATAGTCATACTGAATGCCAACATATCACCTTTTTGTGCAATGGAAGTTCAGCTGTTGCCTTCCACTCTGTCCTGGGATACCTCTGTTTCTTGGCCCTTGGGAGTTATACCATGTCCTTCTTCTCGAGAAATTTGCCTGATACATTCAATGAATCCAAATTTCTATCATTCAGCATGCTGGTATACTTCTGTGTCTGGGTCACTTTTCTTCTTGTCTACCGTAGTACTAAAGGGAATGTCATGGTGGCTATGGATGTATTCTCTACCTTGGCTTCCAGCACAGCACTCCTTGCCTTCACATTTACTCCCAAGTGTTACATTATCTTGTTGAGACCAGACAAGAATTCATTAAATTATAGCAGGAAAAAAATCACATTATAGAAGGAAGACTTCTCCTAAAATACAGTAGAAACAATAACAGCATCTATGTTAGCTCCTTCATAAAAAGGATCATTCACAATATCATTCTAAAAGTCTGTTACACAATTACAGTTTAAATGTCATTATATCAGGTTTTACTACTTTACCCAAATGTATTAAAGTATTATAGTATGAAGTCCATTTATTTTCAAAGTTTGAAAAACCACACTGCCTCTGTTGCATCAAGTTTTCCAAAAAAGAAATAATGGCTGGATCATGTCAAAATTTTGTATCCTTCCTTTATATTAATTTCTCTGCCTTTTCATTTATGGTTTTAATTTTATTGAGGTTCAGGAATTTTCTTCCTTCTGTCAGAAATAGCAACACATATAGTTTGAAAAATCCATTGGAATAAAATGTTTTTATGTCCATTAATAAATCATACTAATAACTGTCCTTTAAGTATATTATAAGTTTTATATGTATTCAATCTTTAATATACCATATTTGAAAATGAACAACTTGGTATATGTAATGCTCTCATTCATTTAATTAATTTATAATAGTTTGTTTAAATTCATGGGCTTATATTGAAAACTGCCAGCTATCATAATTTAAATGTAGTTCATATAATAACATTGTAGTTCATGGCATAATGATTCACATACTACCTTAGTGTGTAGAATCATTTAGAAATTTATTTTGTTACTCAACACGAAATATGAGTCAACCAGAACAATCAACTTAGAGCCCATGTTCATAGTTTGAACAAATTTGTGTCATGCCCAGCTATTTGAAAATTAGCTGACTACCCTCAAATGCACTTAAATTTAGATATGTACAACTATTTTATCATGCAATTACATTTCTGGTGCCTCAACTCATTTGACAGTTGCTGGTATCACACCTTGTTTATGTTGAATTATTGTATTTTTCTTTGATATAAATTGTTCATTTTAGTTTTATTCATTTAACTTGCTCTCACCTAATTTTCTGTAAATTGTTATACTATCCACAATAATATCAACAATCAGTTATATCCTTGTATTTCATTACAACCCATTACTCCATAATTGATTATAATTTTGAAAAAAAAATTTGACAGTATATTTAAAATGGCTTTCTCCATTGTTATATGAAAGAAAACAAATATAAAATTGTTAGACCAATAACATATGACTTTTCTCCTAGATATTGTCTGTCTTTGCTTTTATCACTATTTTACTGGTTAGAGCCTTTAAAGTTTTCTTGGTAACTTTCCTATTTGGCTGATAAGCAACTCAACTAGAGAGAAATTGTTAATTAATTGGAAATCAATTTAAGTCTACACATTGGTAGAAACACCACAAGTCTTGGAGGAAAACATACAGCTGCCACATTACTAAAATAACATTTGGATACCCAAATCTAATGGAAACTGTGAAAGTCAAAAAGCCAGCAGAGCTGTTTGACAAAGATCCAACAAAGCTGACCCACATGCTGAGATCATATTCAACTGTTTTTCAGTTTTGTTCTGGATCTCTACATGCTGCAGGCTTAAGGGGGGGTCTTGTATTATTTATAAAACTTGGAGATATTAACTGGAACTTTCTGAAGAATCATTTATGCCATATTCTAGGTGTACTGTTGTTAACCTTCCTCAGAAATTTCCTAGACATACTACCTATCCAGTTTTTAGGAAGATATCCTTACCTGGATCTACTTGAAGATTGCCTTGCATTGTAGAGTTTATGACACACAAAAAGATGTCATAGATCTCCCTATGATGATTTGGTTTTAAGACATGCTTGAAGATCTTGCTCTGGACTTTAAAAAGGAAGAAAATAATCAGAACAAAGTAAACTTTGAAAAATTCAACAAGATTGAGAGGGCTAGAGAAGGTGGATGAATATCAAATTACAAGTCTATTCTTATAATACACTCAGGCAGTTATATGGCATATGGCATATGGGATGGGGGGTTCACATATCACATACATATCACATACCTCTATAGGAAAAAAAAAAGTTAAAATGGCTGACATTAATTCTGCTTTACACAGGGTTTATACTGATAGAAAAAGAATGGTCTGGAATAATGATGTTTATCAAGATATCAGGACCACTTTTTCTTGAATAAGTTGGCATGCATAGGGCCAAGTTGGTGTCTAATGACCAAGCAATAACATAAAACCAAAATTATACAAATAAAGATATTTTGCTGAGGTATAAATTAATAAAGATTGAATTATGCCAGAAATTGAAAAATAATGATAGCAGCATTGGCCTGAGGGTTTTTCTTGGTTTACCAATTTAAAAGTTGATAATACACCATTTGGGATAGGCCAAGCTTCCCATCATAGCTTGGAGATTTTATGTCTGTCTACAAACCTTAAAACCACAAAATAGGTCAGATTGAGGATGGGCTGTCATACCTTGGGAAAACATGCCTCTAGAGTCGTTTATTATTTTTAAGAATTCCCAGAGTTCTTTAGCCCATTTCCCCTCCCATTCATATCTTAGATGGTGCTTGACATCCCTGCTCCAAACATCCCTCTTCCCTGGGGTGTCAGTTTCTATAATGTTAGGCTCCTCCTATGTCATTAAGGCCAGGCAAAGCAGCTCTCTGCGACACATGTGCCTGGGGCCTCAGACCATGTCATGTATAGGCTCTTGTCTGTGGACTCCCTCCCCTCAGCCCGGACAGTTTCGAAAGTGAAAGAATGCCACTGGCCTGGGCAGAAAAGGCACACCTGTGGAGTGGAAAGCTGCTGCGGAGATCAAAGACTGACAATCAGCTCAGTTCTGCCAGAACTCACACTTAAAGTTTCTGCTATAAACAGACTGCTAGTCTCCCTTTTTCCGTCTGGTCTCATGTTTATGTTAAAAGTCTGATTGTTGTTGGTTTCGTTTTTTTGCCTTACTATAAAAACACTCTGCACCCAAAGTAAAGTACACCTTGATAAAGTTTTCTTGGTGTCATCTCTTTGTCTCTCCCACCCGCTTATTTCCACAGGTCCTCCATAATCTCCAGTCCGAGACCACCCACGATTGTGTGGGCTCTGCTGGCCGGACTCCCACACTTGTCTTCATGCACAAAGTTGTATCATTAATAATGTCAGGGTTTGGTGCCTGTCCATTGAATGGATTCCAAGTTGTGCAGGTCCCTGGTCAACGTTTTCTTCAGTCTCTGCACCAAACTTTTCCCTGCCCAGTAATTGTCATGCCACTAAAAGCCTACCTCAGCAAGGTAAGAACTCATGAAAGCTGCAACATTGGACCTTACTCTATAACAAGCACAGAACTTATCAATCTCCTCTCTCTCCTAAAGATCGTACTGATTTTGTGAGCATAAGATACATAGGTTTTGATATTCTCATTATCTTTATGGACTTTTAGAGAGTTGGGAGTTCTTTACCTCTGGGTCCAAGGGAGTTACAATGTGTAATGGAATGTTTCAAGGTAGAACTTTCTGAATCATGAGGAACATCTTTCCAGCATGAAAACATTTCAGTTTAGAAGGTTATGCCTACCCTATATCCTATGTCCTCTGTATTCTCTAAACATTCTTTTTAGTTTGTTTGGTTTTGTTTTTTTCCAGACAAGGTTTCTCTATGTAGTCCTGACTGTCCTGGAACTCACTCTGTAGACCAGGCTGACCTCAAACTCAGAAATCCACCTGCCTCTGCCTCCCAAGAGCTGGAATTAAAGGCGTGAGCCACCGCCACCCAGCTTAATCATTCTTTACTCTTTTGAAACTACAAAGTCTGTCATCTCAAGGATTAGAACATATCATGTAATACTCAATAGTATGGAACTGAGAAAAATCATCAGTTGTAAGAAGTAGGCGCTTCTCTTAATTTATAGGATTTAAGGTGCTGTGGAATTTTCTTGCCAAAGATTTTACAGATATGGAAAATGTTTTAAGATTTCTTAAATTTTCAATCACTATCTGAAACTTTTGAGGCAGTTATAGAACAATAACCAAATAGCCTTGTGAAGAGTATAAGCTACTTCATGTTTTCTCTGCTGTTGTATTCCCTTTTTAAAAACTCATTGTTTCATTCTAAATATAAAAACAGGCACCACAATTCGACTCATCGCCTTGTCCATTTGTATAACCCTCCCTTTGCAACCTTCCCAATAAAAGCAAAAAAGAAAAAAAAACCATCTCATTGAGGAAACAATTGTCTGTCAGTATGTCCCATTGCATACCATATTGTCCATATTTCTTTATATACACCTGATCATTGTACTGATTCAATTATTTAGTCAGAGTACTATGGCTTCTGATGTACTATCTGTATCAGATACTTATCAGAACTGCTCTGCAATATTGTGTTCTTTCTCTGTGTCATGGACACTTGAATATTCAGGTATAGGCTTTTTGTGTTCTCCAGCAGATCATAAAGTAAATGTGTGGGAGGACCAACTCACTACTGTGGATCTATCTAGGACTGATTACGAGGTAAGCCACACCCACATCACCAGGTATGTCGTGGTTAACTCACTTAAAGATGCAACCAGCAAAGGGGAGAGCCAACACTCCTGCACTCCTGTCCTTAGGGCTATCCCATCCACAATATGAAGAGCCATGGCCAACTTTACTGTGCTCTTAAGGAGAAATGCTGACCATGTTCTTCCAAGTGTTGTAGCCATGGAGAGACAGGGACAGCTTTCTTGCTCTCCTTACATCAGGCCACACATATATACACACACACATTATACACACACACATACATACACACATATTTCTCCAGCTGACAAGACATATGAAAAGACAATGCAATATGATTCTTCCAAATGTTCATAATTCTCTAACAACTCCAAAGTTGTTGAACTAAATGACATATACTGACTAAAGATTTCAAAAGAATGATTTATTGCCCCATCACTGAATTCCAAGAAAACACATAAAAACAACTGACAAAAATTATTTAATTGTTGACTTGCTTAAAGGTTTAGAGGTTTTGTCCATTATCATAACAGCTAGGGATAGTTAGTACTCAAGCTGGTACTGTAGCAGTAACTCAAAACATACATCCTTATCCTCAGTCAATAGAGAAAGATTGGGTAGGGCAAGGGCTTTTGAATATCAAAGCCCACTCTCAAGGACATACTTTCTAGAAGTCCATATGTACACATCAAGACCTCACATTCTAATATTTCATACATAAAAAATATTTTAAAATATTTCATCCTTCAAAACAATCTCACTTCTGGTAAATAAACACTCAGATATAAGATATTATGGGTGTTAGCATTCAGAATCTGCCCACAGCAGATATGTGGGTGGGTCCACAGAGCTGTCACCAGGA
>NW_022196911.1:20251043-20251608 GCF_008632895.1 Mastomys coucha
CATTTGATCTTTGACAAAGGAGCTAAAACCATCCAGTGGAAAAAAGCATTTTCAACAAATGTTGCTGGCTCAACTGGTGGTCGGCATGTAGAAGAATAAAAATCGATCCATACTCATCTCCTTGACAAATCTCAAGTCCAAGTGGATCAAGGACCCCCACATAAAACCAGATACACTGAAACTAATAGAAAAGATAAGAAAGTGGGGGAGAGCCTGGAGCGCATAGGCACAGGGGGAAATTTCCTGAACGGAACACCAATAGCTTATGCTCTAAGATCAATGATCGACAAATGGGACCTCATAAAATTGCAAAGCTTCAGTAAGGCAAAGGACACCCTCAATAGGACAGAACACAACCAACAGATTGGGAAAAGATCTTTGTCAATCCTACATCTGATATAAGGCTAATATCTAATATATAAAAAAAAATTCAAGACTCCAGAAAACCAAATAACGGGGTACAGAGCTAAACAACGAATTCTCAACTGAGGAATACTGAATGGCTGAGAAGTACCTAAAGAAATGTTCAACATCCTTAGTTATCAGGGAAATGCAAATCAAAACA
>NW_022196911.1:20252666-20296555 GCF_008632895.1 Mastomys coucha
CCACTTAAAAAAAACAGGCATGGGTTCTAAGTCTGTCTACAGACCAAGTTCCAGCACAACTAAGCTTACGCAATAATGGAATAGGAAAACAGAAAGATGTTGATAATATACTATAACAAGGGGGCCATATTCCAACCCTAGGAAGCAGCAGAATTCAGCAGCTTTGATCATCTGGCTCTGGGTTTATAGTGGAGAGGAGAAGACTACTGGCACAATTGATGCTGGTGAGCTGGAACTAAGAAATTAGTGCTGATTATGAAGAGACTAGCATCACCCATGTTAAATCTTCTAGGAAGTATTTTCTGAGAATACAAAGAAGCTGTGCTCCAGAGATAGCAAAGGTTATACCTCATGTTGCAACTGTACACAGTAATGAGTATGAGTCACCCAGGTGTTACTGGATTTGAAGGCATTAAGAAGTCATGAAGAGTAGCTCAGGTTCAGCATTTTGAGAAGCCAGAGAAGAACATTGGTGAAAGTGCACCCTCAGTTGCAGTTGACGTCCCAGGACTGAAGGATTAGTGCAAAGAAGTTGAGGTTTGGCACCATGAAGATAGTCTATGAAAAGCTATTGGTGAGGTCTAATTGCAGAAGAAGACACCAGCTTATTGTAGATGCCACTACAGTGGGATGATCACCAAATACAGCAGCAGCAGTGGAGAAGATCAACCTGACTAGAGTGCTATGGAGGGCAGAGCTTAAGAAATGTTGCCAGAATTTTGAAGAACACCAAAACACCATATGTGCATTACAAACATTGAAAAAAGTAAATGTAGCATTGAAGTTGCATTGGAGTCCCAAAAATATTAGAGATGTCAGAGATATGGGCTATCTGCTGGGGAAAGCTGGTAACACGGAGTAGGTCTAGCCCAAGAGAAAGACGTCTGTTTCAGTAAATAAATGTGCAAATGGAGTTGGATACCTAAAGTCTGCTTTGGCATTAGACATAGAGATGCAGAGTCTGGAGATTGCCTAGCTAGTTTCCTGTCTTGATTTTTGGATTACAGTGATTGGATAAATCTCAGAAGAGATTTTGATATATTACCATTGGTGAGGATGCTTTGGGTATGGTGAATTTTGAAGTTAAATTAAATGTATTTGGCATTATGGTATGTTTAATTATGGTCCCTATAGACTCATATGTTTTAACACGCCTATGGAGGCCAAGAAATTTATTGTGATTGTTTATATATAATTGGCACAGGGTGTGACACTATGAGGAGGAGGTGTGGACTTGTTGGAACTGGTATGGCATTTTTGGAGTAGGTGTGACATTTTTGTAGTTGGTGTGTCACTGTATGCATTTTCTTTGATACCCTAGTCCTGGCTCCTTGAAAGACAGTATTCTGCTAGTTGCCTTCAGATGAAAGTATAGAACACTCAACCTTGACTGCACCATGCCTGCCTAGATGCTGCCATGACCCTGCCTTGATAAAATGGACTAAATCTCTGAATCTTTTAGCCGGCCCCAGTTAGTGATTTTATAAGAGTTTTCCTAACTTGGTGTCTGTTCACAGCAGTAAAACCCAAACTAAGGCAATCACACTTAAGAAATTTAAATCAAGGTCAGATAAACAATAAAAAATAGACCTATAACTTGCAAGAAAATGCAAGTAGTCATAAACAGACAGACATCTAAGAAAAGCCCAGGGCAAAATTGTTTTAGCACACAAAGCTACTCGAATTCCAAAGAAACCCTAATACCTTACTCCACAAGTGAGTCATAAAATAGAAACCAAAGGAAAATTGCCCAATTAATTTTATGAGTGCACGGTTACCCTGTTATGTAAACAATACAAAGACACAAGAAAAAAAGAAAATTTGAGATCAATTTTACTTCTGAATATTGATCCAAATATACAAAAAAAAAACACCTGACAAACTGCATCCAAGAACATGTCAAGAAATCATCTACCATAATCAAGTATGTTTCTTCCCATCAGAGATTCAAGTTGAAATAAAATTCTCTCAATGTAATCCAACATATATACAAATTGGAGAAAATGACAATTTCAATAGATGCTTAAATAGGTATTGAGAAAATCAAATCCACTTTAATAAAAACTACTTAGAGATATCAGGGATATATACATATATATGTATGTATGTACAGGCAATATAAATAAACCAATAGCCCATATCAAATTAAAGGCAGAGAAACTGAAGATTTATGAAATCATTGGCACTGGAGACAATTTCCTAACAGAACATGAACAGCTCAGTCAATAAGATCAAGAATTAATGAATAGGATGTTATAAACTCAAAATCTTTTATTAGGAAACAGACAATGTAAAGGTGCAAAAAGGCAACTTATATAATGGGGAAAACATTTCTTTCTTTCTTATCTTGAGTTTTATTTGTTCGTTTATTAACTTATTCACTTTGCATCCCATGCAGTGTCCCATCCAGGTAACTTCCTCCCAAAATCCTTCTACCCATGCCAATGTTTTCTTCTCCTCTGAGCATGAGTTCTTTTCCCCTTTCAGATCCTATGACCCTGTCATATTTGTCTGCTAGGCTATGCCCATCTACTCCCATGGAGGAATGCCACGTTAGCCTGGTTAGAAGAATATAACTCTAACAAGCAAAAGGTATTGGAATACCCCTTGCTCCAATTGTTCAGGACCCACAAGAAGAATAAGCTGCACATGTACTATAGATATGTAGGAAGGCCAAGGTCTGGGCTATGTATTTTATTTGGCTTGTTGTTCAGTCTCTGAGAACCCCAAGAGTCAGTTATTTAATGTCATTAGCCTTCCTGTGAGGTTCCTACCTGGTGGAGGGGCTCCCAATCTCCCTCCTATTCTTCCACAAGAGTCCCCAAGCTCCATCTACTCTTTGGCTGTGGGTGTCTGCATCTGTCTGATTCACCATCTGTGTGGAGCCTCTCACAGAACAGTGAAGTGAGACTCCTGTAGGCAAGCATAACAGAATATCATTAAGGATATTAGCTCTTAGCTCTTTTTTTTCTTTTTCTTTTTGGATATTTGAAATAGGGTTTCTCTATATATCCCTGGCTGCCCTGGCACTCACTCTGTAGACTGACAGTATCAGCTATTTTTGCTAGTCAATGCAATGGGTATTGCAATTTGGGCAGGATTCAATAATCCTTGAGTCTCTGCACCATAACCTCACCATATCCCTACACTTCTTTTAGGCAGGAAAAATACGAGGTCAATGGTTTTGTGTGGTATACCATAAAAAGACACAATCTAAGAATAATAAGAATAGGAGGTGAAGACTTCTAGCTCCAAGGCCCCCAAAATATTTACAACAAAATCAGACAAGACAACTTTTCCAACCTAAAGAAAGAGATAGCAGGGTAGTGGTGGCTCATGCCTTTAATCCCAGCACTTGGGATGCAGAGGCAGGCAGATTTCTGACTTTGAGGCCAACCTGATCTACAGAGTGAGTTCCAGGACAGCAAGGGCTACACAGAGAAACTCTTTCTTGAAAAAGAAAAAGAGAAAGAAAGAAAGAAAGAAAGAAAGAAAGAAAGAAAGAGAGAGAGAAAGAAAGAAAGAAAAAAAGAAAGAAAGAAAGGAAGGAAGGAAGAAAGAATGAATGAATGAAAGAAAGGAAAGAAGAAAGAAGGAGAGAAAGAAAGAAAGAGATGCCCATAAACAAGGGTTTATAGAGACATCTGTGTTGGACAAGAAAATCCAATTCCCCACAAAATAATAATAAAATAATAGTGCAAAACCTACACAATAAGGAAGGAATATTAAAAGAGGCATGGGAAAATATCCATGTAACATATAAGGGCACATAAATCAGGAGTACACCTGAGTTCTCAACTGAGACTCTAAAAGCTAGAAAGGCCTGAAGAGATATCTTGTAACCTGTAACTTCTAATAAATCACATGTGTTATATAAGAACACTATACTCAGAAAAACTCTTAATCACCGTACATACAGAGAAGAAATTTCAATATAAATCAAATTTCAAACAATTTTAACACACAAATCTGGCCATACAGAAAATCCTAAAAAGCAGACTCCAACCCAACAAAAATAACCACATACAAAAAAATACAGAAATAGGTAATTACCTACCTGTAAAATCAAGGGGAGCATACATGGACACTCATATATACACACTCACACACACATACACACACACACACATACACAAACAAACATTGACAAACACTGCTCATTAGAATCTTTGAACATTAGTGGACTCAGTTCCTAAATTAAAAGACAAAGTCTAATAGAATGGATGTGAAACAGGACCCTTCAATCTGCTACATATAAGCGAAAAAAATAAAAACAACACAAAAATAGACATTACCTCAGAGTAAAGGGTCTGGAAATTTTTTTCCAAGCAAATAGACTAATGAGGCAAGCTAAAGTAGCTACTCATGTGTAATAAAAAAGTCTTTCAACCAAAGTTTACCAAAAGAGACACAGAACAAGACTTCATACATATAAGAGAAGGAGTTGGAGAAAGGACCAATGGAGCTGAGGGTTTTGCAGCCCCTTAGGACGAACAACAATATGAACTAAGTAGTACCCTCATGGAGGGGTCTGATTGTTCAGGCAGCATGTGTATAGTAGAGGATTGCAAATTCAATCATCAATAGGAGGAGAGGAGCTCGGCCCTGTGAAAGTTCTGTGCCCCAGTGTAGGGGAATGCCAGGGCCAGAAAGTGGGAGAGGGCGGGGTGGTAGGCATGGGGAAGTGGGAGGCAACAGGGGTTTGTTTTGGTTGTTTTTGTTTGTTTCTTTGTTTTTTGGAGGGGAAACTGGGAATGTAGAAATTTACATGTAAATAAAGAAAATTAAAAAAAAAGAGAGAGAATGAAATACTAAGATGATATATCCATTCTGAATATCTATGCCCCAAACACAAGAGCAACCAATTTGTAGAAGAAACAGTTCTAAAACTTAAATTGCACATCTAAACTCACACACTAATAATGGCAGGTTCAACACCAAATTCTCATCAACTGTCAGATCTTACAGATAATGTCTAAACAAAGGAATAATGAAACTAATAGACATTAGAATCAAATGGACCTAAGAGACATCTATAGAATATTTATCCAAGCACCAATTGATAGACCTCTTTCTCAGCATTTCATGGATCCTTCCCCACAGCTGACCATATTATCGGGCACAAAGCAAACTTCAACAAACACAAGAAGTTTACAATAATGCCATGTATCTTATCAGACACGCATGGATTAAAGCTGGTCTTTAACAACAACAGAATCACCAGAAAATGTAAACATTGTGTGGGAAATATTTTCACCAACTACACATCTGGCAGAGTGATGATTGAGAAAATAATTAATGAACTCAAGAAATTAGAAACCAACTAGTGAAATAACCCAATTTCTAAATGGAAAATTATCAGTAAAGTGCCCTCCACTGGCCAATCACAGACTGGGTGAAAAGACAGGGAGGGAATGGAAATTATAAAATTTATTTGAATTTATTTGAAAAATATCATAAAACTTCCTCATTTTTTAAAGTCACCAAAAATTGTATAAAAATAATGGGAATGGCAACCAAGATGGCTCACCTGATTTAGAACACTTTTTTCTAGTAGAGTTACCAGCATTTACCTGTAATCTTTAAGAAACTTCTAAAGGATCTGAAGATTTTTTCATCTGTACTGCTATGCATGCCCATGGTATAATTATATTAATCCTGTAAAGAATTCACTTACATGAAATAAAAATGAAATATTTTATTCAAAAGGAAAATGAATGAGCAGGAAATGGTGGGTGATGAGTTAAAAATCATTTGCTTGTAACCCTGAGCACAATCTACTGTTAAGCAACACTCACAAAAGTACAGAGCTACCTCCATCTAATTGCCATATTATTTTCTATAACAATGAGCACACACACATACACACACATGTACACACACAAATAAATTAAAATAAAACAAACATTGAATTATTTTATTTAATATGAGTCTACATAGATACTTTCCCTTCTTTTAAAAAAACATAGAAAGCCTCATAATCAAGTACTCAAACAAAGTTATTCTCCCTGGAAAAATCAAGCCAAACAACAAAATGAAACTATAGAGTTATTGAGAAAGACATCCACCAGTAGGGTTTAACTTATACACAAATCCAAGAACAGTATTCAGCGGGGCAAGCAGTATATATTGCTCCACAATTTTATAAAAATATTTGTAAATTTCAGAAAATTTGGTAGAGAAACCTTCCTTGGTCCTCTGAGCATTTGTATACTCCCACTCTGTACTATTATCATTTCCTTAAGACCAGTCCTTCCCTTACTTTGTCTTATGGGGACTTATAATATGCTTCTTTACTTGTCTATTATGAAGAGTGAAGAATAAGTGAGTGATGATGGATAATGTGTAATCCTTTATTTTTTTGTACAAAAGAGAATCAGACCTTTATATTCTTATCACAGATTACTTTGATAGGATGGTGTCCCAAAATTTTCTTTTTGTGAAAAAAAAAGCATTCTAACCAAGCAGGATTGGGAAAAGTGATGATTTCATTTACAATTTCATGTTATACTATACCATGACAAAGAAATTAAGGAGGCAGATACTTAAATAATCATGTTAGCAGTCAAGAGCACAGAGAGATGATTGTTCTACCTCACTACTCTTTTCTATTGGTATAGACAGAATCTCTTGCAAAGACTAACTTCCTCTGTTACTCATCACACATAAGCCTACCCCATGTTATAACCAGTGTCTCTTTGCCAGAACAATAGATTTTCATTAGTATATAACATCACCCTTCTCCTCCATCCAGATGTTCTGTTATATATGACTTGCCTCAGACTGTCCATTTCTATCAGCACATCTCCCAGTATTTCCATATAATCAACTGTCAAGTTACAGTAGAGTGTGCAAGACAAATGTCATTTGATGAAATAATGAAGCTAAAGCTTAAAATTGTTATCTTCCCGGTATACCCCTGTGTACTATCTTGCGACACACACACACACACTATATATATATATATATATATATATATATATATATATATATATATATATATCATTGTGTTGTGATAGATATGTAATAAATGTGTATCCAACTCCAATGGATTGAAAAAAAGATTTGTGTGAGTGTGTCTAGGAATACGACTTTTTTGATTAAAATTTTTTGACTCATTTTTATAGTACATATTCCATTCCCTGTACCCCATCCACCCTCTGACTGCTCCACATCCTATACCTCCTCCCCATCTCACCCAGTCTCCATGTGGAAGCTCCCAACCACCAACTCACCTGATCTCTAAACTCCGTGGGGCCTCCAGTCTCTTGATGGTTAGGTGCATCATCTCCAAATGAACACAGACCCTGCAGTCCTCTACTCTATGTGTGTTGAGGGCCTCATATCAGAGGGTGTATACTGCCTGTTTTGTCTTACAGTGTTTGAAAGATCTTGGCGGTCCAGATTAATTGAGGTTGCTAGTCCTTGTCCAGGATCGTCCTTCTTGTCAGCTTCTTTCAGCCTTCTCTAATTCAACAAGAGGGGTCAGCATCTTCTCTCCATTGGTTGCATAAAAATATCTGCATCTGACTCTGTCAGCTGCTTGTTGGGTTTTTTGAAGGGCAGTCATGATAGATTCTTTTTTGGGAGGACTCCATAACCTCAGTAATAATGTCAGGCCTGGGAGACCTCCCCATGAGCTGGATCACACTTTTGACCTGTTGCTGGACCTTCTCTTCCTCAGGATCCTCTCCATTTCCATATGGCCATCCTACCAAAAGCAATATATATATTAAATGAAATCACCATTAAAACCCCAACAAAATTATCCAAAACCATGGAAAGAGCCACACTCAAATTCATCTGATAAAGGAAAAATCCCAGAATAACAAAAACAATTCTTAACAATAAAAGAACAACTCTGGGAATCATCATCAAAGACCTCAACATTTACTACAAAGCACTAGTAGTAAAAACTGCATGGTATTGGTACAGAGACAGACATGTTCATCAATGGAATAGAATTGAATACCCAAAAATAAAACTACACAGTTACATTCACTTGATCTTTGATTCAAAAAATATACAGTGGAAAAAGGAAAGAATCTTCAATAAATGGTGCTCATCTAACTGGCTGTCTGTATGTAAAAGAATAAAAATAGAACCATATTTGACACCTTGTACAAATCTCAAGTCCAAGTGGATCAAGGACCTCAACATAAAACCAGATACAATGAATCTAATAGAAGAGAAAGTGGGAAAGAGCCTTGAACTCATTGACACAAAGGGAAATTTACTAAACAGAACTCCAATAGCTCATGCTTTAAGATCAAGAATTGATAAATGGCATCTCATGAAACTGCTTCTGTAAGGCAAAGAAGATAGTCAATAAGACAAATCTACACCCTACAGATTGGGGAAAAATCTTCACTAACTCCATATCTGATAGAGGACTAATATCAAAAATATATAAACAAATCAAAAATTAATCACCTAAAAACCAAACAACACAATCAAAAATGGGATATAGAACTAAATCAAGAATTCACAACTGAGGAATCTTGAATGGCTGAGAAGCACCTAAAGTCCTTAGCAATCAGAGAAAAGCAAATCAAAATGCCCCTGAGATTGTACTTTATATCAATCAGAATGGCTAAGATGAAGGCCTCAGGTGACAACACATATTGGAAAGAACGGAAAGACAGAAGAACACTTCTCCATTCCTGGTGGGATTGGAAACTGGTACAACCACCCTGGGAATCAATCTGGAGGTTACACAGAAAATTGAAAATAGATCTACCTGAAGACCCAGCTATACCACTCTTGAGAATATGCACAAAAGATACACTACCATGCCACAGGGGCATGTGTTCCATTATGATCATAGCAGCCTTATTTGAAAAGAAGATTTTAATGCTATGAGGAAACATGAATATTGGATAAGATTAGGGATCTATGCTGAAATTAAAATTAGTTTAAGAATTCAAAGCCCTAGTGGAGACTTCGGCAGATGTAACAATAACTTCTCAGGGTTATTAGAATCCAACTTGGCTACTTCAAAATATATCTTTACAACACTTAGGGAATGTTACAGATAAAAGTGATATGTGTCTTGCTGAGATACCAAGTTCTTGAGGTGTATTTATAGGTAAACATCTTCCATTTGCCTCATAGAGAAGTGACTAAAGTATTTTTACTTTTAGTAGAACCATACAAGATACAGACAATATAATATGCATTTTCAGGTGAATAATATCATTTACTCTCATAGTTTGAATATCTTTGGCAAAAGGAGTGACACTATTAGGAGGTGTGGCCTTGTTGGAGTAGTGTGACCTGTTGAAGTAGGTTTGTCACTGTGGGCATTGGTTTCCAGATACTCATTCTAGCTGCCTGGAAGTCAATCATCTCCTAGCAGCTTTCAAATGAAGAGGTAGAACTCTCTGAACCTCTTGAATCATACCTGCCTGGACACTGCCATACTCCCACCTTTATGATAATATACTGAACCTCTGAAACACTAAGTCAGCACCAATTAAGCATTTTCAGTAGAGTTGTTTTGGCCATGGTTTCTGTTCACAGCAGTAAATCACTAACTGAGATATCTTCATTCAAGTAGTTAGAAAACAATTTTTTATCTCTTGTCTGATAATAGTTTTGTGTAGATGTTTCCATGTTCCATTTTTTCACAACACACAAAGATAATTTTAACTCTAAATGTAATTCAAAGAGAAGGTTTCCTGGAAGATAGAAGAGACAAGAAAAAGGCACACAGAACTTCTGAAAGTAGTTCATCAGTGGAATGTGAAGAAATTCCTTACTATTACAAACCTGCTATTCTCTTGACCTGACAAAAATGACATGAGCTATTTGTTCCCTATCCATCGTGGAGAGACTATTCTAGACAGTAACATGTAAAATCAATGCCTGATATTACAGACTGATATGTCCTAAACTTAACTACATGTGATCAATATGACAGGAGCAGAGCAATTCTAATCAGTAGAAAAAGAAATTTTGAAAGTATGAGAAATATTTTGGCAAATGATAAATGCTACACAGATTCTGGAACCAATGTTAAAATTATAACTAGTTGGAAATGGAATAGAAGGCCTAGTAAATATCAGGACAGATATAATGATAATTTAAACAGACTCTTGGAATTCAACTTGGCCACCTCAAAAAATGTCTATATTTGTGTTGTAGACTGGAAAATTGTCTCAGATAAAGCAGAGACTAAAATGTATTAAATGTATTGGTCCAGAAGGTCAGGTATTGAGATGAAAGCTTTGTGTGGCAGATATAGCCTAAGAATTATGTGGAAGAAATGTATTTTTACAGTGCGAGAAACAGACTAATGTTTTTTAAACTTTATGAAAAAGTCAAAAGATAGGGTATGTTCCTGATAAAGATTGAAAAATGTTGTTAAAAAATAAAGACTATTTATCAGCAGGATATGGCACATTTTAACAAACCAAATGTGTCAAGTGGTTCACTACCCTATGACGTTAATATGGTTAACTAATATGGTCATGTAGAATTATTACCCTTAACTAAAAAAAAATATAGGCCTTAGAAAAGCTGGCCCAAAAGCAAAAGGAAACTGATTATATGGAAGAGTCCACCTGTACTTAGAAGTCTCCTGTATTTATCATTAAATAAATTCATAAAGTTGTGAATTTTAACAGACTTAAGAGCTATAAATAAGGTAAATTCAGTCTATTTGCTCTCTGCAACATGAATTATACTTAACATTTTTGTTGTTGAAGTCATGGTATATATTACTGATTAAGGTAAATGATTGCTTTTTTCTTAAAACTGTACTTTAAAAGAACTAGATAAAGAAAAAAATACTCCTCACTGTGCACACATTCATCAATAAAACATTTCACAAGAAGATATCGATGAAAAGTTTTGGCATAAGAGATTTTAGACAGTCTTGCCTTTTCCAATAATTTTTAAAACAGACATTCGAAAAATAGTAAATAATTTTCCCAATCTATAATTTATCATGAAATAGGTGATATACTATTGACTAATCCCAATACAGATACCTTAAAATAATTACTAATTAAGATAAAACAACTTTGCCTTTCTGAAGATTACACATTGTTCCAATAAAAATACAAAGAGGAAATTTTATTAACTATTTGGGATGGAAGATAGGTCTTCCGAAAATTTAGTAACATAAAGTATAGTTTACACAAGATTAATTACAAACTGATTATTATTACTGGGATATATTAATTGAACTTGGCTCACAATTGAATTAAATGCTTAAATGGTATTGATGACTATCATGGGAATAGCTTTAAACATTAAAGCTGATAATGCTCTGGTTTATGTACACAGTAAAATGGAACAATACTTACATGCCATAACATACAACATACTATGGGTATTCTGTACAATCTCACAGATCAAACAATTGTGGATAAATCTAACTGAACTTTAAATGAGATGGCAATAAAACTAAAGAGGGATATGAAATCTCCTGAAGATAGATTACATAATTCTTTATTATTATTTATGATAATATTAATTATTCTTTTTGAGACAAAGAAATTCTTTTGATAAGAGAACTTTCAAATACTGAAAAGACAGGGAAATATGTCTGCAGCTCAGTTCCTGCACCTCTCGTGGGAAGCTCACAGCCACACATGTCCATCAGCTCCATATATGAATGTCAGTAAGTCAGACTAAAAAATCTTGACTTCTGACATGGAAAGTAGAAAGCAACAGATCCAGAAAACAGTAAAGCAGATAAAGATGTGAAAGTTGATCTCCTCACATGGGAACATCTCAAAATAAAGAGAGCTTAAAAACCTTTGAATTCTTATAACCTCTTCCTGGGAATATTTGCAGTACATGTAACAATTGTCAATTTTTTCCCTGCACATGTGTATCTATCAGTGGGAGAAGAGGAGGAGACATAAATGGCTGTACAGCAGCTAAAGAAGATTTCTGGCAACCCTGAATTTCTTAATTTATTGTTACATGTTATCCTCTCATAAGGCACAACTGGATATATGATGCACTATTATACTTTCTTTATGCAATTCAAAGTGCCTTACAGAGATTTACAGATGCCATTCACATGCGCATGCGTAGAGCAGAGCTACCATTAGCTGCTTGGTGTACAACACACATTTCATACTAATTTGGTACAAAAATGTCCCTACAATGTTACTTTTAAAAATTTGTGCATTTTCAGAGCAAAACCACCATACACCAAAAAAGTTGATTTCATCCTGAAAGATTTACCTTGAAGATGGTAAGCTCAACATCTCTTCCTGAGTCTTACTTAGTACAGGTGTTTCCTCCAAAACTATATCCAAGACGGCTTCAAAGAAGTTGGCCCTAGGTGTTTTAGTCTCACAGACTGTAACAGGTAGGCCTGCAGTTTCCTAGTAACAGATGGAACCAATAGCCTGTATGGTGAGTAAAAGATCCAGCTCTCCCAAGACTTGGCCAACACCCTAATATTCCTTTTATCTCCAAATATGTTTCTGCCAGACAACAAGAGGTTTTCTATAGAGAACAGTTGCCTCTTTCCTTTGACTGGTGGGGTGTATGGTTCCTATTGTCAGGTTTCTGTAAGTTTTTGGTCATATAGGGAGTTTGGTTGCAAGATTGTAATGGTCAAGGATGACAGAAAAAACATATATTCAGGGATCTCTTTGTCTTTCTCCCACCTCTCTCCTTTCTTGTCCGACTAGTGTTAGGGCATGAAATTGGGGGTAATTATGTGGTGAAAATGAAATGAAGGGTAGAATATTGTAACATTGTATCTCCTTTAGTATAAAAAAAATCCAACAAGTCTGGAATATCATTTTGGTAAGGATTTTTTGAAGATAATTTAAAATTTAATGTTATAAGGACCTAATTATATTAACAATTATTAATTTAAGATGTATATCTACCTATGTCCTTGCTAATTGCTTATCATAAAGCTGTTCAATAATCTATATAAGTAAAACAACATGCTTGTTGGTCACCAAGAAATTTCTTTCTTCAGACAAAAACTCCAATCCATCAGAAGTTTGAAGAAGGTGTCTGCTTGCTAAAAAGGAAATAATTCTCCTTATCTCTGGGAAAAGGAACACATGTCCCTTCCACGAATATAAGACTTGAACCTATTGCCATGTAAATGTTAATGCTGGCTACTAGGACTTTTCCATGATTTCCTGGAAGACAGATTTGTCAAATTAGAATTACACCTTTCAATTTAACCCACAGAATGATCATTTATGTTTCTTCATTATGCCTATTCTCATTTTCAGTTAAGTGTCCTGTTTCCTTATGGACTATCCCTGATTAAACATTTATTTTGATAATAAAAGTACTTTATTTTAAAATTCTCATTTTACATTTCCAGACATATGAAAGCTACTATTATAAACTTTGTAATAATTAAGTAATTCATGTTGGGAATCAGTAACTTTATAAATGATCAAATCCTTTAATGCATTCAGAACTTCCATTGTAGTTATGCTCAAAATTGGTGCTATTAATTTCATGAATAAGCCTAACATTGTCTACTCTATGTATTTTCTAGTTTAAGTTTAGAACAATTGATAAGAGAAGCAAAGTTTTTCTATGTAGAGAGACTTTAGATAGATCAGTAGTTCTCACACACTTGAGAGATCATCAGAATGGGACATGAGATATTTTAATGGTAAAAAAAGCTTTTTGTGATACGATATAAATCAAGTTATAGAAGCTCTCTGAATCTCCTCAAAGGAAGATGATGGACAAAAGTCTGTCTTTACATTGAGTTTGCTATAAATGTGTCATAACTGGCCACTAGGCTATAAAGAACCCTTTACTTTGACTGATGACAGTAGAGAGTCCAAACTGTTGACAAGCAAAATACTGGACAGTCAATTGCCTGAAGTCTCCTAGGCAAGGTAGGACATTCCTCCAAACTTTCTTCTTCAGTGTCAGCTGACTCAGAAGATCTGAGCCTGGTTGTCAAAGACTGATGTCCCCACTGCTATAGATAAACTTTGGAAAGCCATATATATGTACCAGAATCATGCTGAATGTTTGTAAAAAATTGGCCAAACACAGATGTATATCAATCAGCCATCTTTCATTCAATCATCTTTTGTTACAAGGGAAACCAGGTAGCATAGGTAAGGCAAAAACCCTCCCCCAGGTTCATCAGCATCTTGTCCAAATCAGCAACTTTTCCTTCAGTCTCTGGAGGTGGGACTTCCAACATAACTAGAATTTGGAGAGAGGCGTGGCAATTAGCAGGAGGTGGGCAGAGAGGTGTGGTTATCTGTGGCAAGGCAAGGTCTGAAGAATTAGAGCTCAGTAGAAGGAGGGTCACAATTCCTCCCATTTTATTAGAAAATAGCAGGTCAAAGGCATACTCAAATGGCACAGTTTTGCAAGGGAATTCTTATGGTGCTTTGAAGGATATAATCTGCGGATAATATTCTATTAAACGGCAACTTACTCGTCATCAAGGTCACATGCTGCTAGTTTGACACTGCAAACTAGGCTTATTACATGGGTTTTCAAACAACACAGCCCCTTGGCACGTCTTAGGTTGATACCACCAGAGACCTAACCGAAGAGACAAATTTTTAAAATGCACTCCGTCTGTGCCTCCAATGACAAGACATGCTTTTATCACTTGAAAAGTCCAGGAACTGCTACAGTCTCTCTGGAGTCCACCTTTCCTGAAGTCTTTGTGAAGCAGCACTGGTGTGCTGATGGGCAGCTGGGCGTAGACACCTAACTGAGTTGTGAAATAGTAGCTCCAAAGCTAGGAGCCTTTTTAATAGCTTTATCTTCAATAGGCCTTCAATTTAGTTGTCAATAAGTAACTTTCATGTTAGAAGCTCTGAGATTGAGCTAAAGTGTCTGGGCGCTCCAGGACTGAGCTTGATTTTTAGATAAATAGGGCTCGGAGAGTGAGCAAATTTTGATTGTCTTTGTACTCCAGGAATGAGCTTGCTTGAGATAAAAACTTAAAAGTTTAAAAGTAATTTTAACTTGAAGATGTCTCAGGCATTATAGTTGCAAATTAGCAACGTTTAGGCCCAAGGCTTGGGCTCTAGGTGTAGAGGGAAGCTGCTGTTGACTCTTAGAAAAATTTGAAGTCCATTTTAGCCAAGCAAGTTTTGCTGGCTAGTAAAAATATTCAGCCAATATTCTTGGCAATAAAAACATGCTTATAAAAAGATTTTGTGTCTGTATCCACTTGACAAATTAATGTATTAGGCAGCCATTGTGTTCCAACACAAACAGAGCCTCTTCTCCAGATCAAGGTGGGGTTAAGAATAAATGTGTTAGTAAGTGGAGTAGCATGCCATTCTATCATGGCATAAAAACTGAAAATGTGTGGATGCCAATGGCGATTCACATCAGACTGACCTTTAGCATCAGTCTGCAATATATATACATATATATATATATATATATATATATGTATATATATATATAAAATTTATATATTAATATATATATAATAATTAATATATATTGTTTATATATTAAAACACGTGAAAACAAAATATACTTTTTAAAACAAGCAAAAAGTGAGGCATGCCTTAAAACAGGCAAAAAATGAAATATTATTCAACATAATTAAAAAACAAAACAAGTTTTTTAAAACAAGTGAAAAACAAGATGTTTTTGGAGGTATTTTTGGAGTGGAGTGCATATTCCCCCTCCTTATAATATTAAAAAATGAAATACTCAAAGTGCAAAGTGCACATTGAGTAAATATTGTCTCTGAGAATTATAAATATTTTTTGAAATACAGGTAACAATAAATTGTTGACAAAATGTCTTAAATGTTTGACTATTATAGTCAATTTCATAATTTGTTTTAATTTGATTAGGAACATTAAATATAGAAATATAATATAGACAATAACCAATTAATATTTCATTTATGTTAAGGCAATAGTAACTTGAAAGCCTGAGAAGAAATTAATAGTCATATGTGTATTTCACTTATAATTTTGAAATCAAAATTATATTTTAAAAATGTCTAAATATCATAAGTAATAGATAACTCAGATATATATGTACCCATATATCAATATATAAATTAAGACTTAATTTTAATATTTGACAAATAGAGACTACAGCACACAATTTGATTATTTGTGCTGACACGGGGGAAAAATCATGAGAATAAAACATGTGACTTATATATAAAATTTTTCATAAAAGGTCTAGAGAGGTAATATATTGTTACAGGGTGTATACTTAAGTCTATAAGAAATATAAAAGTATGTAAATAAATGAATTAAAACAATTTGTTTACTTCAGAGAAATATCAATTTTCTAAAAATCTTTACTAAGTAATTGGCCAAATATCAATTAATATTTTGTAATGATCAATATGATTGTTTTTAGAATGAAATTATAATTTTTTATTAATATACAACAGCTTTGTAATAGGATGTTAAACTTTAATTAGAATATGAGAGAAGTTGCATTTATATTAATGCTCTCTTTTGCCAATGAATTGCTGTGGGCAAAAAACTAAACATGATTGTAACTGAGCAAAATTGACAACAAGTGATAAACCTTTTTTGATATTGCAAGGCTATTTGTCTCACCAGTTAATTTCTATTAAAGGATTAAATCTTGTGATGAGTTTAAGATGAGGTCTTAGCCAAAGTAACTTGAAATAAGCAACTTATGTTTTCTTTTTGATGTATCTGATGCTTTAATAGTTAGCTTACACTGAGAAATTTAAAGTTTTAACCTTTTGTACTTAGCAGAGGCTAAGAAATTATATTTAAGACTTTTAGCCATTTTCAAAGGCAACATTTTTTAATATAGATTCACTAGAAATAAAATCTTTAAAATTATTAGGATGGATAGGGAAATACAACCTTAAATATTTAATAACTCTACATGAAATAGGCAAACCAGATTTTAATATTTCTATAAGTTCCATGACTTCATTGATTCTCCATAAGTCCCAAGTTCAAAATTACTTTGAATCACAACTGGATAGATCTGTAATAATGCTGTTTCTGTCTTAAAAACGATTTCCCTGAGGTACGGGAGAGGCAAAATCAGGAAGATTTCCCTAGGCCTGGTTAGTACAACAGTAAGCTTAAAACATTTTTTATAACCTTGGTGCTGTAAAAGCATTGCAAGTAACGAAAAGAAACTCTACTTGGGTGTCTTTGAACAGTTTTTAGGGTACAAACCTTTATTAAAATTTTGTTTTTACCACTCTTGTAACTATCTTAGTTACAAAATACAGGTGAGTTAAGATATTCAAGATTGTGATTAGGCTACAAACTGCAGCCAGTAGAACACTGTCAATTTTAAGCATACTTTCTTAATTTCTTATGCAAATATTAAGCCATAACTATAACCTTTAGAAGGTAAAACCCAATTATATACAATTTATACTCTTTAAAATCAATATTAAAAAACATTATATTCACTCTACAAAACCTTTTAAGTGTCTCCCTGCTTTTGAACTGTAGTTAGCAAGCCTGGGTTATTGTGAGAACTTTTCAGAACACATCATCTCTCTGGAAAGTAAAATAATGGCGTTAACTGATAAACTATGTGGCACAGTGTCTTTATTGATTGTCTGGTACCAAATTCAAAATATAGTTATTATGATATTAAGCAGTTACTAAATTAAATAGCTGTTTTGAATTTTACCATCTGGTGTATGGCCTGTAGCTTAAGTCTTGGCCTTTAGATTGTGTTAAATGGCTGTAAAACTCTAGCTGGGGTTGTCTGCCTAGATTTTGGCCATCTTGGCTGTTCAATGTCACATGTGTGCCTTTAACAGCATGTGTATTGAGTTACCAGCTTTAAACTAGCTTTTAGTTACCGATGTTATAATGTTATATCATATCTAATAAATTATAAACCAAATTTATACTTTTAAGACTAGTAGAAACCAAATGAAGTCTTATAAATTAAAAGAATTTAGAACTTGAATTTCTGACCCCTTATAGCCTTTTTAAAGTCCTAGCACTGGTAACCACAAACTCCATAAGACCATCCATTTTTGAAAGCTTGTGTTCAGAAGTAGGAATTTCCCAAGTATGTCCTATCCTAGTAGGTACATACATGTTCAAGTGGGACCTAACTGTGTCACCAATTAAATTTTTTATGTAATTATCAATCAGCTGGTGAAGATTAGGATTATATGGATGAATCCTTGTTAGTTATCCAAACATCTCTCATTCTTGTAATCTGTGGAAAAAACATAAATACACCCCTTTTCGAGCTTATTAAAACATCTGAGCCTAATTATGTCTAGTTGTAGGGTGAATTACACCAAGTGGCTATGAGAATCACTAGCCTGTAATTTACTTTCATGGCCATGGTTGTGAAACCTTAAGTAGTAATGGCACTGTGCAGAGACCGAGCAAGCGCACATGATCATGATGGGGAATGGCTGGCACTGTTTACCACGCCTCCAGCAGCACCGTGCTGCCACCCCATTTGGCCCAGCTAAGATCTCTGAGCTCAGCTGCAGGACCCCAAGGCTGGCCCACAGAGCAGCTGTCAGGAGCAGCCACACTGAGACTGTGTAGGTCTGGCTAGGCTGCCAGGGTGCCGCACCCCAGTGCTACTGGGCCGGCCTCTGCTGCTCTGCCCCACGGAGTCCCAAAGCCAAGGTTCTTTTTGGCCGCCATGTCCTGGGCCGTCACAGTCCCCGCCACCAAGCCTGGGCAGCCGCTGTGCTGGCCAGGTCGGCTGCAATCTGGACGCCACGCTGCCCGCTCCCCCTGTGGAACTGGCGGACACCCATGGCCCCTCTGCCAGGCACACTGTTACTCAGGAATCTTGGCACCCACCCTGCCAGGGACTGCCTTTCCCTGCTCGGGTCCCTGTTAGGTGCAGGTGGCATAAAATAAAGGAAACTTTCGGCCCGCGGGGTCTGCATTCGAGTGAGTCCCTGTTGCGGATCCTTCAGAAGATCCAGTGTACCAAGCAGATTAACGCAGGCTACCCATTTGTTGAGCTTGGTCTGGGCAGGAAGCTGAGTGCCCGCAAGCTTCACTGTGAGTGGGCGGAGCCTCTACCGCCATGTTATCTACATGTAAGACACTTAAAGACACAAGACAATTGCATTCATTCATCAAGACAAGACACATGAATGAACTTACACAACATAGAACAAGAACCAGGGAGTTTCTCCTGAAAGAAACAAAGGGAGGGGTAAAACTCAGCATGACCCACCTTTCCTGTGCTATACCTCTGCCTTCTGGGAGGTTCCATTTGCTCTCTAAACCTAGAGTTTACTAGGGAAAAAGGCTGTCTCCATTTTCCCCGGAGTTAGTCAGCCTTCCATTACCCCACAGCCTAATCACCTACTGTGAGAAGTGGCTACATCCATTTTATTCCTTTCTTTTCAAACTTTGCCCTGAGACACCACCCCTGGGCCAGCATGGCCGCAACTTAAGCTGGCAAAGTGACGTTCCATCTTCATATATATTTTTTGAGAGAGCTCTCTTTGAAGTAGCAGGAGTCTCTTTCTTCTCCAATCCAACCCCACGCTCGGGGCGCCAATCTATGGGAGGCCATCCTGTAGCTGGCCAGCAGCCACAAATACAAATGGGTTTTCTGGAATGGGGTCAGGGACCTGGAAAGCCATATTTATGTACCAGAACCACACAGAAGGTTCATAAAAAATTGGCCAAACACAGATGTGTATCAATCAGCCATCTTTCATTCGATCATCTTTTGTTACAAGTGAAACCAGGTAGCATAGGTAAGGCAAAACCATCCCCCAGGTTTGTCAGCATCTTGGCCCAATCAGCAACTTTTCCTTCAGTCTCTGGAGGTGGGACTTCCAGCATGACTGGAACTTGGAGAGAGGCATGGCAATTTACATGAGGTGGGCAGAGAGGTGTGGTTATCTGTGGCAAGGTGAGGTCTGAAGTATTAGAGCTCAGTAGAAGGAGGGTCACAGATTGCTTTCCCAAAGTCAATGATTTAGACGGGATACCAATCCATCAGAAGATTAAATTGAATGGCTGCTTGCTAAAAACTGAGTAATTCTTCTTATCTCTTGGAAGAGCAACCTGTGTCCCTCTCATTAATATAGGACTCGGACCAATTGCCATGTCAAAGTCAATACTGGCTACGAGGATATCTCTGTGATTTCCTGGAAGAGATTTGTGGCAAATTAGAATTACTCTTTTCCCTTTAACCTATGGAGTATCTATTTAGGTTTCTTTTATTGTGCCTATATTCATGTCCAGATAAGTGGCCTGTCTCCTTATAGACTGTGTCCATGATTACATGTTTAATTTGATAATAAAAGAGCTTGAATTTAAAATCCTTAGTTCAAGGTTCTACATTTAAAAAGTGACTATTATAAACTGTTAGTAATAATTCAGAAATTATTGTTGGAAGTCAAGTTACAAATGATCAAATCCTTTAGTGCATTCTAAAATACAACTATAGCCATGCTCAGAATTGATGTACTTGATTACACAAATAAGTTCATTACTGTATATCATTTGCAGCTTAAGCTTAGAATGACTAACAAGAAACAAACAAAGTTTTTTTTTTCTATTTTGATACACTTTAGACAGATAGGTGGTTCTCACACACTCAGAGAACTTGAGAAGTTGGCTTTTAAGATATTTTAAGAAAAAAAAAAGCTTTTTGTGGTAGATAGACATATTAAGTAAGGAAACACTCAGAATCTCCTTCACAGAAGAGGATGGGCAAAAATCAATATTCACCTTGAGTTTGCTAAAAAGTTTGAAAACTGGACACTAGGTTCTAAAGTGCCCTTTACCATGACTGATGAGAGAACAGAGTCCAAACTGTTGACAAGCAAGATACTTGGTAGGCAATTGCCTCACATTTTCATAGACATGGTAGAAGATTCCTCCAAATTTCTGCTTCACAATGAGAACTTCTGGGCATGGTTGCTAAAGTGGATGTATTCACTGACACAGATAAACTTTGGTGAATGTCCCAGGAACCAGTATGTTATCTGTCTTTTTATATAAAACATAAGATACTTGGTTTACACATCCTGCTTACTCAGGTAAAATTTTTCCCTCACAGATATTTGATGGGTTTGAAAAGTAGATTAATGATAGAGATTCCTAATTCCAGAGCTTAACATTAATCAGCAAAGCTCTAATAATATTATCTTTCTCAAAAAACCCAAAATTAACATTTCCTTAGGTTGTTTTTAATATAAACATTAAATGCACTTTTAATTTTACTCATTTGACATAATTCCTTTACAGAAATTAGAACTAAATAATATAGAGTAGAAGTTGTAAATACAAATGAACTAGACATTGTAATAATAATTCTTACCCTGACAATTCTCATAAGCTTTACTATTGTATAAAGTTTGCAGGTATTAGAAATAAAGTCCGCTTCTTGGACTAAATGCAAGAAATGTTGAGATAACCTACACCAATGCATAGTGTATAAACTGTCTTGGAGGTTGTTTTCCATAATTCACACTTGTTAATTGTCACCAAACTTTTCAATACACTAACTTTAAGAGGATGTACCTGCAATGTTTTCTTTTTAGCCTTTTCAATTTTTCATTTAGTTGGCCTCCTGTTAGGTAACCTGTGTGGATCAGCCTAAATTGTTTTTCATATTAAAAGTTTCTTCCTTCATATGGTTAGCCAATTTTCCCAAGAGAAGGTCAACCCTGAGCTCTTGCTATGTGTAGTCTTTGCTGAAGTCATAGTGCCTTTGGCTAGTGAAGAATGTGAACAAACATATTTCTCAACTTGTTTTTCACTTGAATAGAGGGCCTCAGCAGCAGAGTCGATTGTGAAAAAATAGTTTCAAAATTCCCAGTACAATTGTCAATCCCTTGGAATGATTAGTGTGACAGAATGAGTCATCAACAAATACAAAACATACATGGTCACAAAAACATGAACCAAGCATATATGTACTGGACACTGTTTATTCTGCATGAAGCAGACCCATGTACTGATAGGATGTTCTCTTGTATTTTTATCTTCTGGTTCTTGCAAATAACCAAATTTGTCTCTGCTTTTACATATAGTATCAGTAGATGTTATTACATAATCCCTGAAGAATTTCACCATGAAGGAGATGTTGTGATTGGTGCATTTTTCCCTCTTCATACTTTCTATACTGAGAAGAAAAAGCCACATCCAACTTTACCATATCAATATTTGGACAATGACATACAGTAAGTACAATTATTTATTTTTTGAGTTCAGAATCCTTATAACTTAAACAGTATACTCGTTAGTATTTACTTATTGTTTATTTTTGTATTTTGACAAATTCACCGTTAGAGTTTCTTTTCATCAGCTTTATTTTCCTTTTAGAATATTTCACTCACTTAGGGGGAAAGGAAATGGAAACTTCTCCAGTCTTTACTTTCCTCATTTGATTTTTAACCATAACCTTGTATTTGTCATTCTTGTTATGCCACAGTGACTGAATAGTTTTCAGTGTTATGATTTCAAGGAAGTATATTTATTCTAAGCCTTACCTTATTTTATTTAGCGTTTTGGAAGTTCTAATTGCACCTGTGATGTTAGATGATGTCACTAAATTCTTAAGTTCTGTGTGCTTGTGGTGATACTTGTGTTAAGAGGCCTTGTGTGTTACTTGCAGCTGATTCCAGAGTTAACAACCTCACAATTAGAAGTTGTGAATACTTCTATGCTCCATTGATATTTCATCTATCTCCTGTTTTATTATAAGTGTTTGTTTGATAATTTAAGTTTTATTATCAGATGGTATACCTGTGTCTACATGTTTACACAATTGTTTTGCAGTATTTATTCTTATTTTTCTAGATGTGTCTACGAAGAGTGTGTGACTATGAGAGTTTCAGCTTGGTGCTGTTTCTTAGCTTTATTTTAATAATCCAGGTTTATGAATAGTGTCAGACAAGTATAGCTGAGTTAGACAGAAATATTTATATGTTTCTTTTTTTTTTAATTTTTTTATATGTTTCTTAATAAAGCAAATAACTTGTTTTTATCCAAGACAGACTTTCCTTTCCCAAGAATACATTCGTATATACATATGGAATAGGTAATATGACATGGAAATAGAACAACTATTATACATTCCTATGTATACATGAAGAAATATGTTAGAAGTCGAGGAGCAGAAAATGACCAAAAGTAATAAAAGACATTAAATTAAAAACAGTGGAGATAAAAAAATGTAAAGATATAAATTAAACTTAATGGTTTATTTGTATGACAAGTTTATTTTTAATTTTTAAAAATAGGTATATAAAATTTGTTATTTAGATAAAATATTTAATTGTATTTCTAAGTTTTTAGGGAATCATATGTTGACTCAAAGAAATCATTATGTTTTCTCATATCACTTTTATTATAACATATTAAGCAAATTTGCTGAACAGTCTGTTCCTTAGGAGGATGGAATAATTATAAAAGTGGCTTTTTTATACTCACATTCATGGTACAGTTTTGTTTTTTTTTTTAGTTTAAATACCACTGTATTTATTTATGCCATATATATATATATATATATATATATATTATTAGCTGTGTCTTATTGTTTTACCTTTTTATTAGATATTTTCTTTATTTACATGTCTTATGATTTCTCCTTTCCCAGTTTCCCCTCCAAAAAACAAGGCAACAAAAACAAGCCCGTGTTGCTACCTCCATCCCCCTGCTTGCCACCCCACCCTCTCACACTTATTGGCCCTGGCATTCCCCTACACTGGGGCACAGAACCTTAGCAGGGCCAAGGGCCTCTTTTCCCATTGATGATGGACTTTGCAAACCTCTACTATACACATGCTGCCAGAGCCACCAATCCCACCATGGGTATTTCTTAGTTGGTGGTTGAGTCCCTGGGAGCTCTGAGGGTACTAGTTAGTTCATATTGTTGTTCATCCTAAGGGGCTGCAAACCCTTTAGCTCCTTTGGTCCTTTCTCTAACTCTATCATTGAGGACCCTGTACTCAGTTCAATGGATGGCTGTGAGCCTCTCCATCTGCATTAGTCAGGTACCATCAGAGCCTCTCAGGAGACAGCTATATCAGGCTGGCTTGTCCTTCCTTCAGTCTCTGCTCCATAGTTAATCTCTGCAACTCCTTCCATGGGTATTTTGTTCCCCTTTTAAGAAGGAATGAAATGTACACATTTTGGCCTTCCTTCTTCTTGATTTTCTTGTGGTTTGTGGGTTCTTCTGCCTGTATTCCGAACTTCTGGGCTAATATCCATTTATCAGAGGGTGCATACCATGTGTGTTCTTTTGTGATTGGGTTACCTCACTCAGGTGATATTATGTAGATCCATCCACTTCCCTAAGAATTTCATAAATTCATTGGGTTTTTTTTTCACTTTCTTTTTTTTGTTTGTTTTTGGTTTGGGATTTTTATTAGATATTTTATTTATATGTCGTATGATTTCTCCTTTCCCAGTTTCCCCTCCAAAAAACAAGCAAACAAACAAACAAATAAGCAAACAAAACCAACAAGAAAAAAACCACTGCTGCCTCCCCCCTCCCCATGCTTGCCACACCACCCTCTCCCATTTATTGGCCCTGGCATTCCCCTACACTGGGACACAGAACCTTCACAGGGCCAAGGGCCTCTCCTCCCATTAATGATCTACTTTGCAATCCTCTACTATACACATGCTGCCAAAACAATCAGTCCCACCATGTATAGTCCTTGGTTGGTGTTTGAGTCCCTGGGAGCTCTGAGGGTACTAGTTAGTTCATACTGATGTTCGTCCTAAGGGACTGAAAAACCTTCAGCTCCTTTGGTCCTTTCTCTAACTCCTTCATTGGGGACCCTGTACTCAGTTCAATTGATGGCTGTGAGCCTCTACATCTGTGTTAGTCAGGTACTGTCAGAGCCTCTCAGGAGATAGGTATATTAGGCTGGCTTGTCCTTCCTTCAGTCTCTGCTCCATAGTTAGGCTCTGGAACTCCTTCTGTGCGTATTTTGTTCCCCTTTTTAAGAAGGAATGAAATATCCACATTTTGGTCTTCTTTCTTCTTGATTTTCTTGTGGTTTGTAGGTTTTTCTTCCTGTATTCCAAACTTCTGGGCTCATAATCATTTATCATAGAGTGCATACCATATGTGTTCTTTTGTGATCAGGTTACTTCACATAGGATGATATTCTCCAGATCCATCCATTTCCCTAAGATTTTCATAAAATCATTTTTTTAATAGCTGAGTAGTACTCCATCATGTAGATGTACCACAATTTCTGTATCCATTCCTCTATTGAGGGACATCTGGGTTGCTTCCAGTTTCTGGCTATTATAAATAAGGCTGCTATGAACATGGAGCATGTGTCCTGATTACATGTTGGAGCATCTTCTGGGTATATGCCCAGGAGTGGTATAGTTGCGTCCTCTGATAGAACTATGTCCAATTTCCAGAAGAACCGCCAAACTGATTTCCAGAGTGGTTGCACCAATTTGTAATCCCACCAGCAATGAAGGAGTGTTCCTCTTTCTCCACAACCGAACCTCGAGCAAATAGGCACAGGGGAAAATTTCCTGAAGAGGATGCCAATAGCTTATGCTCTAAGATAAGAATTGAAAAATGGGACCTCATAAAGTTGCAAAGCTTCTGTAAGGCAAAAGACACTGTCAATAGGACAAAACAGCAACCAATGAATAGGGAAAAGATCTTTACCAATCCTATATCTGATAGAGGGCTAATATCCAATGTATACAAAGAACTCAAGAAGTTAGACTCCAGAGAAATAAATAACCCTATTAAAAATGGTGGTACAGAGCTAAACAAAAAATTCTCAACTGATGAATACCGAATGGCTGAGAAGGTTATGTGCCCAAGTGTAGGGCAATGACAGGGCCAATAAGTGGGAGAGGGTGGGGTGGCAGGCATGGGGACAGGGGAGGCAACAGAGGTTTGTTCTTATTGTTTTTGTTTGTTTGTTCATTTGTTATTTGGAGGAGAACCTGGGAAAGGAGAAATTTACATGTAAATAAAAAAAATCTTAAAAAAAGAAATAGGAATTCCTCAGACACTGTTAAAAAAAAAAAAAAGGAAAACCTACTTAGCCCATTTATGCATATGCTTGAAGAAAATAATGATTTTAAATTATTACATTTACCTTAAAATACACATGTGTACACACAAGCATTCAATATTTTGTTATATATTTTCAATTGCAATTCATTGGACTAATGAATTTTATTAAGGTATCAAATAAATGGAAAAAAACACTTAGAAAAAAGAACTAAGGATGATGAACACACAGATATGTCAAATATTCAAAAGTCATGTATTAAATCAAGTTTTGAGTGAAAAAAAAGAAATGTTCAACATCCTTAGTCATCAGGGAAATGCAAATCAGAACAACTCTGAGATTCCACTTCACACCAGTCAGATTGGCTAGGATAAAATTCACTGTTTTTAATAGCTGAGTTGTACTCCATTATGTAAATGTACCACAATTTCTATATCCATTCCTCTGTGAGGGACATCTGGGTTGTTTCCAGTTTCTGGCTATTAAAAATAACGCTGCTATGAACATGGTGGAGCATGTGATCTTATTACATGTTGGAGCACATACTGGGTATATGCCCAGGAGGGGTATAGCTGGGTCCTCTGGTAGAATGATGTCCAACTTCCAGAGGAACTGCTAAACTGATTTCCAGAGTGGTTATACCAACTTGCAATCCCACCAGAAATGAAGGAGTGTTCCTCTTTCTCCACAAACTCTCCAGCATCTGCTGTCATCTGAGTTTTTTATCCTAGCCAATCTGACTGGTGTGAGGTGGAATCTCAGGGTTGTTTTGATTTGCATTTCCTTGATTACTAAGAATGCTGAACATTTCTTTAACTGCATCTCAGCCATTCATTATCCATCAGCTGAGAATTTTATGTTTGAAAAATTTTAATAGGGTTATTGGGTTCTCTGAAGTCTAATTTCTTAAGTTCTTCATATACATTGGATATTAGCCCTCTATCAGATATAGGATTGGTAAAGATCTTTTCCCAATTTGTTGGTTGCTGTTTTGTCCTATTGACAGTGTCTTTTGCCTTATAGAAGATTTGCAACTTTATGAGGTCCCATTTGTCAATTCTCGATCTTAGAACATAAGCTACTGGCGTCCTCTTCAGGAAAATTTCCCCTGTGCTTGTGTGCTTGAGTTCTTCCCCACTTTCTTTCTATTAGTTTCAGTGTATCTGGTTTGATGTGGAGGTCCCTGATCTTCTTGTACTTGAGCTTTGTACAAGGAGATAGGAATGGATCTATTTGCATTTTTCTACATGCTAACTGCCAGTTGAGCCAAAACCATCTGTTGAAAATGTCTTTTTTTCCACTGGATGGTTTTAGCTCCTTTGTCAAAGATCAAGTGACCATAGATGTGTGGGTTCATTTCTAAGTCTTCAATTCTGTTCCATTTATCTATCTGCCTATCACTGCACTAATACTAGAGGTTTTGTTTTTGTTTTTGTTTTTTTTTATCACAATTGTTCTGTAGTATAGCCTAATGTCCGGGATTGTGATTCCACCAGAGGTTCCTTTATTATTGAGAATAGTTTTGGCTATGCTGGGTTTTTTCTTGTTCCAGATGAATTTGCAAATTGCTCTTTCTAAGTCTGTGAAGAAATGAGTTCAAATTTTGATGGGGATTGCATTGAATCTGTAGATTGCCTTCGGTAAGATGGCCATTTTTACTATATTAATCCTGCCAATACAAAAGCATGGGAGATCTTTCCATATTCTGAGATCTTCTTCCATTTCCTTCTTCAGAGACTTGAAGTTCTTGTCAAAGAGATCTTTTACTTGCTTAGTTAGAGTTACACAGAGGTATTTTATATTATTTGTAACTATTGTGAAGGGTGTTGTTTCCCTAATTTCTTTCTCTGCCTGTTTATCCTTTGTGTATAGGAAAGCCTCTGATTTGCTTGAGTTAATTTTATATCCAGCTACTTTGCTGAAGTTGTTTATCAGGTTTAAGTGCTCTCTGGTGGAATTTTTGGGGTCACTTAAGTATACTATCATATCATCAGCAAATAGCGACAATTTGACTTCTTCCTTTCCAATTCGTATCCATTTGATCTCGTTTTGTTGTCTAATTGCTCTATCTAGGACTTCAAGTATAGAATTAATATGTAGTGAGAGAGTGGGCAGCCTTGTCTAGTCCCTGATTTTAGTGTGATTCCTTCAAGTTTCTTTCCATTTAGTTTGATGTTGGCCACTGGTTTGCTGTATATTGTTTTAACTATGTTCATGTATGGGCCTTGAATTCCTGATCTTTCCAAGACTTTTATCATGAAGGGATGTTGGATTTGTTAAGTGTTTTGACAGCATCTAATGAGATGATCATATGGTTTTTTTCTTTGAGTTAGTTTATATAGAGTATTAAGTTAATGGATTTCCATATATTGAACCATCCCTGCATCCCTGGGATGAAGCCTACTTGATCATGATGGACAATCATTTTGATGTGTCCTTGGATTCAGTTTGCAAGAATTTTATTGAGTATTTTTTACTGATATTCATAAGGGAACTTGGTCTGAAGTTTTCTTTCTTCATTAGGGCGTTGTGTGGTTTAGGTATAAGAGTAATTGTGGCTTCATAGAACAAATTGGGTAGAGTGCCTTCAGTTTCTATTTTGTGGAATATTTTGAGGAGTGTTCATATTAGGTTTTCTTTTAAGGTTTGATAAAACTCTGCACTAACCCCATATCGTCCTGGGCTTTTTTTGGTTGGGAGACTATTAATGACTGTCTCTATTTCATTAGCAAATATAGGGACTGTTTAAATCATTGATCTGATCTTGATTTAACTTTGGTACCTGGTATCTGTCTAGAAAATTGTCTGTTTCATCCAGGTTTTCCAGTTTTATTGAGTATAGGATCTCATGATTTTTTTTTGATTTCCTCAGTGTCTATTGTTGTCTCCTTTATCATTTCTGATCTTGTTAATTAGGATACTGTCTTTGTGCCCTCCAGTTATTCCGGCTAAGGGTTTATCTATTTTGTTGATTTTCTCAAAGAACCAGCTCCTGGTTTGGTTGATTCTTTTTATAGTTCTTTTTGTTTCTATTTGGTTGATTTCAGCTTGAGTTTGATTATTTCCTGCCGTTGACTCCTCTTGGGTGAATTTGCTTCTTTTTATTCTAGTGCTTTCAGATGTGCTGTCAAATTGCTGGTGTATGTTCTCTCCAGTTTATTTTTGGAGGCACTTAAAGCTATGAATTTTCCTCTTAGGACTGCTTTCATTATGTAGCATAAGGTTGGGTATGTTGTGGCTTCATTTTCATTAAACTCTAGACAGTCTTTAATTTCTTTCTTTATTTCTTCTTTGAGCAAGTTATCATTGAGTAGAGTGTTGTTAAGCTTCCACGTGTATGTGGGCATTCTATTGTTTATGTTGTTATTGAGGAGCAGCCTTAGTCCATGGTGATCTGATAGGATACAAGGAATTATTTCAATCTTCTTGTATCTCCTGAGGCCTGAATATGTGACCAATTGTATGGTCAGTTTTGGAGAAGGTACCATGAGTTGCTGAGAAGAAGGTATATCCTTTTATTTTAGGATAAAAAGTTCTATAGATATCTGTTAGATCTATCTGTTTCATAACTCTTATTAGTCTCACTGTGTCCTTGGTTAGTTTCTGTTTCCATGATCTGTCCATTCCAGAGAGTGGGGTGTTAAAATCTCCCACTATTATTGTGTGTGGTGCACTGTGCTTTGAGCTTTAGTAAAGTTTCTTTTATGAACTTAGATGCCCTTTGATTTGAAGTATAAAGGTTCAGAATGGAGAGTTTATCTTGGTAGGTCATACCTTTGGTGAATATGAGAGTTCATCTTGGTAGATCATACCTTTAATGAATATGAAGTGTCCCTCCTTATCTTTTTTGATCACTTTAGGGTGAAAGTTGATTTTGTTTGATATTAGAAGAACATCTAACACTTGAAATTAACAGATAGCAAAAGGCAAACTCAAGAATCTTACCAACAGATACCAAGACTGCTTGTCATCATCAGAACACAGTACTCCTACTACAGCAAGTCCTTGATACCCCAACACACCAGAAAAGCAAGATTTGGATCTAAAATCATATGTCATTATGCTGATAGAAGAATTTAAGAAGAACTTAAAAAACTCTCTTAATGAAATAAAGGAGAACACAGAAAAACAAATGCAAACCCTTAAAAAGGAAACACAAGAACCCTTAAAGAATTATAGGAGAACACAAGTAAACAAGTAGAAGCCCTTAATGATGAAACAAAAAAAACCTTAAACAATTACAGGAAAACACATCCAAACAAGTGAACAAGCATCACCACAGAATACAGCGGTTAGAAGAGAGAACATCAGATAGAAGAGAGAATTTCAGTCACAGAAGATACCATAGGAAACATCGACACAGAATCTTAGAAAACACAAAACACAAAAAGATTCTAACCCAAAACATCAAGGAAATCCAGGACACAATGAGAAGACAAAACCTAAGGATAAGAGGTATAGAAAAGAGTGAAGATTCCCAACTTAAAGGGCCAGTAAATATCTTTAACAAATTATAGAATAAAATTTCCCTAACTTAAAAAAAAAGAGAGAATACCATGAACATACAAGAAGCCTAGAGAACTCCAAATAGTTTGGACCAGAAAAAAATTCCTCACATCATATAATAATCAAAACACCAAATGCACAAAACAAAGAAAGAATATTAAAAGCAGTGGTGGAAAAATGTCAAGTAATCTATAGAGGCAGGATTATCAGAATTACACCAGACTTCACACCAGAGATTATGAATGACAGAAGAGCCTCGGCTGATGTCATACAGACCTTAAGAGAAAACTAATGCCAGCCAATGCTATTATACCCAGCAAAACTCTTAATACCCATAGATGGAGAAACCAAGGTATTCCATGACCAAACCAAATTTACACAATATTTTTCCATAAAACCATCTCTTTAAAGGATAATAAATGGAAAACTCTAACACAAGGAGGGAAAATTCATCCTACAAAAAGCAAGAAAGTAATTTTTCAGCAAATCTTAAAATAGAAAGGCACACGAATAGAATTTTAACTCTAACAACAAAAATAACAGGAAGCAACAATTACTTTTCCTTAATATCTATTAATATCAATGGACTCAATTCTTCAATAAAAAAACATAGACTATCAGACTGGGTACATAAACAGGACCCAACATTTTGATGCATACAGAAAACCCACCTCAGTGACAAAGATAGATACTACCTCAGAATAAAAGGCTGGAAAACAATTTTCCAAGCAAATGGTTCCAAGAAACAAGCTGGAGTAGCCATTCTAATAGCGAATAAAATTGACTTTCAACCTAAAGTGACCAAAAAAAAAGTAAGGAGGGACACTTCATCCTCATCAAAGGTAAGATATACCAAGATGAACTCTCAATTCTGAACCTCTATGCTGCAAATGCAAGGGCATCTACACCCATAAAAGAAATTCTACAAAAGGTCAAAGCACACATTTTAGCACACCCAGTAATAGGGGGAGACTTCAACACTCCTCTCTCTGCGATGGAGAGATCATGGAAACAGAAATTAAATAAAGACACAATAAGACTAATAGAAGTTATGAAACAAATGGATTTAACAGATATCTGTAGAACATTTTATCCTAAAATAAGAGGTTCTTCTAAGGACCTCATGATACTTTCCCTAAAACTAACCATATGATTGGTCACAAAACAGGCCTCTACTGATACAAGAAGACTGAAATCCTTCGTTGCATCCTATCATATCACAATGGACTAAGGCTGCTCCTAAAAACAACATGAACAATAGAATGCCCACATACACATGGAAGCTTAACAACACTCAATAAAAACTTGGTCAAGAAAGGAATAAAGAAATAAAGACTTTTTAGAGTTTAATGAAAATGAAGCCACAAAATACCCAATCTTATGGCACACAATGAAAGCATTCCTAAAAAGAAAACTCATAGCTCTGAGTGCCTCAAAAAACAGGAGAGAGCATATGATAGCAACTTGACATCACATCTGAAAGCTCTAGAACAAAAATAAGCAAATTTACCCAAGAAAAATCAACAGCAGGAAATAATCAAACTCAGGGCTGAAATCAACTAAACAGAAACAAAGATAACTATACAAAGAGTCAACCAAACAGGAACTGTTTCTTTGACAAAATCAACAAAATAGATAAACCCTTAGCCAGACTAACTAGAGGTCACAGAGACAGTATTCTCAATTGTAAACTCAGAAATGAAAAGGGAAATATAACTACAGAAACTGAGGAAACCCAAAAAATCATGAGATCCTAATACAAAGTCTATGCTCAACAACACTGGAAAACCTGAATGAAAAAGACAATGTTCTAGATAGATATTAGGTATAAAAGTTAAATCAAGATCAGATAAATGATCTAAACAGTCCCTGAAGAAATAGAAAAAGTCATTAATAGTCTCCCAACCAAAAAAGCCCAAGACCAGAATGGTTTAGTGCAGTTTTTTCAGACCTTCAAAGAAGACATAATACCAATATTCCTCAAACTATTCCACAAAATAAAAACAGAAGGTTCTCTAACCAAATTTGTTCTATGAAGCCATGATTACTCTGATACCTAAACCACACAAAGACCTAATAAAGAAAGAAAACTTCAGACCAATTTCCCTTATGAATATTGATGCAAAAATACTCAATAATATACTGGCAAAATGAACACATCAGAATGATCATTCATCATGATCAAGTAGGCTTCATCCCAGGGGTGCAGGGATGCAGGGATGGTCCAATATATAGAAATCCATCAATGTAATTCACTATAACAAACTCAAAGGAAAAAAATATGATCATCTCATTAGATGCTGAGGGAGCATTTGACAAAATCCAAAACCCCTTCATGAAACAAGTCTTGGAAAGAGCAGGAATTCAAGGCCAATACAGAGTACATGCAATATATAACAAACTAGTAGCCAACATCAAACTAAATGGAGAGAAACTTGAAACAATCCCACTAAAATCAGGATTTAGGCAAGGCTGCCCACTCTTTCCCTACCTATTCAATAATGTACTTGAAATTATAGCCAGAGTAATTAGACAACAAAAGAGCATCAAAGGGATACAAATTGGAAAGGAAGAACTTTGTCACTATTTGTTGTTCATATGATAGTATACATAAGTGACCACAAAAATTCTACCAGAGAACTCCTAAACCTGATAAATAACTTCAGCAAATTAGCTGGATTTAAAAGTAACTCAAACAAATCATTGGCCTTCCTTTACAAAAAGGATAAACAGGCTGAGAAGAAAAGAAATTAGTGAAACAACACCCTTCACAATAAGAAAAAATAATATAAAATACCTTGGTGTGACTCTAACTAAGCAAGTGAAAAATCTGTATGACAAGAACTTCAAGTCTCTGAAGAAGGAAATTGAAGAACTTAGAATTTGGAAAGATCTCCCATGCTCATGGATTGGCAGGATTAATATAATAAAAATGGCCATCTTACTAGAAGCAGTCTACAGATTCAATGCAATCTCCATAAAAAATTCCAACTCAATTCTCCACAGACTTGGAAAGAGCAATTTGAAAATTCATCTGGAATAACACAAAGCCTAGGATAGTGAAAAGTATTCCCTACTATAAAAGATCCTCTGGTGGAATCATTATCCCTGACCTTAAGCTTTACTTTAGAGCAATTGTGATAAAAGCTACATGGTATTAGTACAGTGACAGGCATGTGGATCAATGAAATAGACCCAGAAATAAACCCACACACCTATGGTCACTATATCATTAACAAAAAAGCTGAAACTTATACAGTGGAAAAAAGACAGCATTTTCAGCAACTGGTAGTTAGCATGTAGAAGAATGCTAATGAATCTATTCCTATCTCCTTCTACAAAGGTCAAATCCAAGTGGATCAAGGAACTCCACAAAATCCAGATCCACTGAAACTAATAGAAAAGAAAGTGGGGAAAAGCCTCAAGCACATGGGCACAGGGGAAACTATCCTGAGCAGAACACTAATAGCTTATGCTCTAAGATCAAGAATTGACAAATGGGACCTCATAAAATTACAAAGCTTCTGCAAGGCAAAAGACACTGTCAATAGGACAAAATGGCAACCAACAGATTGGAAAAAAATCTTTACCAATCCTATATCTGATAGAGGGCTCTTATCTGATACATACAAATAACTCAAAAAGTTAGACTCCAGAGAACCAATAACCCTATTTAAAAATCAGGTACAGAGCTAAAAAAAGAATTCTTAAGTGAGGAATACTAAATGGCTGAGAATTACCTAAAGAAATGTTCAATGTCCTTAGTAATCAGGGAAATACCAATCAAAACAATCCCGAGATTCCACTTCACACCAGTCAGAATGGCTAAGAACGAAAACTCAGGTAACAGTAGTTGCTGGAGAGGTTGTGGAGAAAGAGGAACACTCCTGCTTTGCTGGTGGGATTGCAAGCTGGTACAACCATTCTGGAAATCAGTCTGGAGGTTCCTCAGGAAACTGGACATAGTACTAACTGAGGACACAGCTATGCCACTCCTGGGCATATACCCAGAAGATGCTCCAACTTATAATAAGGACACATGCTCCACTATGTTCATAGCAGCCTTATTTATAGTAGCAAGAAGCTGTAAACAACCCAGATGTCCTTCAACAGAGGAATGGATACAGAAAATGTGGTACATCTGCACAATGGAGTACTACTCAGCTATTAAAAATAATGAATTTATGAAATTCTTAGGGAAATGAATGGATCTGGAGAATATCATCCTGAGTGAGGCAACCTAATCCAAAAAAACACACATGGTATTCACTCTCTGATAATTGGATATTATCCCAGATGATCGGAATACCCAAAATACAGTCCACAAACCACAAGAAACTCAAGAAGAAGGAAGACCAAAGTGTGGTTACTTCATTCCTTCTTAAAAGGGGAAACAAAATACCCATGGAAGGAGTTGCAGAGACAAATTATGGAGCAGAGACTGAAGGCAGGACAATCCAGAGACTGCTCCACCTAGGAATTCTTCCCATATTCAATCGCCAAACTCAGACAGACACTACTGTGGATGCCAACAAGTGCTGGCTGACTGGAACCTGATAGAGCTGTCTCCTGAGAGGCTCTGCCAGTGCCCAACTAATACAGAACTAGAGGCTCACAACTATCCATTCGAATGAGCATTGAGCCCCAGTGAAGATGTTAGAGAAGGGACCTAGGGATCTGAAGGGTTTGAAGCCCCTTTGGACGAATAACAATATTAACTAACTAGTACCCTCAGAGCTCCCAGGGACTAAACCACCAACCAAAGAGTACACCTGGTGGGACTCATGGCTCCAGCTACATAGGTAGCTGAGGATGGCCTAGTTGGACATCATTGAGAAGAGAGGCCCTTGGTCCTGTGAAGGTTCTATGTCCCAGTGTAGGAGAATGATATGGCCAGAAACGGGAGAGGGTGTGTTTGTGAGCACGAGACCAGGGGAGGGAATAGGGTTTTTCTTTTATTTCCTGAAGGGCAAACTGGGAAAGGAGATATCATTTAAAATGTATATAAAAATATCTAATTTAAAAAAGAAAAGAAATAATAAAAGTAGTTTTCATTTTCAAAATATATTTATTATAAAACATGTTTAAAAATTAAATGTACAAAAGAGAGTGATCAAGTCTGTTTTCTTGGGTGTTGTCTCTGATCACTGTTTTGAGATGCTGATTTTGAGTTGTTCTGCTCTACTACTAATGATTATTACTTAAATCTCAAAAATCATATGTAACTTTAAATTCTTATATGTATTTACTTGAATATATTATATTTATATATGAGAAAATGTCATTGATCTTATTTCTCAAATTTAAAAATCCTACTTAACAATTCTTTTCCTTTGAACTATATTACTTCATTTATATTTTTATCCGTCTGCTTACATTTAAGATTAAAATTAATCTTCATTAGTCATTGAATTAAAAATTGAAATGAATTCAAAACACATGCATGCATTCACAATAGAGGATTATAATTAATTTCATAGGTATATTCAAGTAGGTACAATAAGCAGTTTTCCTACACCCAGGCTGCCAGGATGTTTATCTTGCTTTTTATGTTTCAACACGAGTCTTGCCTGCCATCATATTGATATTATTATGACTACCTTTTATCTTTCTTTTTTTTGTGTTTCTGTCTTTGTTTATGTGTGAATATATGAGCCTTTCATGTTGGTACCCATTGAGTCCAATACTTGTATTGGATTCTCAAGATTTGGATATTTGTGAGCTGCCTAATATTAATTCTAGGAATCAAACTTGAATTCTCTGAAAAATGACACCCTTAATTGTTGAGCAAATCCTCCTCCCATTACAAAAATTTTCCTTGAAAATCTTAATAGTGATCATGTATTTATACTTATAGAAATTCAGTGCATTGATCATATTCAACAAAGTTCCCACCTAATTAATTACCCACCTTCTTTGCCCAGTTTAAGTTTTATCAGGAAGTATCATAGGACAAGCTAATAACATGCAGGTGATCATCCTGAATGACTTTGCTTCAGATTATATCTATAACCAAGCTCCAATAGGCAAGGTTTAAAAATAAATCATTTTAGGAAAGATTCCTGCTGTAAAACGCTTTTTCTGTTATTCTTAAAGACACATAACAATCAGTAGCTATTTGCCTAATCCTTTGAGCAGATCTCTACAGATCCAGGAAGAGGTACTGTCTTGTAGAGATGCTATATAGACAAATGAATGACATCTTAATTCTTAATGATAATCCTATAAGAATTCCTAAAATTATATTGGTGTTATTAAGCTTCGTTATTATAGATGGACTCCTTTCAGGTCCTTTTATGATAGTCATAGCTGAAATGAGTACTCTGCTTCTCTCCCATTAGTCACCAGTTAATAGTTTCTAGATATCTTTCTAATATTCAGAGCTTATTCCAAGAGGTTGTAAAACAATTAAGCAAAAGTCATAAAAAAGGAACTATCACTTATTATAGGTACTAGAACAGAACATAAAATATCGACTGAATTTGCCTATACAAAACATCACTAATAATTTAGTTAAGGTTTTTAACGTTCAATGAACTTTTGAAGCTGTGACAGGTGATGAAGGTTTAGGAAGATAATTACTCCTAAAGGATATACATGTAAACATTCTCTGTTGTAAACTTATACTTCAATTTATGATTTGATTTTATGTATGAACTTTTGAAGAACATTTTAACATGTGATCATGTACCTTGGAAGATATATAAGTGCTGAGGACCTAGAAAAGAGGCAGAGGAGCTGAGCTGTGAAGAATTATTTTGGGCAAAACACTTCTTAGACAAAAAATGAGAAGAAAGAAAAAATTTTCATTTGCTTGCTTAGTATACTTGTGCTTTTCCATATTTTCTTAGATAGCTTTCATCAGAAATGTTTTACAACTTAGAAGTACACTCTATAATCACTTTTCAAAATGTTCCTTTCTCTTCCTGAGACATCAAACTTACAGACTGAATGTTAGATCAGTGTATTTCTTTTTGAGGGAGATCAAAGGTCACTTTACTTAATCCCTAGTTGCCAGGTTACAGATGTCAATCTAATCCAATAGTCTTTTACCCTCAAAAAGAGAAAGTTTTTAGGACTTTTTACAAGTTATCATTAGTATTTCACTATACTTGGAAAGATAGAATCTCAAGAGACCCTCAGACATTAAAGCCATGCTTGAGTCCTACACTGTACCCTGTCTCTAGCTTTTCTTGTTTGGGAGGCTCCCAGAATCTAAACTGGCACCTTGGCAGAGAATCTTTGAAGAGGTTATGTCCACACAGATAGGACTCTCTACTGGACCTTGCAAACTCCTTGACCAAGCAATATGTGGTTATGGAGAGAGAGAAATAGTTGATATTGCCTACTGCCATCAGCAGAGACTGACACTGAGTACCAACAGCACCTGGTTTACACAAGGAGCTATCAGCTCTGGCTTGAAGTTGCCTGCTGCCATCAACAAAGGCCAACAGTTGGTACCTGGTTTGGTTGGTTGAGTACCTTCAGTGCCCAGGGTAGGCAAGGGCCTATCAGCTCTGGCTTTAATTGCCTACTGTCACCAGAGCTATCTGCATCAGCCTTAGATCAGGAGCCATCAGCTCTGGGTTGTGTGCATTTCATGTATATCTCATGATGGGTTAAAAAGATTCTACTGAGAGAGAGTTCTTTACACATGTTATAGGAGAACAAATTACTTTAGGAGCAAATATGGAAATAAAGTGTAGAACAGAGACTAAAGGAAAGGTCACCCAGAGACTGTCCCACCTGGAAGTTCATCCCATATGTAGTTAACAAACCAGACCCTATTGTGGATGCCAAGAAGTGCCTGCTGAAAGGAGTCTGATAAGACTGTCTCCTGAGAGGCCCTGCCAGAGCCTTACTAATACAGAGGTGGATGTTAGCAGCCAAACATTGGACTGAATGTGGGATCCCTAATAGAGGACGTAGAGCAGGAACTGAAAGAGTAAAAGGGGTTTGCAACCCCATGGGAAGAACAACAATATCAACTAACTAGAGCCTTCAGAATTCCCAGGGACTAAGCCATCAACAAAGGAGTACACATAACTCCAGCTGCATATGTAGCAGAGGATGGCCTTGTCATGAACCAAAGGAAGGAGAGGTCCTTGGTCTTATAAAGGCTCGATAGAGGCCCCTTTGTAGGGGAATCAAGGGTGGGGACGTGAGAGTGGGTGGGTGGGGGAGGAACATCTCATAGAAGCAGTGTCAAGGCAGATGTGATAGGGTGTTTCCTGAAGGGAGGGAAACCAGGAAAGGGGATAACATTTGAAATGTAAATAAAGAAAATAGCCAATAATAAAGGAAAAAAACACATACTCTTAAAGAAAATAGGCATTAAGGTTAGCCCTAGACAGAAAACTGACTTTCTTCAGTTTGTACAAATAGACAGCCCTTGGTTTCCAGGAAAAAAAAAAGAACTTTAGATATGGATGAATGAGAGAAAACAGGGCTGGATATTAACAACTGGATTACAGAGAATGGAGGATTACATGTGCCCATTACAGCATTTGCTATTTGGACTGTGTATTCCTCAACAGAAAAGTCTGAGAAGAGTAGCTTAGGAGAAGGTAGTGATAAATAAAAAAAAAAGACAAATCAACTTCAGAAGAGGAAATTGACTCAGAAAAGAAACTAATAAAATATAATAAACATAAATGACCTACCCTGAAGCATGTAAATATTATTCACTCCATAAGACTCCCTGAAAAATATTAAAAAAGTCAGCAAAGAGGTCCATCAGATCTGTTGCTGGTGTACACCAAGGTCCACAACAGGGTAATTTCTTAGGGTGTTGCAGTGACTATTGAGTATAACAAAGAGAATAATGATCTCTTATGGAACTATTGCCATTTAAATTGCTTATGACTCTTCACGATCAATTTAAAACAGCCATAGCCTACCCAACTAAAGATGAATTTTTACTGTGTGTGTGTGTGTATATATATATATGTACATATATATGTATATATGCATATATACATATACACACACACACACACACACACACACACACACACACATATATATATATATATATATATATATATATATATATATATATATAAACTTGGCTCAAAAAAGCTGTCTAAGATGTCTGAAAAAAAGAGGAGAATGAAAAAATTAACATATGAAATGTTTATGGGAATGGAGGAATAGTTTGAAGAAACAACTCATAAAAAATTATAAAGGAAGTTCTAGTAAAAATAGAAATTTCAACTTTATAAGTATGGAGATACTTGCCCAGTAGAGATAGAAATACCAAAATGCTTGCTATTATAATACAGAAACCATACAGAAAAAATATTTTGAGGACTCTGTTGCTCAACTGATAGAGACTCTGAAGTAGAAGATACTGTTTTACAATATCTAACCTTTGAGAAAGATACACTGCCTTGTCATTCTCTTCTAAATACGATTTAAAAATCTGGAAATTTATTAAAATCATGTGCTGAGGTTGGTACTTCATATTTTCAAGGTATATCCATTAAAAAAAAACTCACAAGATCAGAACACTTTCCAAAAACTTATTAATCAAGGACATAAAAAATTTAATAAATCAGGTTTGGCTCACAAAATTTTTAAAGTAACAAGCCTGGACATATCAACAAATAAGCTCTCAGAATTGCAGAAGATAACATAAATTTTAATGCTCAGAGCAGAAATCCAACCAAGTATCCTCCTGTTCTGAAAGAGTACCACTGGCCTAAAGAGTGCCAAACTAGCTTTCACAATAATGGCATTGCCATATCTGGTGCTACTGTAATCCCTAATAATACAAGAATCTTATCACACCAGGGAAACTATGTGATGAACCATCTCAAGCCACTCAAACAATAGAGGTAATTCAATAGCCACAGGCAACCCATCCATTTGTCAATGGAAAACTGCCCAATAGCTACAGCAGGTAATCACTGGCAGTACATGATGTAATCTCCACAGGAATATTTATACATGACTCCTTCTGAAACAAGTTATCTTAATTTTTAATATCTTATAATGATTTTCCTCACATAAGAAACCTTTAAAAAAACAAATGGAGCAATGACAGAAGTTAATGTCTTATAAATACTAAGCACAAGCCCCCTTTTTAAAATCCATGGCACTGTTTTATAGCTATTTTACAATTTAAACCCTAACTTTCAGAATTACCAATCTTGTTTTCATTTAGAAATTGCCTTTTCTCTATTGGACATGTTCAAGTTCCTTCTATGCTTTCTGGTCCTATGCATGACGGTAATGATAAATTTAATTCATTGACAAAATATTGTTGCTTGTACTAGGAAGGTAACTTAATAAAATTTTACAACATCTTCAAGTCATCTCTGCACTCAAAGGAAAGACTCCTGATAATGTTTAATACAATTCTCAATCATGTTCACTTGTATTGCCTTAGTACCTTTGAGGTTGGGAGCCTTCCCAGAGTATGACATGACTTGTACAGAAGAAATCACATTATTGAAGAAGCCTGACTCTTCTTCCAGAAGTTACCAAATAGCAATGTTTTTGTGCTTTTCATAGAAATGGGGCCCAAAAACTCATGTGTGTGGATGCCTGGCCCATATTGAGTGGCATTGTTGTAGTAGCTTCACCATTCCTTTAGTTAGTGTGTCTCAATACAAGGATGTTTTAGAACTCTAAGAAGCTCCGTTTTGCCCCAGTTCTTCACTTCTGCTGTTTGTGGATAAAAATGTAGAACTCTCAGGCCCTTGTCCAAGACCATTTCTGCCTGCACACTGCGATGCTTCCTGCCATGATGAAATAGACAAGATCTCTGAAAGTTTAACTTTTCTTTATAAGAATTGTTATGGTCATTGTCAGTCGTTACATCCTCCAAATGCAAGGAAAACACAAATTGATATTAGAGAAAGGGTTATTGTTTGAAGGGCATTGTTTTTGTGTTTGGAGGAATATTAACTTTGGGACTTTATATTAAGAAACAGAGAAATCCTTCAAGTGCTGCTTAATGAGCAAAACAATGAAGAATGTGGAAAAAAGTTGCTGAGTATAATTTAAACTCTGTTTTTCTATCTCAAGAGAACACTGCAGATATGAATATTAGTTTTTCCTACAGATTACTCTTTAGATATCATGGAAAAGAATGAGGATGCATTTTGATCTAATACAAAAAGTGACCCTGAAGCTAAAAGGTAGGGTTATAGATTTATTCCATTGGCAAAGACAATCTCAACACAGCCTCTTATTGACATTGTCATGTGGTCATTAGTGTTTAAACATATTAAGATATATAAAGTTAAGTACAAAGCTGAGAATCAAAACTATATAATGTACAGATTGAGGAGAAAAGAGTACTAAAATCTGACATTGAGCTAATTTCTACATTCAAATACATATAGAGATTAAAGGAAATACTGATGCTAAATGGAATAAAGGGAATGAAAGTCTCTGGGAAAATTCCACCTAGCTATGTTTCCAATTTGTGAAAAGGAGCTTAAGGCCACCATCCTCGTCTACAGATAGAGTTTCAGGATATGCAAATTTAGAAAGTAAAGGAAAACAACAAGAATAGAAAACTGGTAAAGATTTAATATTACAAGGGAGCTATGTTAGTGCTCTTGCATGGAACATAACATGACAGGTTTAGTCATGTGGTTCTGGCATCTAAGAGTCAAGGATTGAAGAAAGGCATTCTGGCATCTTTCTCTGTGGCTAAGAACATTTGTTAAGGCCAGGATTATATAATGGATGTCTGTGCAAGGAGACATAGAGTAGCCACTATGTCAAACGCCAGAGGACAATCAAATATTGTCTCATGATGTTGAAGATGCCAGAGCTGTTGTATAACTGCCCAGGAGCACTGCTAACAGGAAATGGAAAATCCTAAGAGAAAGACATGTTTTTAAGCCAATAGAAATGAAAAGACGTGGAAATGTTAAGAGCATTTTTAAATCAGACATGGAGTTGAAATTTTGGAATTTGCTCAGCTTGGTTTTGATCTTACTTTGGTACAGTATTCTTTATCTATGTTCTTTTTTCTAAAATTAGGGATGTTATTGTAAATTCTGTATCATTATATGTTGGAAATATGTGATCTATATTTTTATTTTTATTTTTTAAGAGGATTACACTGCATGGTTGCATAAATTTCAGAAGAGACATTGAACTTTGGACTTCAAACAATATTGAGGCAATTTTAGAGTATGGGAAATTAAGTTGGCCTAAATACATATTGCACTATTTTACAATCCTATCAGGGTCAAGGAATGGAATATGGTGGTTTGTCCATGAATGGCCCTATAGACTATTCTGTTTAGATGTTTGATCATACTGAATGTCAATATTAGGATTTGTTTCTATGTTGGAGTAGGCATGGTCTTGGTAGAGGAAGTGTGTCAATCTAGTGGTGGGGTTACAAGTCTGAGAGGAACATGTCTAAGTACCATGCCCCAGTTTCTATTTTTGCGGTCTATGGATTAAGATGTAAAACACATAAAGTTTGAAGACAATTTCTGCTTGTATACTCTCATAGTTTTCACTATGGCAATAATAGACTAAAATTAAGAAATTGAACGCTAATAACAGTTAAATGACTTGCTTTATGATAGTAGCAGTGTTGATTATGTCTCTTCACAGCAATAAAACACTAAGAAGAATTCCCACTTAGATAGGTCTTAGACATCATGCTGACCTCCATTTTCCTTGCTGGTGTTTGGGTTAATTTGAACAAACACAGCTCATTGCAAGTTATAATATTTAATGTGAGATGCGATCATAAATATAAACACCCTCTTGTCTTGAGAATTAATTATTTTCCTGGTGTTACTATTAACTTTTTGTTCTTAGTTTCTTTCCAATATTTTGTCCTAAATTTTTATGTACTGGGAGAGATGAAAAATTTATACAATGAAACCTTAAGGAAGTTTTTTCTGTGATCAATTCATCTCAATAGAATCAAACTATGAAATGTAAATAATGTATGCTTTGATGATCTATAAATAATGAGTAGTACTCTTTTGTCTGTGTGGATTTGAGCCATTTTAGAGTAAATGTATTTTTTTCCACAAAAGTTATTATTAAACAGATAAGTAGATATTTAAGAGAGTAGAGCATGCCAAGTGTTAAGGACCTGATTCATACCTACCAATAGAATATGAGTACATGACTGTAATCCAGTGATCTTATGGAGGGTAGGAGAGAGAGATAAGAGAATCTCTACAGGTTTGCTGTGTAGAGATCTAGGAATGTGTGATAAGAAAATTAAGAAATCCAGGAGGAAGATCTGCTGGTGCAAGGCTTTATTCCCAGTAGTCTAGAAAAAGAGACACTTGGGTATTTCTCAGTTCAAGGTCAGCTTGATATACACAATGACTTGCAGTCAAGTAATAGACACTGTGTTATTGAGTAAACAAAGCTAGCAACTGATCAAAAAATGAATGAAATATATAAATGTATAAGTACATTAATAAATGAGAACTTAAACAAATAAATATAATAT
>NW_022196911.1:20297811-20301416 GCF_008632895.1 Mastomys coucha
TTTGATGTTAATATTCTTCCTCTTCTTTCCAATTTGCTTCAGATCACTTTTGGACCTTATGATCCTCTTTTGAGTGACTGTGGTCAGTATTCTTCTCTCTATCAAATGGCGCCAAAGGACATCTCTCTTTCACTTGCCATTGTTTCTTTAATGGTTCATTTTAGGTGGTCATGGGTTGGTCTCATCCTCCCAGATGACCACAAAGGCAATAAAATTCTATCAGATTTTAGGGGGGAGATGGAGAAAAAAGGGATCTGCATAGCTTTTGTAAAAATGATCCCATCCACATGGATTTCATATTTTCCCAATTTCTGGGAAAATATGGACAAGACAAATGTAATAGTTATTTATGGTGACATTGATTCTCTAGAAGGTCTAATGAGAAATATTGCACAAAGATTATTGACATGGAATGTCTGGGTAATGAACATTGAAAATCATCTTACTGACAGAGCTGATTATTTCATGTTAGACTCATTCCACGGGAGCCTAATTTTTAAGCACAATTACAGAGAAAATTTTGAGTTTACCAAATTTATTCAAACAGTTACCCCTGATAAATACCCAGAAGACATTTATCTTCCTAAGTTGTGGTATTACTTTTTCAAATGCCCCTTTGCTGACAGTTATTGTCATGTTTTGGACAACTGTCAATCCAATGCTTCTTTGGATGTATTACCTCATCACATATTTGATGTGGCCATGAGTGAAGAGAGCACAAATATTTACAATGGTGTCTATGCTGTAGCTCACAGCCTCCATGAGATGAGATTTCAACAACTACAAATGCAACAAGATGAAAATGAAGAGGAGATGGTGTTCTTTCCATGGCAGGTAATAAATTTCAACTGTATTTTATTGTCAGCACTCTGACATATGAGATTTGCAGCAACCTAACTCAGGTATTGTGAAAATTCAGTTTATCTTGTCCTCAATCGCAGAATTTTCTGTTTCTTATCTTACGTAGAAGGCAAAATAGTTTCAACTATATTATGTTGTGAAATGGTATGCAAGATACTAGGACATTTATGTGAAACAATGATGGTTGGTTTATATAGAAACAATACTTTTTAACTAATTTGTAAACATCAGCAACCTCATTTTATACAATGGAGCTCTGAATATATTTTAAAAGTTTTGTAGGTCTCAAATAAGTTGAACTTTTCATTGATTGCTTAGTTGAGCTTGGTTCTAAGTTTTCACTTGAAGATCAACAATAATTAAGAAGTAGAATGTTATTCTGAACACGCAAGTTTTCACTTAGTCATCATTAATGGAATTTTCATTAGTGTTGATGTTCACATCAGAAATTAAGAACAATAATATGCATTCCAAAACCAAAGTTTTATCCTGCCCCTTGGGCACAATGTAATATAAAATTATGTTTCTCTTTCAGCTTAACACTTTCCTGAAGGAGATTGAAGTGAGAGACAAAAGGAGTTTAGATTGGAGACAGACAAGAGATGCAGAATATGACATTCTTAACCTTTGGAACTTACCAAAAGGTCTTGGATTAAAAGTGAAAATAGGATCCTTTTCTGCAAATGCTCCCCAGGGTCAACAGTTGTCTTTATCTGAACAGATGATACAATGGCCAGAAATATTTTCAGAGGTGAGTTAGGTATTACCTAAATGTTTTGTGCTTATATTACTAACACAATTATGTACTCAAGTTCAATTACACTTTCAGTATCAGTATAAAATACCATAAAGTAATTCTAGGATACAGTCTTTTGATTGTCCTTGATTCAGATCAAGGGAAGTATACAGTGTTCAATAAGTCCCCCATTGCTAACTCAAATGAGGATTAAGTTTCCTCCATTTGTCATAAACTAGGGATGGAGCATGTGGTAAGATGAAATTTCCATCTCCAAATGACTTGTGGGTTAATGTACTGGAGAAGAATCTCTCATTTGGGATTAATATCATGAAACAATACTAATTTGTTTTTTATTATATGTTCAAAAACCATGACCAAAAATGATTTTTATAAGAAAAACTATATTTTGTTTTATGGTTCTAGAAATATCAGAATATACTGAGAAAGGAGCATGAAAACAAGTGCTCAAACTGCAAACAGGCATAGGATACAGAAAGAAAATGTTTCTATCCACACATATTAACAGTGAATATAATTAGAAACCTCAAATTGAGGAAATATATTGTTTCAATTCCCAAGAACTGTGTCATAATTTCATCAACCAGTCTGAATCCCCTACAATTTCATTAACTTCTCATACAACGTCATTGAAAAGGAAATAAGCATTAGAATGGATTAGCCTATATGACATATTTTTCTTACAAAAACATATAATAATCCATTAGCATCCTTTAATTGTCCTTTGAATCTCAATATATCCTATCACATTCAATGTTTAATAACAACTTGAAAGAACTTACAGAAAATTTGAGGGTGTAGGGCATTGTATTTGAAAATGCATGACTTTCAAATATAAGAGGGTGCTGATGTTATAATATACTCTGAATGGAGGAAACAATGATACTGCAGCTGTCTTCTATCTTCTCTGCAATTATGACATTTGTACAATAAATACTGACATTTTAAATTTACTGAACCTTTTCACCTTAGCTAAATTTATCTATACATTTCTAACTATGAATGTGTATTTATTTGCTTCCATGATAATTATATATCCTCTCAAATTGATAATCAAAGATTAGCAATAGTGGTGGAAGTTGAGATGCTCAACAAAGGTGTCAGAAAGTAAAAAGTTACTGTTAGACTAGATGGACCCCACGGACTCCTATATCACATTCCTAATCACTAATACTTTACAAACTTGTCCTTAACTAACTAATATTCCAAATTTTTTAATACTATAATTATTCTCAGACCAAATTTTAAACAATTTATCTTCTCAAGTTCATAATCTTCTATTTATTTTTTAAGTTATTTTTTTAAATTTTTATTGATTTTAATATGTATTTACATTTCAAATGTGATCCCCCTTCCTGGTTTCTCCTATGCAAACCCTCTATCCCATCCCCAACCACTGGCTTCTATGGGGATATTCCTCCCACCACCCCACAATCCTGCCTCCTCACCCTAGCTAGCATTTCCCTATGCTGGGCATCAAGCATTCAGAAAAACAAGGGCCTCCCTCCCATTGATTCTATATATGGCCATCCACTGCTGCACATGCTACTGGAGCCATGGATCCCTCCATGCATATTCCTTGGTTTGTGGTTTAGTCTTTCGGAGATCTAGGGCTTCTAGTTTATTGATATTGTTGTTCTTTCTATGGAGTTGCAAATTCCTTCAGCTCCTTCAGTCCTTAACTCCTCCATTGGCATTCCTGTTCTCAGTCAGATGTTTGGCTGCAAGCATCTTCATATATACTGGTAAAGGACTGGCACAGCCTCTCAGGAGAGAGCTATATCTGGCTCCTTTCAGCAAGTACTTCTTGGCATAAGCAATAGTGTCTGCCTTTGGTGACTGTATGTGTGATGGATCTCCAGGTGGAGCAGTCTCTGGATGATCTTTCCTTCAGCCTCTGCTCCTCTCTTTGTCCCTGTATTTTCTTTAGATAAGATCAATTCTTTTTTTTTTATTTTAGATATTTTCTTTATTTATATGCAAATTT
>NW_022196911.1:20302839-20304974 GCF_008632895.1 Mastomys coucha
ATGCAGGGATGGTTCAATATACGGAAATCCATCAATGTAATTCACTACATAAACAAACTCAAGGATAAGATCAATTCTAGGTTAATATTTTTGAGATAGGTTGGTGTACTCATCCCTCAAAAATGGCCTTGCCCAATCTATGGATATGGTCTCTACAGGTTGTCTCTACTTGTGGGGTATATCAGCTTATGTCACACTGGATGAATCCTGGGAGACTCTAACTTTCCATGCATCTGGGACTTTCTGGTGTCTATCCTCAGTTCCCCATCACTTATTACTACAAATATTCATTTAAGTAACTCTATGGGTTAATAACAATACTTTTTCCTTCAGTATATGACCTTCAAAAACTCGATATTTATGATTTTTCATAAATCCCTAAGCATTAGATTACATTCTTTTCATTATTTTCAGATCCCTCAGTCTGTGTACAGTAAGAGTTGTGGGCCTGGATTCAGGAAAGTAACTCTGGAGGGCAAGGCCATCTGCTGCTACAAGTGCACTCCTTGTGCAGAAAATGAGATTTCTAATGAGACAGGTAAATGCAGACTTTACAGAAAACTTTCTATTTCTCCATTGGTCCTCACAATGTACTAGCAAATAAAAAAACATCTGAGTAGAAGTCAGATATAATTTTTTTACTTACATTTTTAAAGGCAGCCAGGGACTGTTTTTAGGTTTTAAAATACATGTGACATCTGCTCTCTCTCTCTCTCTCTGTCTCTCTCTCTGTCTCTCTCTGTCTCTCTGTCTCTCTGTCTCTCTGTCTCTGTCTCTGTCTCTCTGTCTCTCTGTCTCTCTATCTCTGTCTCTCTCTCTCTCCCTCTATCTCTCTCTCTCTCTCTCTCTCTCTCCCTCTCTCTTTTCTTCTGCTGCTGGCTTCAATTCAGGATTTAAGCATTTACTTTGTGTTCCAGTGTGATCTATCCCTAGCTGATTTTATGCTTCCTGCTATTATGGAATTGAACAAATGCTCTAAATCTATAAGCTCTCACCACATTTGATGAATTCATGTATTTATTTTCAATCCAGTCATGCTTCCCACTCTGTGGCCACCCACCTACAATTCCTTAACCCATTCCTTCACCATCATCTTAGACTTTCTTCTCCTTAAAATTCTTAAACACTGTGGGTTGTATCAAAGGCACTCTGTGCTTTTTAGCTAATATGAACTTATTAGTAAGTACATATGATACATGTCCTTTTGTGTCTGGGTCACCTCACTCAGGATGATGTTTTATAATTTCATGCATTTTCCTTCAAAACTCATGATGCCCTTGATTTTAGTAAATGAGTAATGTTCTATTATGTAAATGTGCCATAAATTCTCTATCCATTATTCTGTTATAGGACATTTGGGTGGCTTCAAGCTTTGGGCTCTTACAAATGAGGCTACTCTGAACATAGTGATGAATGTCTCCCTGTGATATTTTGGGAATATAGTCAAATGTGGTATAGCTGGGTCTTCAGGTAGGTAGGTCTATTTCCAGCTTTCTGATATGAATTGCCAGAATGATTTCAAGAGTTATTTTAGCAGTTTGAAATCTCAAATTTAATAGTGGACTGTTACACTTTCTTCACCTTCTTGACTACATGTGCTCACACTTGAGTTTTTGATCTCACCCAATCTAATAGGTGGAAGGTAGAATCTCAGGGTTGTTTTGATTTGCATGTTACTGAACAATAGGGACCTTGGTTTTTAAGTGCTTTTTAGCCATTAGAGATACCTCTGTTGTTTATTCTCTGGTTTATGCTGAGTTCCTTGAGCCATTTGGACTTGAGTTTTCTACAAGTTGATAAATATGGGTTTATTTTCATATTTCTAAATACAAACTGTCAATTAGACCAGCACCATTCATTGAATATGCTTTTTTTTTGGTTGTATTTTTTGGCATCTTTGTCAAATATAAAGTGTCATATATAGGTAGATTTATTTCTGGATCTTCACTTTCATTGATTGACCTATCTATATATGTACGAATACAATGTGTATTTTATCACTATTGCTCTGTAATACATCTCAAGGTCAGGGATGATAATTCCTCCAGAAACACATCACATGTTGGGAATTGTTTTTGCTATGCTGAGCTTTATGTTTTTCCATATACAACTGAAAATTACCCTTTCAATGTTTG
>NW_022196911.1:20305706-20307146 GCF_008632895.1 Mastomys coucha
TCACATGATTGTCACTGAGTTTGTTTATATACTGGATTGCATTAATAGATTTCTGTATATTGAACCATCTCTGCATCCTCAAAATTCTACAAGAGAATTCCTCTAGATTGATATTACCACTCAAGACTGTGGCTGGATACAAAATTAACTAAAAAAAAATCATTGCCCTCCTATACATAATCAATAAAAGGTCTGTGAAGGAAGTTACAGGAACAATACTGTTCAAAATAAACACAAAAATATCAACTTCATGTAGATCTAGTAAAGTAAGTGAAAATCTGTGTAACACAAACTTCAGATCTCTGAAGAAAGAAATTAAGGAAGATATTACAAGATGCAAACATCTCCTTTGCTTGCAGATCAGTAGAATTAACATAGTGCAAATGGCCATCTAACAAAAGCAATGTCCAGATTCAAAGCAGTCACTATCAAAATTCCAACACAACTCTTCACAAATTTTGAAACAACAAATATCAACTTATTATGAAGGCTTCTGATTCTTAGGAAGTATACACACTACCTTATTTTAATACAAACTTTCAATAATAATAAATTATACTCTCAAAATTTCACTGAAATGACATCCAAACACTCATATGCACTCACACACAACCACACATACACATACATACACACATTAACATATAAAAGATTTATAATGTATACTGTTCATGCATTAAAAACAGCCACTCACATACTAATAACAAGCCTGGCCAGTGACTGTTAATTAATTATACTGTATAACAGTATGAAGCTCAAGTAAATGCTAAACACTGTAAATTTGAAAATATTGCTGATAGAAAGTTGAAAATTAAGATAATCCTATCTTTTATACATTAAAATATTGATTCAATATTATTAATGAAATAAATTTGACACTATGGTTATCAATTATATTTTAAGAAATATAGAAATATTGTATAATCAACTGTCTTAGGGTTTTGTTGCTGTGAACAAACACCACGAGAAAGGGTTTTGCTGTTGTGAACAAACACCATGACAAAGGCAACACATATATACACAACATTTAATTGTGGCTGGCTTACCAGTTCAGAGTTACAGTCATTTATCAAGGTAGGATCATAACATCATTTGGTCAGGCATGATGCAGAGGTGTTGAAAATTCTACATCTTCTTCTCAAGGCTGCTAGTAAAAGACTGGCTTCTTGGCACATAAGACAAGGGTCTTAAAGCCCATTGCCACATTGACACATTTCCTTCAACAAGACAAATCTACAAATACTGTCACTCCCTGGGCAACACATGATAAAACTAGGACTTTCCACATCCTGTGCCCCATCAGTGAATTTATACACTTGAGTCTATGGAGGCAGTAGTTATGCATATCATAAAAAAATGTACATTTTTTTTTGTCTTGCAAAATCAGACTATTTATTTGCTTAATTGGGAGAGTGAGGTCATGCCTTGCTAAGTAATAGT
>NW_022196911.1:20308079-20311484 GCF_008632895.1 Mastomys coucha
TGTGGGCGTTCTATTGTTTATGTTGTTATTGAGGAGCACCCTTAATCCATGGTGATCTGATAGGATACTCCATTACTTTTTCATCTTTGTTGACTACAACAAACTTCTTTCTCTTGTTTTGGTTCAAATCCCTGCTAGTAGCTTTCCTCAGCAGTTATCCCATGACTCTGGAATCTTGAATATTTTGGGAATTCCAAGGCAATTTCAACATTATTGCTTCTTCTTCCACTGTCTGGGATCTACATAATCTTCTAGGCCCCTCCAGAGAGCTTTCATTATTTCTCCAGCTCTGCCCTCTGTAGCACTCTAGTCTTCTTGACTGCACTCTACTTTTGCTGGTGATTTTGGTGAACATCCCATGCTATTTGCATCTCCAGTACACTGGTGTTGTACACTGCAGCTAAGTTTCACCAATAGCCTCTTATAGCCTCTCTTCATGGTGCTAAGTCTCAACTACCTAGCATGATCCTGATAGTACTGGGCCATGAACTACAATTTATGATTTACCTTTACCAATGCCATTTCCTGTCTTCTCACAGTACCAAGCCTCAGTTATTTTCCATGACCCCTTCAAACTTTCAAATCCAGTAAAACTTGGGTGATTCTTACAACAAATCAAACTGTAGTTCAAAGTACAACCTTGACTGTATTTGGAACATAGCTTTTTTTGTATTTTTTAATTAGATATTTTCTTTATTTACATGTCATATGATTTCTCCTTTCCCAGTTTCCCCTCCACAAACCAAAACAAAACAAAACAAAAAACAACAAGAACAAACCCCTGTTCCCTCCCTCAGTTTTTTTTACTCTAAGAAAACACCTCCCAGATGATTTCACCTCAGTGATACTGATCTAGTCTTAATTGTTGCTAATTTCTTAGCTCCAAATAAACAGCCTCAAATGTTCTTGTAGTCTCCTTCTCTTATTAACTCATAAGCGAGAGTCACATGGCTATTGTGCCTAAGTTTGGCTGCTTACTAGGGCTGGAATATAGTTCTCCTTTATTTTAATATGAGACTTTGTTTTACAACTCTCTAACTGCATAAGCTTGGCTGTCCTTGGACTTGTTCTATAAATTGACCTTGAACTCAAAATGTATGGCTCTGTCTCCAGAATGCTGAGATGTAATGCATGTACTATCATACTCAGATTTAAGCTTATCTTTACTTGGAACTTTCCCTGCCACAGTCTGGCTTGAAATTAAGAGATCTGCTTGTCTTTTCCTCCTGGGAGTATAAGAATGTACCATCGTGCTTTGGCCTAAGGTTCTCATACCCATGGTTTTCCATGATCTGGGTCAAAAGCCTGTATCTTCTACCCTCAAGCTTTGATTACAAGTCTGTTCTCTATTTCTGGATTGTGGTTTATTCCATATAAAACTCCAAAGAATTTCCTTTCCAACTTCAAATACAAACAATAGTTTAATTGGATGAGATCTTGCACTGAGATCACCACTCTCTTAACTCATTTTCTCCTTCTAGCATCCAACTTCATTTCATTTCCTGGTGTCCCTTTATTTTTACTTGAACCACATGATTTCTATTTTTCCTCAGCTTTTATGCTTGTATGAAAATTCTTTTCATGCATCTTAACCTGAGGTCAAAGATTCTGTTCAGCTTTTAGGACTTACTTCAGTTAGTATAAACCTCTTTATCTTAGCTTCAGGTAGGCTCTTCAGACAAGAACAAAAGGCAGCCTCATACTTCACCCAAATATCACATCAGCAACCCCATATAAAAGTTCTTCTCCTCTGAAGCTTCTAGTACCAGGCTACTACATTTCAAATCACCCTCAAAAACAATGGTTTCCATATCCCTACAAGGAAGGCCCAGCAAGACCCACTTAAAGCATTCTACTCTTTTCCAAATACAAAATTTCAAAATCCATATTCTTGCAACCAAAAACATATCAAGGTATATCACAGAAATACTCCACTCCAAGTATTAACTTATGTCTTAAAGTTTTACTGCTGTAAATAATCACTTTGACACAGTCAACTTTTATAAGGACCACATTTCATTGGGATTGGCTTACAGGTTCAGAGGTTCAGTGAATTATCCTCAAGTCAGGAGAATGACAGCATCCAGGCAGGCATGTCACAGGCTGAGCTGACATTTCCAGGTGAAATCTTCAAGGAAAAGACTGACTTCCAAGTATTTAGGATGAGGTTCTCAAAGCCCACTTCCAGAGTGACATACTTCTTTGAACAAGGTCACACTTCACAAGAGCGCCACTCTCTGCTTCAAGAATATTCAAACTACCCTACCAACATAATGTATTTTATAAATATTGGTGCATCTATTTTATGTTAGTCATAATATTTATAAAAATATTAAAAAGTTCCAGAGCAGAGCATTACTACTTTTTTCAAAAATGTCTAGCATTTTCCAAGAATATTCTGTGTGAAAATATATGCTTGCTTCAAATTTTATGAAAACATATTATTGGGTGATTTTGAGCAGTATCAAATGTAATAGGGTCTATTCCATGTACTCCAGCAGAAATTGAACACAACTTGAAAACACAAGGAATTTTAAGGAGAAAAGTATATTTAAGATTCATATATACAAAGGTATTATTTGAAAATTTTTGCAAAAATTATTTCCTCTAAGCTAGATTTCCCATGTTTAAGTTAAAAAGGATCTGTGAATTTTCAGTACTATCAGGGACACAGTAGGTTTTTGCAGTATAAATTATTTTTGAAGTTAACTTCAAAAGAGTTTCAGCATTGTCAGTAAAGTCAGAGAAATATTGTATGTAATGAGAACAAAGGCATTTAAGTAGTAAAATTTAAATCATAATCATAAAGATGTTTCAGGAATTTACTAGAAGTTGATGAGTACCTGAAATATGAAAGATTGTTCTTTAAAGAAGTAGGGCTTGAAAGACTACATATGTTCCCACTGAAGCTATTCCCAGTTCTACATACACTAGCTCTACTGAAAGTACACAGTGGCTATTAAAAATGTAAAAGGTATACAGAGAAAGCACAAGGAATTGTGGGTAAAACCTTAGGGAAGGGAAGGTGTGCAATAGTAGTATTTAAAGAAAGAATGGATCAAAACATATTATATATGAACCTAAATATGGAAAGAAATATGTAAGGAACAAGGTGTAATTTGAAACTTTAGAACTATGCCTACCAGTGTACCAATTACTTTGTTCTTTAGAAAACAAAGTACAGTGACTTCTATGATAGTCCCTGAACTTAGAAAGGTCTCATAATAAAATAAATCACCAAAGATTGGACACCTGATTTCATGATAACCTATATTTCTGTCCAGATGTAGACCAGTGTGTGAAGTGTCCAGAGAGTCATTATGCAAATACAGAAAAAAACAACTGCTTCCAAAAATCTGTGAGCTTTCTGGCCTATGAAGACCCCTTGGGGATGGCTCTGGCCAG
>NW_022196911.1:20312230-20322586 GCF_008632895.1 Mastomys coucha
TTTCTTCCTGTCTACCACAGCACTAAAGGGAAGGTCATGGTGGCTATGGAAGTATTCTCTATCTTGGCCTCCAGCACAGCACTCCTGGCCTTCATATTTGGTCCCAAGTGTTACATTATCTTGTTGACACCAGAGAAAAATTCATTTAATCATATCAGGAAGAAAACACAATCTAGAAGAAAGAATTTTTCTAAAATATAGTTGAAAAATAAATTTAACTTTTATGTTAATGAGTCATAAGAGGGATCATTCATCTATTATTTTAAAATACCTTATACAGTTATAGTATGAATGCAATTTTATAATGTCTTAGTCCTTTGTCTAACTATATAATAGTGTTTTAGTATGAAAGCCATTTATTTTTTATGTTTGAAAAACACATTTCTTCTGGTGATTCAACTGTTCTAAGTCTAAGACATGATAGCTCCATTCCTGAATCAAGTCAAATGTTTGTATTGTTAATTGATACAAACCCTTTTTTTTTCATTTATTGTTTTATTTTTATTAGACTCCATGAATATTCTTTCTTCTGCCTGAAATAGCAAAGCATTTAGTTTGAAAAGTCCAATGGAATATATTTTCTTAATGTCCACTAATTATCCATACTAAAAACTCAATTGCCATATAAATAGTGTTTAAATTTATTAAAAATTTAATTTTCAGTGTACCATATTTGAAAAGGAACAACTTGGTATATGTAAAGCTCTCATGACATTCAATTAATTTATAATGGTCACTTTGAATTTATTTGTTTATATTGAAACCACCACCTATCATACTTTACTTGAAAAATTTTATGTTATAGCATTGTAGTTCATAGCATTATGTTTTGCATGCTGACATAGTGTGAAGTCTTAGTTAGAAAAATATTTTTTCATTACATGTAAGTACACTGTAGCTGTCTTCAGACACACCAGAAGAGGGCATCAGATCACATCACAGATGGTTGTGAGTCACCATGTGGTTGCTGGGATTCAAACACAGGTCCTTCAGAAGAGCAGTCAGTGGTGCATTCCTTTAATGCTAGCACTTGAGAGGCAGAGGCAGGTGGATTACTAAGTTCAAGGACAGCCTGGTCTACAGAGTGAGTTCCAGGACAGCCAGGCCTACACAGAGAAACCCTGTCTCAAAAAATCAAAAAGGAAGAGAGAAAGAAAGAAAGAAAGAAAGAAAGAAAGAAAGAAAAGAAAGAAAAGAAAGAAAGAAAAGAAAAAAAGGAAAGTATTTTGTTACCCAAAGTGAAATACTACTTAATTAAAGCACTCTACTTAGATCCAATATTCATAGTTTGACAGGACAAGCTCTTTGATAGTTAGCAGTCTACCCTCACATGCATTTAAATCTAGACCTTAGCACATGTATTATGTAGTATTCATTATTCTGATGTGTCATCTCATCTGAGAATTGTTGGGTCACAACTTTTTCATGTTGAATTTTTATATTATTCTTTAATATAAATTGTTCTTTTGATTTTTATTCATTTAATTTTCTCTCACATAATTGTCAGTAAATTGGTATCAAATAATCAAAATCCAAAACCACAGAGCTGAGGCTGATCCACAACCCACTGTACATAGTCCCCATAGGAGAGACCTGTTCTCCCAGGAGTGCTTTCACTCCCAGGCTCTGAGGTGAGAGAGCCACTTTCTCTGCAAAAACTGTCTAAAGAAGGTGTCATCCAGGAGAATACAGAACACAGGGCAATGGAGCAGCTGGGTCAGGATCCTTCTGGTCTGCCATCTGTACTCCTGAGCTTAAGCTGATAAACTTCAAGCTGTGTACCATTCCTCCTAGGAGAGACCTGTTCTCCTAGGAGTGCTTTCATTCCTGGGATTAGAGCAGGGCAGTAAGTAGCACAAAAGGACACAAGAAGAGTGGAGCTGCTGGTACAGGATCCTTCCAGTCGCCATCTACACCCAGAGCTTGGGCTGCTCCTTAATCTTCTATACACAAGTTCCACCATGAGAAAGCTAGTCTCCCAGGAGTGCTGACACAGGCTTACAGACCCACAAGTGGAACAAGCTCCAGCCAAAGATACCAAAAACATCTAAACCAGACATAACAAGATGGTGAAAGGCACAGGCAAGAATCTTACTAACAGAAACCAAGACTACTTGGCATTATCAGAACCCAGTTCTCCAAACACAGCAAATACAGGATATGCCAACATACCAGAAAAACAAGATTTGGATTTAAATCACATCTTATGATGCAGATAGAGAATTATATGAAAGTCATAAATAATTCTGTTCAAGAAATACAGGAGAAAACATGAAAACAATTAGAAGCCCTTAAAGAAGAATCACAAAAATCCCTTAAAGAATTATAGGATAACATGGGTAAAAATGTAGAAGACCTTAAAAAGAAAACAAAAACAAAAATCTCTTAAAAATTGCAGAAAAAACAAACAGGTGAAGGAATTGAACAAAACCATGTAGGATCTAAAAATGGAAGTAGAAACAACAAAGACATCACAAAGGGAGACAAATTTGGAGAAAGAAAATCTAGGATAGAGACCAGGAGCCATAGACTCAAATACTACCAACAGAATACAAGAAATAGAAGAGAGAATTTCAGGCACAGAAGATATCATAAAAAACATTGACACAACAGTCAAAAATATGCAAAAAGCAAAAAGACCCGAACCTAAAACATCCAGGAAATCCTGGACACAATGAGAAGACCAAACCTAAGATTAATAGGTATAGAAGAGAGTGAAGACTCCCAATGTAATGGGCCAGTAAATATCTTCAACAAAATTACACAAGAAAACTTCCCTAACCTAAAGACAGAGATACCCATGCGCATACAAGAAGCCTACAGAACTCCAAATAGTTTGGACCAGAAAAGAAATTCCTCCCATCACATAATAATCAAAATAACAAATGCACAAAACAAACAAAGAACATTAAAAACAGTAAGGGAAAAAGGTTAAGTAACATATAAAGGCAGGCCTACTAGAATTACAACAGACTTCTCACCAGAGACTATGAAAGACAGAAGATCCTGGGCTGATGTCATACAGAACCTAAGAAAATACAAATGCAAGCCCAGGCTACTATAACCAACGAAACTCTTAATAACCATAGATGAAGAATCCAAGATACTACATGACAAAAAGAAATTTACACAATATCTCTCCACAAATCCAGTCTTTCTAAGGATAATGAATGGAAAACTCTTACACATAGAGGGAATCTATACCTAGAAAAGCAAGAAAATAATCTTCTTTAAGCAAACCAAAAAGAATATAGCAACAAAAATCATAATACCATCACTTACAACAAATACAACAGGAAGCAACAGTAGTTTTAATTAATATCTCTTAACACAAACAGACTCTATTCCCCAATAAAAAGACATAGACTAACAAGCTGAATACATTAACAGGACCAACATATTGCTGCATACAGGAATCCCATCTCAGTGATAAAAGACAGACACTACTTAAGATTAAAAGTTTGGACAACAATTCTCCAAGCAAATGATCCCAAGAAACAAGATGGAATAGCCATTCTAATATCAAATAAAATCGACTTTCAACTTAAAGTCATCAAAACAGATATGGAAGGACACTTCATACTCATCAAAAGGAAAAACCTACCAAGAAGAACTCTCAATTCTGAACATCAATGCTCCTAATGCAAGGGCACACACATTCATAAGAGAAACTTTACTAAAGTTCAAAGCACACATTGTACTGCACACAATAATAGTGGGAGACTTCAACTCTCCACTCTCATCAATGGACAGATCATGGAAACTGAAACTAAACAAGATATAGTGAAACCAAAAGAAGTTATGAACCAATTGGATTTAACAGATATCTATAGAACATTTTATCCTAAAACAAAAGAATATACCTTCTCAGAGCCTCATTATACCTTCTCCAAACTGACTATATAGTCAGTCACAAAAGAGGCTTCAACACATAAAAGCAGACTGAAATAATCCCATGCATTCTATCAGATCACTACCAATTAAGCCTGGGCTTCAATAGCAACATAAACAATAGGATGCACACATATACATAGAAGCTGAACAACACACTACTTAATGATAACTTCGTCAAGGAAGAAATAAAGAAAAAAATTAAAGATTTTTAGAGATTAATGAAAATGTAGTCAAAACATACCCAAACTTATGGGACATAATGAAAGCAGTCCTAAGAGGAAAACTCATAGCTGTTAGTGCCTAACTAATAGCTCTTAGTGCCTCCAAAAAGAAAGTGGAGAAAGCATATAATAGCAACTTGACAGTACAACTGACAACTCTAGAACAAAAAGAAGCAAATACTCTGAAGAGGAGTAGATCACAGGAAATAGTCAAACTCTGGGCTGAAATCAACCAAGTGGAAAAAAAAAGAATCAACCAATCAACCAATCAACCAAACCAGGAGCTGGTTCTTTGAAAAAGTCACCAAAATAGATTAAAACCTTACCCAGACTAGTGAGAGAGCACAGAGATGGTATCCTAATTAACAAAATCAGAAATAAAAAGGCAAATATAACAACAGAAACTGAGGAAATCCAAAAAATCATCAGATACTACTGCAAAAGGCAATACTAAACAAAACTGGAAAGTCTGGATGAAATGAACAATTTTCTAGAAAGATTCAAGGTACCAAAGTTAAATCAGGATCAGATAAATGACCTAAACAGTCCCATATATCCAAAGAAGTAGAAACAGTCATTAATAGTCTACAAACCAATAAAAAGCTCAAGACCAGATAGGTTTTGTACAGAGTGCTATCAGACCTTCAAAGTAGACTTAATACCAATTCTCCTCAAATTATTCCACAAAATAGAAACAGAAGGTACTCTACCCAATTTGTTCTATGAAACCACAATTACTCTGATACTTAAACCATACAAAGACCTAACAAATAAAGATATCTTCAGACAAATTTCCCTTATTAATATTGATGCAAAAAATACTCAATAAAATTCTCAAAAACTAAATTCAAGAACACATCAAAATGATCACCTACCGTGATCAAGCAGGGTTTATCCCAGAGATTCAGAAATGGTTCAATATACTGAAATCCATCAATGTAATCTACTATATAAACAAACTGAAAGAAAAAAAACCAAAGCATATGTTCATTTCATTAGATGCTGAGAAATCATTTGACAAAATCTAACATCTCTTCATGATAAAAGTCTTGGAAAGATCAAGAATTCAAGGCCCATACCTAAACATAGTAAAAGCAATATACAGCAAACCAGTAGCCAACATCAAACTAAATGGAGAGAAACTTGAAACAATCCCATTAAAATCAGGGACTAAAGAAGGCTGACCACTATCTCCCTACCTATTCAATATTGTACTTAAAATCTTAGCCAGAGCAATTAGACAACAAAATGAGATCAAATGGATACAAACTGGAAAGAAAGAAGTCAAAATTTCACTATTTGCAGATGATATCATAGTATATTTAAGTAGCCCCCCAAGTTCCACCAGAGTACTCCTAAACCTGATAAAAAACTTCAGCAAAGAACCTGGATATAAAATTGACTCAGCAAATCAGTAACCTCCTTCTACACAGAGGACAGACAGGCTGAGAAAAAATTAGAGAAACAACATCCTTCACAGTAGTCACAAATAATATAAAATACCTTGGTATGATACTAACTAAGAAAGTGAAAGATCTATATAATAAGGACTTTATGTCTCTGAAGAAGGAAATCAAAAAGATCTCAGAAGATGAAAAGATCTCTAATGCTCATGGATTGTCAGAATTAATATAGTAAAACTGGCCATCTTGCTGAAATCAATCTACAGATTCAATGCAATGGTCATAAAAATTCCAACTCAATTCTTCACAGAGTTAGAAAGAGCAATTTTCAAATTCATCTGAAATAACAGAAAACCTAGGATAGAAAAAAACTACTCTCAACAGTAGAAGAACTTCAGGTAGAATCACCATCCATGACTTCAAGCTGTATTACAAAACAATTGTGATAAAAAAAACCTGCATGGTATTGGTATGGTAACAGACAGTAAGATCAATGGAATAGAATAGAAGGCCCAGAAATGAACTAACACCTGTGGTCACTTGATCTTTGACAAAGGAACTAAAACCATCCAGTGGAAAAAAGGCAGCATTTTTAACAAATTGTGCTGGCTCAACTGGCCATCAGCATGTAAAAGAATGCAAATCGATCCATTATTAGCTCCTTGTACAGAGCTAAAGTCCAAGTGGATCAAGGACCTCACATAAACCTGATACACTGAAACTAATAGAAAAGAAAGTGGAGAAGAGCCATCCATTGGACTGAGCACAGGTCCCCAATGAAGGATCTAGAGAAAGGACCCAAGGATATGAAGCAATTTGCAGCTCCATAGGAGGAAAAACAACATGAACTAACAAGTATCCCCCAGAGCTCCCAGGGACTATAACACCAACCAAAGGGTACATATGGTGGGACTCATGGATCCAGCTGCATATATAGCAGGGATGGCCTAGTCGTTCAGTCGTCCATGGGAGGAGTGGCTCTTGGTCCTGTAAAGGATCTATACCCCAGTGAATGGAAATGCCATGGCCAGGAAACAGGAGAGGATGGGTTCATGAGCAGGGGGAGGGGCAGAATAGGGGATTTGGGGAAGGGAAGCCAGGAAAAGGAAGAACATTTGAAATGTAAATAAAGAAAATATCTAATAGAAAAAATAAAACAAAAAGTCAAAATAAAAGATTTAAGTATTAATGTTCATTTATACAACTCAACTTAGACTTAATTCTCAACTTATAACTGCATGCTAAAAGTATTAACAGGAAAACTGAATCAATTTTTCTGCTGTGTACAAGAAACAAAGCTTAATATTAACATAGAAATTACCTTAGAATATAGTTTTGAAAATTAATTTTTTCAAGCAAGTGATCCAAAGAAAAGTTTGGGTAGTAGTTGTAATTCTTAACAAAATAGTCATTCAATAAAAATTAATCACAGGAGATGGAAAAGACATTTCACTTCATCAAATGTAATATTCACCAGGTTGACTTCTTTCTTCTGAATATCTATGTTCCAAATGCAAGAGAATCTAAATTCATAAAAATAAACACTAATAAATCTTAAAGCACACATATATCAACACTTTCACATTAATAATAGGATACTTGAACACTCTTCACTCACAAATGGACAAGTCATCCAGAAAGAAACTAATAAAAGAAATAATGGGACTAAGAAACAAACTTTTGAATAGAATGGAACAAATGGATACTCTCAGAAGATTTCACCCATTCACAAAAGAATATACCTTTTTTTCAGCACCTCAAATAACTTTCTCCAACACTATCCATGTGTTCAGTCATAACAAAACTCTAATCAGATACAAGAAGTTTGAACATAATATTCTGTATCTTATCAGAGCAATGTAGATTAAATCAGTACTTCAATGTCAAAAGAAAGAAAAGAGAGTCAAACAACATATTATAACTTAACCATGCTCTAATCAATGAAGAAAAACAGAAAGAAATTATAGACTTCCTAAAATTCAATGAAAGTGAATGCACAGCATACCCAAACTTATGGTTGATAATGAAAGTGCTATAAGATCAAAGTTCAAAGCATCAACAGCCTTCATAAAAAACATTGAGAGAGCTATACTAGTAACTTAATAGTATCCCTAATAGTACTAATAGTAGAATAAACAGTGGTAAACAATCTCCAGAGAAATGAATGTCATGAAATAATATCAGGGCTGAAATAAATAAAATGGAACCAAAGGGAATAATGCAAAGAACTAATGAAGCAAAACATTGGTGATTCTTTGAGAAAATCAACAATTTACATCAATCCTTACCCAAACAAACAAAAAGTAATATAGACAAAATAAAAACTAATAAGATCATAAAACTGGTAACAGAGCAAGAGACACAAAGGAAATCCTAAGAAACTTTGGGTATTACATTAAAAGCTTGTAGTCTGCACATTTGGAAAATATCTAAAAATTAGGCAATTTTTGCCTCGTATATATTTGGCCCATTGAGTGGCTCCATTTGGTGGTATGGCCTTTCTGAAGTAGGTGTGTCATTTTGGACATGGAATTTATTACCCTAGTCCTAGCTTCCTGATAGTATTCTGCAAGCTGCCTTCAGATGAAGATAAAGAACTCTTAGCTTTGCTGGAACCATGCCCTGCTAGATTCTGCCATGTTCCTGTCTTAATTATAATGTACTGAAATGCTGAACCTGTTAGCTAACCCCAATTAAATGTTGTTTTTATAAGAGTTGCCTTAGCATTCTCTCTCCAGTGATTGTCTGTCTACTGTGGGGCCAGGCAGGAAGCACAGGCCTCAGAGTGTCAGAGCAGTTAGGACATCATCTTCTTGCCTCCATTTACACCTATGAGGTGGGGATGTTCTACAATGCTCTGTGCTCTTGTCTTTTGCCAGGAGAGAGCTGGTCTCCTAGAATTGCTAACACAGACTTACAGACCTACAGGAAGAAAATGATCCAGCAAGATACAGCAAGAACATCTAACACCAGAGATTACCAGATAGGGAAAGGGAAATGGAAGAATCTTACCAACAGAAACAAAGACTACTTGGCATCATCAGAATGCAGTACTCCCAACACAGGGAGTCCTGGATATACCAACAGACAAGAAAAGCAAGATTCAGATTTAAAAACATATCTCATGATGTGGATTTTAAGAGGAACATAAATAACTCCCTTAAAGAAATATAGAAGAACACAGGTAAACAGGTAGAAACATTTAAAGAGGAAACACAAAAATACCTTAGAGAATTATAGAAAAACACAAGCAACCAGTGAAGGAATTGAAGAAAACCATCCACGATCTAACAATGAAAGTAGAAACAAAAAAGAAATTAGAAAGTGAGACAATTCTGGAGATAGAAGACCTAGGAAAGAGAACAGTAGACATATATACAAGTATCACCAACAGAACACAAGAGATAAAAGAGAGAATCTCAGGCACAGAAGATATCATAGAAAACATTGACACAATAGTCAAAGAAAATGCAAAATGTAGAAATATTCTAATCGCAACATCCAGTAAATCCAGGCCACAATGAGAAGACCAAAGCTAAGGATAATAGGTATAGAAGAGAGCAAAGATCCCCAAATTAAAGGGGCAGTAAATATCTTCAAAAAATTACAGAAGAAAACTTTCTTAACCTAAGAAAAGAGATGCCCATGAACATACAAGAAGCCTACAGAACTCCAAATAGTTTGGACCAGAAAAGGAATTTCTCCCATCACATAATAATCAAAACAACAAATGCACAAAACAAACAAAGAATATTAAAAGCAGTAAGGGAAAAAAGTAAAGTAACATATAAAGGCAGCCCTATCAGAATTATACCAGACTTTTCAGCAGGGACTATGAAAGCCAGAAGAACCTGAGCTAATATCATACAGACCCTAAGAGAACTCAAATGCAAGCCCACGTACTATACCTAGCAATACTCTAAATTACCATAGATAGAGAAACTAAGGTATTCTATAAGAAAACCAAATTTACACAATATCTTTCCACAAATCCAGCCCTTCAAAGAATAATAAATGGAAAACTCCAATACAAGGAGGGAACCTACACCCTAGAAAAAGCAAGAAAGCAATGTTTTAACAAAACTAAAAGATAACCACATGAAAAGAATTCCAACTCTTACAACAAAAATAACAAGAAGCATCCATTACTTTTCCTTAATATCTATTAATATCAATGGACTTAATTCCCCAATATAATGATATAGACTAAAATACTGGTTACATAAACAGGACCCAACATTATGCTGCATACAGGAAACCTACCTCAGTGACAAAGACAGATACTGCCTAAGACTAAAAGTCTGGAAAACCATTTTTCAAGCAAATGGTCCCAGGAAAAAAGCTGTAGTAACCATTGTAATATCAAATAAAATCAACTTTCTACCTAAAATTATCAAAAAAGATGAGGGACACTTCATACTCATCAAAGTTAAAATCAGCCAAGATGAACTCTCAATTCCGAACATGAATGCTCCTAATGCAAGGGCATTCACATTTATAAAAGAAACTTTGCTAAAGCTCAAAGCACACATTGCACTGCATACAATAATAGTGGGAGATTTCAACACCCTTCTTTCATCATTTGACAGATCAGGGAAACATAAACTAAACAGAGAAACAGTGATACTAACTCAAGTTATGAAACAAAAGGAGTTAAAAATATCTATAGAGAAACTAACAGAGGTGGATCAGCAACCTTAGCCGCCTCTCCCTTGCACTTGGAGAGTCCGCCCCCAGAGACCCGCCGGGACCCGGAGCCTCCAGTGAGAACCGCCATCCCCTCTCCGGTGAGTTCCTAAGCCGGAAGCAGCCACCTGGGAGGCAAAGGCCCCATGAGT
>NW_022196911.1:20330209-20336177 GCF_008632895.1 Mastomys coucha
ACTGGGAATGGAGAAATTTACATGTAAATAAAGAAAATATCTAAAATAAAAAAAAATAAAATAAAATAAAAAAAATTTCTATAGAACATTTTATCATAAAACAGTAGGATATACGTTCTCAGCACCTTATGTTACCTTCTCCAAAACTGACAATATAATTAGTCAAAAAACAGGCCTCTACAGATGATGTATCAAAGGCGGGGACCTGTGCTAAGGCCTGAAACTCTCTCTCTCTCTCTCTCTCTCTCTCTCTCTCTCTCTCTCTCTCTCTGTCTGTCTGTCTGTCTCTCTCTGTCTCTCTGTCTCTCTGTCTCTCTCTCCCTCTCTCTCTCCCTCTCTCCCTCTCCCTCTCTCTGTCTCTCTGTCTCTCTGTCTCTGTCTCTGTCTCTCTCTCTCTCTCATGCTCATCTGCAGGTGGGCCACACGTTAGTTAAAAAGGTAACAATGTATAAATGAGATATTTTGTTATAGAAAGAAGAAGATAGGCATGTCAAATAGAGAGAAGGGAGAGGAAGGAGAGTAGAAAAGAAAGAGAGAAAGAGAAAGGAAAGAGAGAAAGCAAGAGAGTAAGAAGTCAAGAAAAGAGAACAAATAGCAGGAAAGAGAGGGGAGAGTAACAGGAGAGCAGAGACAAAGAGCAAGAGAGAGGAGGAAGAGCAAGGTCGAGGGAAGAGCAAGAGAGTGAGGAGGGGGCAAACTGCCCCTTTTATTGTATAGGGCATGGCATGTCTGGCTGGTGGTCAGGTGACTGTGTGTAGGGTCCAGTTAGAATGCTGGGAGCTTGGGGCATTGTCTGCCTGATAGAGCACACATCTCCTGCAAGGGCAGCTGTGAGAGGTTGTGACTGAAACAGGAATCAAAGACTCAGGAGTTATGGCCAAGCTCCTTCTGTCCCCTGCAAGCAGAAATTGCCTGAAGGGGCTCCAGGGCTCAAAGCCAAATACTCTACTAGGCCAAAATTACCTGAGCAGACCACTGACTTACACTGCCCCACAAATAGATACAGGAAGATAGAAATAATTCCATGCATCCTATCAGATCACCAAGGATGAAGGCTGGTCCTCAATAACAACATTAACAATAGGAAGCCCACATACATGTGGAAGCTAAACAACACTCTACTCAGTGATAACTAGGTCAAAGAAGGAAGTAGAGAAAGAAATAAAGGACTTTTAGAATTTAATGAATATGAACCACACCATACTCAATCTTATTGGACACAATGAAAGCAGTCCTAAGAGAAAAACTCATAGATCTGAGTGTCTCCAAAAAGAAACTAGACAGAGAATTCACTAGCAGTTTGACAGAACATTTGAAAGCTGTAGAACAAAAATATGCAAATTCACCCAAGAGGAGTAGACAGTAAGAAATGATCAAACTCAGGGCTCAAATCTAATAAATAGAAACAAAATGAACTATAAAAAAAAATCAACCAAACCAGGAGCTGGTTCTTTGAGAAAGTCAACAAAATAGATAAATCCTTATCCAGACTAACTAGAGGCTACAGAGGTAGAATACTAATTAATAAAATCAGAAATAAAAAGGGAGACATAACCAAAGAAACTGAGGAAATCCAAAAAATCATCAGAGCCTACTACAAAAGACTATAATCCACAAAATTGGAAAACCTGGATGAAATGCACAATTTTCTAGACAGAAATCAGGTACCAAAATTAAATGAAGATTGGATAAATGATCAAAACAGTCCCATATCTCCTAACAAAATAGAAACAGTCATTAGCAGTCTCCTAAAAAAAAAAAAAAAAAAAAAAAGCCCAGGATGAGATGAGCTTAGTGCAGAGGGCTACAGACCTTCAAAGAAGATCTAATACTGATACTCCTCAAATTATTCCACAAAATAGAAACAGAAGGCACTCTACCCCATTCTTTCTAAGAAGACACCATTACTCTGATACCTAAACCACACATAGAGTGAACAAATAAAGAGATCTTCAGAAAACTTCCCTTATTAATATCGATGCAAAAATATTCAATAAAATTCTCACAAACTGAATCCAAGAACACATCAAAATGATCATCCATCATGAACAAGTAGGCTTCATCCCAGGGGTGCAGGGATGGTTCAATATATAGAAATCCATCAATGTAATCCACTATATAAACAAACTCAAAGAAAAAAAAACTTATGACCACTTCATTAGATGCTAAGAAAGCAAGCATTTGACAAAATTCAATACCTCTTCATGATTAAAGTCTTAGAAAGATCAGGAATTCAAGATCCATACTTAAACATAGTAAAAGCAATATACATCAGACCAATAGCCAACATCAAACTAAGTGGAGAGAAACTTGAAGCAATCCTACTAAAATCAGGGACTAGAGAAAGCTGCTCACTGTCTCCCTACCTATTCAATGCTGTACTTGAAGTTCTAGCCAGAGCAATTAGACAACAAAAGGAGATCAAAGGGATACAGATTGAAAAGGAAGACGTCAAATTATCACTATTTGCAGAAATATGATAGTATACATAAATAACCCCAAAAATTCCACAAGAGAACTCCTAAACCTAATAAACAACTTCAGCAAAGTAGCTGGATATAAAATTGACTCAAGCAAATCAGTGGCTTTCATCTACCCAAAGGACAAACAGGCTGAGAAGGATATTAGGAATACAACACCCTTCACAATAGTCACAAATAATATAAAATACCTTTGTGTGACACTAACTAAGGAAGTGAAAGATCTGTATACCAAGAAAATCAAGTCTCTGAAGAAAGAAATCAAAGAAGATCTCAGAAGATAAAAAATCTCCCATTCTCATGGATTGACAGGATTAATATAGTAGAAATGACAATCTTGATGAAACAATTTACAGATGCAATCCAATCATCATCAAAATTCCAACTCAGTTCTTCAAAGACATAGAAAGAGCAATTTGCAAATTCATCTGGAATTACCAAAATCTTAGGATAGTGGAAAATATTCTCAACAATAAAAGACAGTCTGGTGGAATCACCATCCCTGACCTCAAGCTGTTCTACAGAGCAATTGTGATAAAAACTGCATGGTATTGGTTCAGTCACAGGCAAGTGAATCAATGGAAAAGAATTGAAGACCCAGAAAAGAACCTACATACCTATGTTCATTGACAAAACAAGCTGAAAAAAAAGACAAAACAATGCTGAAAAAAAGACAGCATTTTCAACAAATGGTGCTGGCTCAACTAGCTGTCACCATGTAGAAGAATGAAAATTGGTCCATTCTCATCTCCTTGATAAATCTCAAGGATCAAGGACCTGCACATGAAACCAGATACACTGAAACTAATAGAAAAGAAAGTGGGGAAAAGCCTGGAGCACATGGGCACAGGGGAAATTTTCCTGAACAGAACGCCAATAGACTATGCTTTAAGATCAAGAAATGACAAATGGGACCTCAAAATTGCAAAGCTTCTGTAAGGAAAGAACACCGTCAATAAGAAAGAACACCAACCAACAGATTGGGAAAAGATCTTTGTCAATCCTACATCCAATATAAGGCTAATATCCAATATATAAAAAAACTCAAAAAGTTAGAATCCAGAGAACCAAATAACCTTATTAAACATGGGGTAAAGAACTAAACAATGAATTTTCAACTGAAGAATACTGAATCACTGAGAAGTACATAAAGAAATGTTCAACAACTTAGTCATCAGGGAAATGCAAATCAAAACAACCCTGAGATTACACATCATAACAGTCAGAATGGCTAAGATTCAAAATTTAGGTGACAGCAGATGCTGGTGAGCTTATGGAGAAAGAGGAACATTCCTTCATTGTTGGTGGGATTGCAATTTGGTACATCTACTCTGGAAATCATTTTAGTGGTTCCTGAGAAAACTGGGCATAGTACTACCTGAGTACCCAGCAATACCACTTCTTGGCATATACCCCAAAGATGGTCAACATGTAATAAGGACACATGCTCCACCATCTTCATAGTAGCCTTATTTATAATAGCCAGAAGCTGGAAAAATCCCAGATGTCCCTCAACAGAGGAATGAATACAGAAAATATGGTACATTTACACAATGGAATACTACTAAGCTATTAAAAACAATGAATGAAATGTAAATAAAGAAAATATCTAAAAAAGAGTTTAAAGAAAAGAATTGCCTTGGGTTAATATCCACTCATCATTGAGTATACCATGCATGTTCTTTTGTGTCTGGGTTACCTCATTGTGATAATTTCTGTAGGATCAGCCCAGAGAGCAGCACTATTAGTAGGTGTGAACTATTGGAGTAGGTGTTTCACTCTTTGTGTGAGCTATAACACCATCCTCCTAGCTTCCTGGAAGCTGATGTTTCAGTGGAGAAGAATTTCAGTATGTGATCTAGTAACTGGGTTTTTTTTGTTCATTTGTAGAAGAATTTGCCTGCTTTCTGCCCTTGTCTGAGGACTCTACCTGAGACTAAGGTAAAGACATTTATTTTAATTGCATTGACTTGGACCAAGATGTTTCAGTGGAGAAGAATCTCAGACTTTAAATGAAGATGTAGAACTCTTAGCATCTTCTGTATCATGGCTCCCTGAATGATAACATATTTTAGACTTACCTGCTGATCCTATAAGCCAGACACAATTAAATGTTGTTTTATAAGGGTTGCCTTGGTCATGGTGTCTGTTCATAGCAGTAACACCCAAACTAAGACAGAAGTTAGTTTCAGGGATTGGAGTATTTCTATGATAGGCTTGGCCTTGATTTTATCTAGAAGAATGTGGATTTTGAGACTTTGAATTTGGAAAGCAGTGGAATGCTTTAAATGAGGCTTAATAAGACATCCACGTAAGAATATGAAAGACTTTATTGCTGGGATTGTTTGGAATGGTGCAGACTTGGACCATGATGTTTCAGTGGAGAAGAATTTCAGTATGTGATCTAGTAACTGTTTTGTGTTCATTTAAAGAAGAATTTGGCTTCTTTCTGCCTTGTCTGAGGATTCTACCTAAGACTAAGGTAAAGATATTTGTTAATTGCATTAACCAAGGAAATCTCAAAAAATAAAGCCCAGAAAAAACTCTATTCTCTGGTTAACTCCCATGAAGTGAATTTTGAATAAGCATAGTAAGATTAGAAAGAAAAAATATAAAATATATGGTTTGAGTGTTAAAAGAGTACAAGGAAGTGAAATAGAGCTAGATCCTGTGTTCAAGGATTTTAAATTGAAGTAAGGGAGTTGTGACCTAATGGCAAAAACCCACCCAAGTAAGTTTAGGACCTGGATTGGAAGTACATGCTTTTATTTCTAGGAGACTGACAAAAGCAGATATAAGTTCAAAATCAATCTGGGACAAAGCAAGTTTTAGATCTATACATAATTTTACACTCCTTTAATCGCAGCACTTAAAAAACAGGCATGAGCTCAAAGTCTGTCTACAGACCAAGTTCCAGCACAGCTAAGTTTAGGCAATAATGGAATAGGAAAGCAGAAAGATGTTAATAATGTACTATAACAAGGGGGCCATATTCCAGCCCTAAGAAGCAGCAGAACTCAGCAGCTTTGGTCATCTGGCTCTGGGTTTATAGTGGAGAGGAGGAGACTACTGGCACAATTGATGCTGGTGAGCTGGAACTAAGAAATTAGTGCTGATTATGAAGAGACTAGCATCACCCATGTTAAATCTTCTGGGAAGTTTTTTCTGAGAATACAAAGAAGCTGTGCTCCAGAGATAGCAAAGGTTATACCTCATGCTGCAACTGTACACAGTAATGAGTATGAGTCACCCAGGTGTTACTGGTTTTGAAGGCATCAAGAAGTCATGAAGAACAGCTCAGGTTCAGCATTTTGAGAAGCCAGAGAAGAACATTGGTGAAAGTGCACCCTCAGTTGCAGTTGATGTCCCAGGACTGAAGGATTAGTGCAAAGAACTTGAGGTTTGGCACCATGAAGATATTCTATGAAAAGCAATAGGTGAGGTCTAATTGCAGAAGAAGACACCAGCTTATTGTAGATGCCACTACA
>NW_022196911.1:20393392-20394268 GCF_008632895.1 Mastomys coucha
GTATTCCAAACTTCTGGGCTAATAACCACTTATCAGAGAGTGCATACCGTGTTTGTTCTTTTGTGATCATAATTACCAGGAGTACTTAACTAACAAGTACCACATTGTTTCCAATTACCATTTTCTAATGCAAATGCATACATTAATACATCAGAGTGTAGAACACTTCATACACATGTAAAATGTTCCAACACAAAGAATTTTTACCTTTCATACATGGTATACTATCCTAGTTTGGCTTGCTATACTTATTTCTTGTTATTATCAAAAGATACTTTGTATCCCTATGATGTAAGGTAGAACACACATAAAAGTCGAAAAAGAGAACTGCTTCCAAAAAATTGTCCATAGACCCCCTTCTATGCACAGTGGTATGTTTTATCCACCCCAGATTTGTCTTTCTCCGTCTTTGTTTCTCACCCTGTGTCTGCTCTCTCACTCTCTCCTTTTTAATATCTCTTCCCCTCCACTCTCCCTCTCCCTCTACTTTTTGTCCCCTCTCTCTGTATGTCTATCTCTCACTAAAGAACACAGAAAAATGAATAACTAGAATGATTTGTAATAGCCAATAAACTGTAATAGTCAAGTTTTTTGCTTTCACATTTGGATTGACTGTCACATGAAAGAGTGACAAATCTAGTGTGTATTCAGGGTCTTCTGGCATAGTATATATTTACATATCAGAAGTTGTGCCTTGATGATGTTTGGCTACCTCAGCTGAGTACTACAGTATCTGGCTCACAAAGAACAGAAATTCTCCCAGTTCTGAAAGTTGATTTTTGAGACTAAAAATATTTTGAGTAATGCGGAGAGTTTTTGAGTGTTATAGAATGATCTGAGATGTTTTAAGGGTTGTTCTTCCCTGCTACACATTGC
>NW_022196911.1:20394842-20403199 GCF_008632895.1 Mastomys coucha
TATATATATATATATATATATACATACATATATATATATATATATATATATGTATATATGTATATATATATATTTGCCTTGGGATGTGGTTCATGTAGTACAAACTTAGAAATTTGTATATGATATGAGTGAATACCTTGGTTGAATTTTCATCACCAACTGAATTGTGTGTGGTGGAACACTTCTGTAACCCAATTATTTAGGAGACAGATCGTGAGAAGACCCAGAAGTTCAGGATCATCCTAGGATACATATTATGACTGAGGTTGGCCTAGGCTATGAGATACCAGCTGAAAAGTAAAACAGTCAACATCTCCCAATTGCAAATATTTCTGAGTTATTTTCCCAAGAAAATGTCTTAAAATCATTTCCATGAAACAGAAATTGATGAAAAATTTTACTTCTTCTGTACTTTTGAGTATAATTTCAGATTTCAAAAGCTTGTTTACACTGAATGTTCTGGTCAGATAATAAACATCAGATTTTTAATTTTTAAAATTTATTTTCATTGTGCAGTTTATATATATGTGTGTGTGTGTGTGTGTGTGTGTGTGTGTGTGTTTGTTTATGGTGGTACAGATTATTTCATTAGGTCGATGGGTGCATCACATTTCCTGTATCTCAAGTTATTGGAAGTTGAGAACTGCCACACATAGGGGGCTCTGAAAACATGGATATTCTAGAAGATCAAGAAAAACTCTTAACTGTGTTCATCTCTTCATTCCTGTTTATCCTATTTTCCACAGGTCAAAAATGGGGCACCGTTGTGGAAAAATGGCTAATTGTGTGAGGGTACTTGCTGTTTTTTTCAGAGGACCTGAGTTCTGTTTTTAGCTCTCAAATCAGATAAATCAAAATTTCCACTAACTTCAGATCCAGGGTATCAGACACCTTCTTGTTGTTGGAGCCATGGTTCTAACAAGCTTATATAAAACAGATAATAGAGATATTTTATTTATAACTCAAATACCTAGAACGTGTGGTTCTAGGGGTATTTTTACTTATTTCCTGGCTATAAAGCCTCCTTCTGATTGCTCTTTCTTGGTTATGCAGTTTTAGTACATTGCAACATCCTTCTCTATATCCATCCTCTCTCTCTCACTATCTGCAGCCTCTTTTTAAACCCATAACATTCTCTCCATTTTGCAAACATAGGCTCTAGACATTTCTTCACCAGTTAAATTTGGGAGAAGATTCACATGCCATTACTTGAGTATTTATGCATGTGCTTGTCGAGAGCACCCATGTCTTGCGAATCCAGTTTTCCATATAGGAAACATGCAGCAGTATCAGATCACCCAACTATACCCTTTTCATCTTCTGTGTAAAGGAGCTCATTATTTTCTAAGTGATTGGTTTGGGCAGAGCAACTAGGTGTATTAAATTATAGTAAGAAAATGGACAGGATCTGTTGATATGTTCAGAATTGTTCTATGATAGCTGAAGTGTGTGTGCGTATTTGTATGTGTGTCTGTGTGTGTTTGTATGTGCGTATATTTCTGAGATAACAAATGTATGCATGTTAAGTGTAGATACATTTCTGCTGATTACTTATATCTTTTTTCTTTTCTTCTATTGTATATTTTCTTTATTTACATACAGCCATATTATTACAAAATCATGCAAAACAGATGAGAAGTAGCATGTTCTTACAATCTGGGGGACATAAGGCTACAGCAACTATCAGACAAAGCATGATGTGATATGACCTGTAAGATGTTGCTTTATTGTGCTTATAATTCCCGGAGCAAGCTATCCCTCATTTTTTTGTACACATGACTATAGTTTAAGCATCTCCTCTCTTGACTTCTCTGAGTCTCTCACAGTGGGGAATATACAAGTTCTCTAAGACAGAAATTCCAAAATAACAACAAACACGAAAAGACATAAGGAAATCTGCAGTGGAATTCATGGTTTCTTACTCTAAATTACAGACTCTGGAGTCAAGCAAAAGAGATGCACACAATAATTTTCAGGAGACAAGCTGTTTGGTGGGAAGGTCACTAGGGTTAGTTGCTAGGGTTGGTTGATTTGTAGCTTTTGTCTTATGGGTTTATAGTACACGGCAGACACGCTATTAAGAACCTCTCAGCCCCCCAGTTCTCAGGAACAAAGCCAACAATTAAAAAAAAAGTTTTCTTGCATCCAGAATCTACAGTTTTATTTAGAGTTGGTTATTAATTAGATATTTCAGTATTGAAATGAGAGGATGTCAATTGTATTCCTTATTTTCCCTAACAACACAGAGATATGTTTATGATTCTGTATATTTGCGTGTGTTAGTGTGTTTTTCCTTGCATCTGTGCATGAATGCACAGTTCAGATACCAAAGTTCTATAGTCTGAACGTGTACCCTGAACTGTAACTTGTGCATCAGTTCTCTATGCTGCAGGACACTGTATAGCTCCTGTATTAAAAGGAAACTACAGATAGAATATTGAACTTCTCAGACTCAGGCTACTCCTTCAGCCAAGATTTCCTGATATCCCTGGATCTCCTTGCCTGCTAAATTTCATATTCTTGCATTTTTCTCTCAACACAGAATCAGTGAATTACACAGGTGAAGCTGTCCTGAGGCCAATGAGAAAATTTTTGTCCTATCAAACTGTTCTCATGTCATTCCCTTGTAGTAACACCCATGAACCTAACTTGCAATTTATCCAAAAGAAATCACTCACCAGGGCTGAACTTGGCTATGGTAACAGGGTCAGGTCTGTGGCCCTCAGTAAACATGGGGCATTTGCAGCCAGTGCAATTATAGATTCTCAGGATCCTTGAGTTCACCTCTGCACCTGAGCTGCAATTACCTTGTCACCTCCTGAGCACTGACAACCTATGCAAAGGGACGATGGTTCAGCTGTGAACAATCTGTTAATTCAGAACTAGGACAAGTTACAGGTCCTGGGAATTATGAAAAGCTGAGTTAATTAGTATTGATGGATACTTCCGTGTGTCTGTTGCAAATACAGAAAAGAGTTAGTAAGTGGGTCAGCTATATCCTTGGCCTGATTCCCTCAGCATCACAGGCAATAAATGTGTCATATTCATGACAGAACTGGTGCTAATGTTTCAAAGTGAAGATTCAGACTGATAGCAAGTCTTGAACTTATGCTCACCTCACATTTTTAGAAGCCTTGGGAAAGCCTATTATAGTGACTACTCGATTTTTTAGTTTTGGTCTGTCATAGAACTACATCTGTATCCATTTCAATCTTCATATTGAGGCTCTTATATGGGTAACTATAGTTCAACTCATAATAATTTGGACTGCTTTGTAATCCAAATTACTCAGTGGGTAAAAGCATTTAAAATGCAAGATTGAGGATCTGGACTTAAACATCAAAACCCCATGTAAAAGACTGACACCAGAAAAAATGGTTATATCTCCCAGTGTTCTGAAGATGAGATTGAAAGCTATGACTAAAGTCAGAATTCTTGAAAGCTTGACTGTCACTTAGCTTGCAGTACACACCAGGACATAAACAAGGTTGAATATAAAACACCTACATCTAAAGAGTTTTTTGATTGCCAGATAAAAATGATGGCACACACTTAGCACATTCACATACACGCACACACACACACACACACACACAAACACAAACACACACATACAATAGTGATACAGAGAGGAGGAAGAGAAGGAGGGGGATGAGGGAGAGAGAGAGGGAATGGGCCTAGGTAGAAAAGTAAAGGGACAGAGAGATTGGTCATTTTGAATAAGACCTTCTTATTCTTTACCCACTTGGACCATAATATTTTATTTCTCTTCCTACTCCTCCTTTTCTTACTTCTCCATAAAGAGTTCTTTTTACCTTATTTTTTGTTTTGTTTTTTGTTTTTATTATTCTAAGTGTTGTTTGATTTTTTTTTTGTAGCCTTGTCTGGCCTTGATGTCACTACATAGAACAGACTGAACATAAACTCATAGCAATCTACCTTCCTCACCTGTCCAAATGGTGAGAATAAAGCTTTTTATAAAATATTTGACTAGTGTGATGTTCAAATGGGGAATTATTTTTTTCAACCAAGTTCCTCACTCATATAGAAAGGTGCTCTTATGCCACATCAGAGTACTTGTTGTGTTTGGTAGAAGATTTGTTCAATTTATGCTTTGCTTTATTTTGATGGTAATGTTTTGCTATGCAACTCAGTCTAGAGTAACTCTAATCCTCTTGCCTCAGCCTAAATAATCATGGACTTTGACAGCCTTAACATTACTTCCATTTCATATAAGTTAGTTAGCAAATTACCTTTGCTAATGCAATTTCCTTTCATGGACTAAAATATCCTGTAACACCATCCCATCATTTCCAGTACAAGTAACCATGTCTAGGAATTATTAAGAGCTGAGTTAATTAGCATTGATCAAAAGATCCCAGAGACCATTACAATGAGCTACCCCACAAATACAAAGTGAATTAATAAGTGTTATAATAAAGAGTTAATAAGAATTAATAATAAGCAAAATTTATTTGGTCTCATAGTTTTTAGGTCTTCATTCTAGTTAAATTTTCATGTATATACTGTTGCAAAATTCAAAAAAATAATAATAAAAATAAAAGTGTGTAAAAATTTCAGTGTTGATAACAACTCAGTTTTCAAGATATTAAGGGTAAAGTTTATGTAGGATAAAAGTGAAGAAATCCAGGAGTTCCTGAGCACAAAAGCAGACAAATACCTGAATAGGAAGATTCAAGCTCACTATTTGAAATTGCACCAATCCTGGCCCTGGAAATGTCTACCCTAAAAACATCTGCTCTCCAAGAAATCTGAAATAAGCCTTGTTTTCTGCTTAGTTCCCTGGTGATTCTTGACTGAGCAGAAGCAGCCACTTTCCTGGAAATTTCCCTTCTAATAAATCTCTTGTGTGAGATTTCTGTTCTCTCTATGGTAGTCTGAACTTCACTTGGAACCTATCCATAACCTCTAGTTCATATGCAACAGACTCATTGTCTTGTTCATTGATTGCTCAGTACCCTATCAACCAGAGACAATTAGGTAATTTTTCCCTAAGCTTCACTGAATCAGCACAAGAGGCTCATGATTGTCTGGAGGCCCTCAGGTATTCTTGGAGTAAAAGGTACTCACAGTCTTAAAAACCATGGCTGTGAAATCCAAAATAAGCCTTCTTTTCTGCTTAGTTCCCTAGTGATCCTTGACTGAGCAGAAACAGCCACTCTCTTGGAAATTTGCATCCTAATAAATCTCTTGTGTGAGATTTATGTTCTCTCTGTGGTAGTCTGAGCTTCACTTGGAACCTATCTGTAACCTCTAGTCCATATGCAACAGATTCATCCTGTGGATTATATTCTGCTCAATATTTGTCCTTGTCTCTTGTATTCTAGGAAATTCCTGCTAATAAGCCAAAAGTCTCTCCTCTGGCTTTGTGAGGCTAAGATTTTACCTCCTAGTGAATAATGCTCTGACTGCTTTGGTGAATGTTGCTTGTGTGTCTCTCCCAGGTCAAACTTATGATGCCCAGTTTTGTCCTCATTCATTGTCTTATTAGACACTATTATCTCATCACATTAATTTCTCTAAGCAAAATATTACTAGCACCCTTTATAACTCCTAGATCTATCTCTTTATTATCATAGTCTGCTTTAATTACTCAGGAACATGCTTTGTGGTCATAACAAATTCTTCAGAGTAAAATAATTTCTTAATACTTACTACTATCATGCCCACTCTCTCCCCAAATATTCACAATGCCTCAATTATCTGCTACACATACATATATAGTTGTCTATCCTATGAGTGTGTGGGATTTGTTTCCTGGTGTTTATTTTTCCAAAAGATTATTTTTTATATCTTAAATTTTTGATGTTCAATTTTATTTCATTTTAAGTTTTCTTTAGTAAATTTATTTCTATTTTTACATCTTAAATTGTTTTCATTGTTACATTAAGTGGTCTTTGTTTCTTCAATTTTCATTTAGGACATTATATTTATCCTTATTTTGATCCTTGAACATATTAATAATAGCTATATTGTATTCTTATCATATGCCTCATTTATACAAAATTTCTCATGTCATGCATATTTTTCCTAATGTTGTAAATCCTAAAATAGAAAGAAAACACATAAAAGAAACAGACTACACCTATCATTATGTTTAGTGCAATGGCTTTTATATTTTCTTCCTTTCTTTATTATTAATTTATATTTATTCACTTTAAGTACCCATCACTGACCCCTCCTGTTTACTGACCCCCACAATCCTTCCTGCTATTCCTCCTGTTCTTCTCCACTGAGGGGGTGTAGGAATCCTTGGTTGTCCCCCACTTTGGCATATCAAGTCTCTCTGTGGCTAGGGGAAACATCTCCAACTAAGGTTACAGTCACAAATAAGCTAAGTAACAAGGAGGATCTAATTGTAGATGCTTGAATCTCACTATGAAATGCAAATAAAATAGATATCTGAAGTAGATGGAGCAAGAAAACTTGGTGAGAAAGGAAGAGGGGAGGGCAAGAAGGAGAAAATAAAGTGTGGGCCGAGTAGGAGGGTACCTGAAAATGCTGAGAGAGAGAAGGAAAATTCATAGTAGGGGCATCTCTGGGACAAGCCAGAGACCTGATTTGGGGGAGGCTCTTTGGAGTATATATGGTGATTCTAAGAGAAACTTCTAGCTGCATGGTTGATGTGGCCATCTCTTCTTGCCATGCAGAACTTCTAGTGGAGGGCAGGGGACACCAACCCAACCACAAAACTTTTGAGAAACAAAATTGTCCTGCATACAAGATTTGTAGTGATAAACATGGAACAGAGATTTTAGGGATGGCCAACCAATGCTGACCCCAATTTGAGACTCAGTCCATGGGAGAGCACTAACCCCTGACACTATTTGTGAAACTGCTATTCTGGCATGAAAGATCACAGCTTAATTGTTATCCTATAGAGACTTTATGCAGAGCCTGACTGAAAAAGCTGCAGATACCCACAGGCAAACATTAGTCAGAGTTTGAGGTATTTCTTTGTTAATGTGGGAAATCAATCAAGTAGAAACAAAAAGAACTATACAAAGAATAAAAAAAAAAAAACAGGAGCAGGTTCTTTGAGACAAACAACAAGATAGATAAACCCTTAGAGAGACTAACTAGAGGGAACAGAGACAGTATCCAAATTTACAAAATCATAAATGAAATTCTGAAACATAACAACATAAACAGAGGAAATTCAAAAATCATCAGATCCTACTACAAAAGCCTATGCTCAATAAAACTGGAAAATCTGGATGAAATAGACAATTTCCTAGACAGATACCAATTACCAAACTTAAATTCTGATCAGATAAACCATTTAAACAGACACATAACCCCTAAAGAAATAGAAGCAGTCATTAAAAGACTTCCAACCAAAAAAACCCAGGACCAGATGGGTTTAGTGTAGAATTCTATCAGACTTTCAAAGACCTAATTCCAATAATCTTCAGACTATTCAACAAATTAGAAACAGAAGGAACACTACCCAATTCGTTCTACGAAGCAACAATTACTCTGATACCTACACCACACAAAGACCCAACAAAGAAAGAGAACTTCAGAACAATTTCCCTTAAGAATATTGATGCAAAAATACACAATAAAATTCTTGCAAACTGAATGCAAGAACACATCAAAACGATCAGTCTCTGTAATCAAGTAGGCTTCTTCCCAGGAATACAGGGGTGGTTCAAATACAGAAAACCATCAATGTAATAGACTACATAAACACACTCAAAGGGAAAAAGTGATCATTTCATTAGATGCTAAAAACACATTTGACAAAATTGAACATCTCTTCATGTTAAAAGTCTTGGAAAGATCAGGAATTCAAGGCCCATACCTAAGCATAATAAAAGCTATATACAGCAAACCAGTAGTAAACATCAAACTAAATGGAGAGAAACTTGAAGCAATCCCACAAAAGTCAAGTAGTCGATAAGGCTGTGCTCTCTCTCCCTATGTATTCAACATAGTACTTGAAATCCTAGGTAGTGCAATTAGACAACAAATTCAGTCAAATGGATGCAAATTTGAAAGAAAGAAGTAAAAATACCACTGTTTACAGATGATATGATAGTATAGTTTATTAACCCCAAAACTTCCACCAGAGAACTCCTACAGCTGATATACAACTTCAGCAAAGTGACTGGATATAAAAATAACTCAAACAAATCAGTAGCCTGTTGCTGTCCCGCAGCAACATAAACAGTAGGTTACCTGGAATACGAAGTTAGAAATAGATAGGAAAAGATAGACGGAGATATGAGAGAGTGGCCACAGATATACCTACCCACATGGAAAGTAAAAATTAGACGGGAGACTCTCTGCTCAGCCATCTTGGTTCTTTAATGCTAATTCCTTTGTTCCCG
>NW_022196911.1:20404531-20411469 GCF_008632895.1 Mastomys coucha
AAACTCCATGAATATACCTTAGGACTAGTTAGAAACCAATTGAAATCTTTAGAGAATAAAATAATTTAGAAATTAAGCTTTAGTTTTAATTTAGAATCGAATACTAAAAAATTTTATGTCAAAGGAAATGTTTGTCTGTAATATTTAAGCTCTGGAAAGGAGTCAGACAAATGAAACTCTGTATAAAGACCTGACTAGAACGGCTGAGAATCGCCCGCTTGTAATTTAATGAACAGCCACTAGATGGCGTGTGAGGGCAAACATGTGGACATGTGCACTGTTAAGGCTGCAAAGTCACTTGGGAAATGTAGTTTAAGGGGCACCGGAGCGGCGCCTGGGCGGCCATGCTGTCGGGGCCGCATGGCAGGGGGAGCTCAGGGAGCGGCAGGCCGGGCACGCGTGCCCTGGGGCAGCCTTGCAGTATCTCTGTCAGGCCCCGGCCCTCCGCGCTCCAGACAGCCTCGATGGGAGAACCCCGGTGCGGGCGAGGGGCGCGGAGCGCCAGCGTGCAAAGGCGGGGAGCGCACCACGTGGGGAACATGGAGCTGGGGAGCACGCGCTCCGGGGACACGGCTCGCAGGCTCGCTACGGCCCAGTGCGAGGGGGGGGAGGGAAACACCCCCCAGCACGGAGCGATCACTCTCTGAAGGCCCGTCTCCCAAGCCACGCACGGTGGACTCGCTCCCAATCTAGTGTAGAGTGCACACGCCCGGCAACCCTCCCCTGCTAGTCACCGCCAGTCCGCCAAGAACCCCCGAGCACACAGAAGCCTAGCGGAGAGGGGGAGGGGAGCACGCGAAGCCTAGCGGCGGTCTCTGCACTGCAAGGGGCCCCTTCCTGCCCGCTGTGTGCTCCGACCCCAGCTCTGGCAGCCGCCTCTACCTCGGATGCCAGCAGCGACTAGCGGGCCGACTGGAACGGCCTGAGAGCCGCATCTAGGTGTTCACTTGCTTGTCCGCTGAGACCATATTAATTTGATCGATTCTCAGAAAGGAGCACAAAAAAGGAAAAACTTATTTTGCACGCTCCGCAGAGAGGGCAGAGCCTCCGCGGCCATGCCGACCACGAAAACAGGGGCGAAACATACACGTAAGACAAGACAATCCAATCTGCATCCATCCGACAAAGACAAACATTGAAACACGTAAACAAAACATAATCCCAATGTTTCCCCGTAGCTACGTCACTATCTGTGCCCATTTGGGCTCAGATAAACCCGCGGACCCTGCCAAACCTTGGCATCATGGCTAGCCAAATCCCAGCACATAGCTGCATTTCCCGGCGGGAGCAGATCCACCGCTAATCCCGGCACTTTGGCCAATAAACCCAGCCCTTATGACTGTACATCCAGCAAACGATATGCTGCCTTATCTAAAGAGAATTCAGAATAAGATTACTCCAAGCCAGCCGCACGTTAAAGGCGCCATCTGTTGCTGTCCCGCAGCAACATAAACATTCCAGTAGGTTACCTGGAATACGAAGTTAGAAATAGATAGGAAAAGATAGAAGGAGATATGAGAGAGTGGCCACAGATATACCTACCCACATGGAAAGGTAAAAATTAGACGGGAGACTCTCTGCTCAGCCATCTTGGTTCTTTAATGCTAATTCCTTTGTTCCCGCAACAGGTAAAGTACTTGGGGCAAACCACCCCCCCAAACTACGTCGGTATAACAGTCCAATCAGAAACTTCCTTCTTGCAAATAGAGGTGGAGCTACTGAATGTAGCTGCTTCCACAACACTGTGTTAATGTCTAGGCTTAGGGGAGGGAGACCACAGTAGCCTTCCTCTACTCAAAGGATTAACAGGCAGGGAAATAAATTAGAAAAATGGCACCATTCAAAATAGTCACAAATAATATGACTTGGTGTGACTCTAACCAAACAAGTGAAAGATCTGTGTGACAGGAACTTCAAGTCTCTGAAGGAAGAAATCAAAGAACTCAGAAGATGGAAAGATCTCCCATGCTCATGGATTGGCAGGATTAATATAATAAAAATGTCCATCTTGCTGGGCAGTGGTGGCACACACCTTTAATCCCAGCTCTTGGGAGGCAGAGGCAGATGGATTTCTGAGTTCGAGGCCAGCCTAGTTTATAGCATGAGTTCCAGGACTGCCAGGGCTATACAGAGAAACTCTGTCTCGAAAAAAAAAATGTCCATCTTGCCAAAAGCAATCTACAGTTTCAATGCATTCCATCTCAAAATTCCAACTCAATTCTTCATAGTGTTAGAAAGACCAATTCTCAAATTCATTTGTAATAACAAAAAACCCAGGATATGGAAAACTATTCTCAACAATAAAAGAACCTTTGTGGGAATTACCACTGCTGATCTCAAGCTGTCCCACAAAGGGATAATAATAAAGACTGTGTGATATTGGTATAGTGACAGGCAGGAAGATGGGTGTATTAGCATTGAAGAGTCCACACACCTATGGTGACTTGATCTTTGATGAAGAAGCTAAAACCTTCCAGTGGAAAAAGACATTTTTAACAAATTGTGCTGGTTCAACTGGTAAGCAACAAGTATAAGAATGCAAATTGATCCATTCTTATCTCCTTGTACAAAGATCAAGTCCAAGTGGATCAAGGACCTCCACAGAAAACGAGATATGTTAAATCTAATAGAAAAGAAAAGGGGGAAAAATTTCAGACACAGGAGCATAGGATAAAATTTCCTGAACATAATACCAATGGCTTATGCTCTAAGATCAAGAATTGAAAAATGGGACTTCACAAAATTTCAAAGCTTTTGTAAGGCAAAGGACACTGTCAATAGGACAAAATGGCAACCAAAAGATTAGGAAAATATCTTTGCCAATCCTACATTCAATAGAGGGTTAATATCCAGTCTATACAAAAAACTCAAGAAGATAGATTCCAGAGAATCAAATAAGGAATATTAAATGGCTGAGAAGCACCTAAAGAAATATTCCACATCCTTTGTTATCAGGGAAATGCAAATCAAAACAACCCTGTGATTCCTCCTCACACCAGTCAGATTGTCTAAGGTAAAAAAATTCAGGTGATAGCAGATGCTAGCAAGGATGCGGAGAAAGAGGAACATGCTTCCATTGCTGGTGGGATTGCAAGCTGGTACAACCCCTCTGGAAATCAATCTGGCACTTCCTCAGAAAATTAGACATAGTATTACCTGAGGACCCAGCTATACCACTTCTGCACATATTCCCAGAAGACACTCCAACATATACTAAGGACACATGTTCCACTATGTTCATAGCAGCCATATTTATAATAGCCAGAAACTGGAAACAACCCAGTCCCTTCAACAGAAGAAGGGACACAAAAAATGTTGTACATTTACACAATGTACTATTTAGCTATTAAAAATAATGACTTCATGAAATTTGCTTGCAAATGGATAGAACTTGAAAATATTATCCTATTGTGGTAACTTACGCACAAAAGAACACACATGATATGTACTCACTGATAAGTGGATACTACCCCAAACATTCAGCATACCCAATATTCAATTCACAGACCATGTGAAGTTTTAAGAAGGAAGACCAACATGTGGATGCTTCAATGCTTCTCAGAAGGATGAACAAAGTATATACAGGAGGAAATATGGAGACAAAGTGTAGAGCAAAGTTTGAAAAAAAAGGCCATCCAGAGACTGCCCAACCTGGGGATCCATCCCACATACAGCCACCAAACCAGGATACTTTTGTGGATACCGGGAAAAACTTGATGATAGAACCCTGATATGGCTGTCTCCTGAAAGTTTCTGCCAGAGCCTGATGAATACTGAGGCAGAAGCTTACAGCCAACCATAGGAGTGAGTGAGAGGGTCCCCAGTAGAGGAGTTGGTGAAGTGACTGAAGGAACTTAGGGTGTTTGCATTCATATGGAGGGTTTGTTAACATGCCAGAACCCCTGGAGCTCCCAGGGAATGGACCACCAACCTAAGAATACACATAGAGGGACTCATGGCGCTGGTGGCACGTGTGGTAGAGGATGGACTTGTTAGACATCAGTCGCTGGTGGCACGTGTGGTAGAGGATGGCCTTGTTAGACATCAGGCGCTGGTGGCATGTGTGGTAGAGGATGGCCTTGTTAGACATCAGTCGCTGGTAGCACGTGTGGTAGAGGATGGCCTTGTTAGACATCAGTCGCTGGTAGCACCTGTGGTAGAGGATGGCCTTGTTAGACATCAGTCGCTGGTAGCACGTGTGGTAGAGGATGGCCTTGTTAGACATCAGTAGCCTCCTTGGCTACTGATGCCCTTGGGCATCAGTACAGAGGCCCTTGGGCCTGAGGGTGTTTGATGCCCCAGTATAGAGGAATGCCAGCGCAGAAAGACAAGAGTGGGTATGTGGGTGACTGGGGTACACCTTTATAGAGGCAGGGGGAGGGGAATGGCATAGTGGGGTTCAGAAGGGAAGACCTAGAAAGGGGATAACATTTAAAATGTAAATAAATAAAATATCCTGTGACCCTCCTGTAGCTGAGGGCTGATTTTGTCAGACCCTGCCTTGCCACATATAGCCATGCCTCTCTCCAACCTCCTACTAATATCCACGCATCTCTACAAGTTCCTGTTATGCCTGAAGTCCCACTTCCAGAGACTGAAGATGCTTTATCTACCTGTTTGCTTGTAACAGGGAAATTTCATTAATGATGGTGGACTGAAAGCACACCATGTGTCGGTCTAATTTTTTCAAACCCCTTCCTGCATTTCCCGTACCCTTAAATTTTCAGGCCCTGACTCCCATTCATATGTGTGGCTGCAGGCAGCTACAGGTGGCGCCCAATGATAGGGCTGGAAATGAGGAGGAAAGGGCCTCACTACCTCAGAGAAGCTTCTCGAGGCATAAAGATGGAACAGCAGGTTTGCCAAGGTAAGTTGGGATTACGCTGGCTCGGTGATGATCTCATTTTAGGGGTTTGGTACTGACAGATAGTCAGAACTGGAAACAAGCGGTTGTCCAGTGGTCTAAGAGCTATACTCAGGTGGGCCGGGTAGGGCATATATAAAAAAGATACATAAAAATAACAAAATACAAAAACAAAACAAAAACTATGTATAGAGAGATCAAAAAGAGAAAGAAAATGCATTTCAGTGCTATCCCAGAGACACAGAGAAGCCAAGAGACATCTCGCTTCTCAGTGGCTTATTCAAAAGAAATTCCTAGTCTTTGACTTTGTGTTACATGTCAGTTTGTGTCTTTGTCTTGATGAGTGATTGTGAGTCTGTGTCTTGTCTTAGTGGTGTTTACACATAGTCAACATGGCAGCTGCAGGCTTGCAAGGACTGTGCACCCTCCCGTGAGAGTGGGGAAGCAATGGCCTGGCTGAGGCAGGAACTCTGCAATATGGGTGACAGCACGGTTCTGAGCAGGTCTGTGCGCACTCGGATTTCTGCCCTGCACACACACAACAAAGATCTGCACTTGGCTTTCTGCCCTGGCCAAACTCTGCAGATATGGGGCGGCTCGCACATTTCCGGAGAGATTCCAAGCTGGGATCTGCCCAAGAACAAAGCTCGCTGGCCAGTTGTGGTGGCACACGCAGGTAGGATTTGCTGAAAGGAGCAGTAGCCAGGGGCGAGAGCCCAGCCCCGGTAAAAACACTGCAGGGAGGAGGCCACTGGGTGCTTTTGTGGCAGTGTGGCCTTTCTCAGCTCTCCTGAGCTGCGCTAAACTGCACAGGACACAGGGCAACTCCTGAGAGGCAGAGGGGCCCTACTGTTCCCAGGGTACCTCAAGCCCCACAGCGAGCTCGGCAGAGAGGCTGTGTGTGGGTGTCCTGGAGTTCTGTGCAGAGTGCGGTCTGAGAGATGCAGGCCCCATCCCTGTGGCCTGTGGCCACCGCTATTTGGGGCACTGCTAAAGAGCCAGTCCTCGGGATGGCGGGGACTAGAGTTGTTCACCTGCAAGTGGTGCAAGTGGCAGCGGTATAAAATCCCACACTAGGTGGCCATGGCGCCATTTTGTTTATGTTTCATCACCACGCACAAATGCACACACGTAGCCTGCCCAGCTTGGCGGCAGAGACTAGAGTGGCCTGGCCAGGGTGCTGGGACCCCAGCGGGGTGGCTGTGGAGGTGGTCATCAAGGATGGATACAATCCTTTAGGTGCCATGCCTAACATTGCCCGCTACTTCCCCGCCATGGTTGCTCAGTCTCTCCTTGCAGTGCAGTGCAAGCTAAAGTTGCACAACCACTTAGTGCCATCTAGTGGTCACAAAAGTAAATTACAGGCCACAGAAGTAAATTGGAATTTTGCCTTCAATTTTTGATTCTGCTTCAGTGCAAGTGGTTAAGACTTTGAATTTTTCAGTGTATGTTGCTCTAATCTGATAGGAAATCTCAATACCTTTACAAACGAGTATTAATTACTCTAGAAAAGGTTTCAGAGGCAATATCTTTTTCAATATTTGAGGCTCAGTTATATCAAATTATAAACTATTAATAGATATTTGGCCTATTACATAATAAAGATTTTTTAGACAAAAATTGATATTTATTCAAAGTAAACAAAGTGTTAAAATTTGTTTGTATACATACTTTTATATTTCCTATAAACTTATGCATATACCCTGTAACTTCTACAGCCCTTTTATATATAAGTCACATGTTTAATCTCATTTTCTCCTCCACCTCAGTACAAATAATTAAATTGTGTGCTGTAGTCACTATTTAGCAAGTACTAAAATTAAGTCTTAATTTGTATATTGATATATGGGCACATACATATATCAGAGCTTTCAATTACTTGTGATATTTGGACATTTTTTAAATATAATTTTGATTTCAAAATTAAAAGTAAAATATACACATGTGACTATTAAATCCTTCTCAGACTTTCAAGTTACAATTACCTTAAGGTAAAAACAACAAAATATTAATTGGTTATTGCCTACATTGTATTTCTATATTTAATGTTCCTAATCAGATTAAAACAGATTAT
>NW_022196911.1:20411913-20412740 GCF_008632895.1 Mastomys coucha
CACTTTAATCTGGGGAAGAGGCTCTGTTTGTGTTGGAACACAATGGCTGCCTAAAACATTGATTTGTTGAGTGGATTCAGATCCAGAATCTTTTTAATAAACATGTTTTCTACCAAAATAATGGCTAAACACTTTATAGCCAACGAAGTTCACTTGGCTGAAATAGCCTCCACCTTTTTCTAAGAGTTAACAGCGTCTTCCCTCTATACCTTGAGGCCACGACTTGGACCTAAACATTGCTAATTTGCAACTAAAGTGCCTGAGACATCCTCAAGATAATGTTAAACTTGTTGCTTTTAAACTTTTGAGTTTTTAATCTTAAGCCAGGTTCATTACAAACAATCAAAGTTCTCTCACTCCCGGAGCATCTCCCCTCTTCATCTGAAAGCTAGCTCATTCCCAGAGCAATCAGAGTTCAGTTCTGGATTTTCTAGCCTAAATGTTCCTATTTTACAACTAAATTAAAGGCATATTCTCATGGGAAAGCTGTTAAAAAAGGTTTCTAGTTTGGGAACTGCTATTTTACAACTCAATTAGGTGTCTAGACCCATCTGCCCATCTGCACACCAGTACTGCTTCACCTGGACTTCTGAGAGAGTGGACTAGAGAAAGACTGTGACAATTTGACATCACAGGGGATAATCGCTTGTCATGGCATTGTCTGTACAGGAAGAAGGTGCATTGTGAAAACCTACGCTCAGCAGAATAGGTCTCTGGTACTCTCAACCTAAGGCAGGATCATGTGCTGAGTGGTTGTGTTTTTTTTTAAACACAGAAATATCCCAGTTTGTAGAATTCAAATTAGCTGTACCTGATTTCCAATACCT
>NW_022196911.1:20422278-20432067 GCF_008632895.1 Mastomys coucha
TGTCTCTCAGTAGGTCTGTAGTAAAAGGGAGAAAGAACACCGGCCATTACCATGAACACAGTAGGTGTCTGTAACTAGGGGTATATTCCTTCCTGTCTGCACCTCAATCTGCATCCAAGGCAGATCCTTCGCCTGAAACCCAAAGCCTGCTCGTCTTCCAGGATGTTCACGCTAACCAAGGATAGCTTTACCTGTCTTTACAGAGGCTGGCCCCAGTCAGAGACACCCAGGGCCATCAACACCAGAGAAAAACAGATGGAAAGAGGCAAATATAAAAAAACATACGTGACAGAACCAATGCATTTTGGCACCATCAGAACTCAGTTCACCTATCCCAGCAAGTAAGACCTGGATAACCTTAAAACATATGAAAAGCTAGATTCTGAGCAAAAATCCCATATGTTTAAAATGTTAGAAGTCTTTAAGGAGGACATAAATAATTCTATTAACAAAATAGTGGAAAACACAGGCAAATAGGTAGAAGCTCTTAAAGAGGAAACAAATAAATCCCTTAGTGAAATACAGGAAAATACAATCTCATAGGTGAAGAAACTGAGCAAAATGATCCAAGACCTAAAGTTGGAAATAGAAACAATGAGGAAAACACAAGTAGAGGTAACCCCAGAGATGGAGAACTTAGTGCCTTCATAAAGGAATTGGAGATTTCCTCTACTAGCAACATAAAAAAACACCTGAAATCTCTAGAATAGATAGAAGCAAAAACACGCACATTGCAGAGACTTCAGGGAATAGTAAACTCGGGCCTGAAACTAACCAATGAGAAATAAAGAGAATGATACAAAGAATCAACAAAACCAAGAAGTTATTCCTTGGGAAAATAAACAAGTCAAGTTAACTAAAAGGTACAGAGACAGGATCCAAAGTAACAAAATCAGAAATGAAGAGGGAGACATAACAACAGAAACTGAGGAAACTAAAAAAATGTTATCAGAATCTACTATAAAAGCCTATACTCTACAAAACTGGAAAATCTAGATGAAATTCATGAGTTCCTATACAGATAATATTGGACAAAGTAAAATCAAGAACAGGTAAACTATATAACCCCTAAATAGATGGAAATAGACATTAATAAAACCACTAAAGTAAAAAAAGCCCATAGTCAGATGAGCTTAGTGCAGAATTCTATGTTCAAAGAAGAGCTAATACCAATACTCCTCAAACTCTTCCACAAAACAGAAAAAGAAGGAACGCTACCTAATTCATTCTATGAAGTCACAGTTACTCTGATACCTAAATCATATAGACCCAACAAAGAAAATTTTGCTTATGAATATCAATGTAAAAATACTCAACAAAATTCTCAAAAACTGGATCCAAGAACACACTAAAACCATCATTCATCACCACCAAGTAGACTTCATCCCACAGATGCAGGGATTGTTAAATGTATGAAAATTCACAAAGTCATATACCATATAAACAAACTCAAGGAAAGAAGTCATCTTTTTACCAAATTCAACATCTCATTTGATGCTGAAAAATGCCCCCCTTCATGTTAAAAGTCTTGTAGAGATCAGGAATTAATGGCCAATATATATATATATACATATATATATATATATATATATATATATATATATATACACACATATATATATATACTTATCTATATACATATAAATATATATATGTGTGTATATGTATATATATACATATCTATATACATATCTATATCTAGATAGATAGATAGATAGATAGATAGATAGATAGATGATAGACAGACAGATATGTGAGGTCCCAGCCTATTGTGGGTAGTGCTATCCCTAGTTTCTATAAGATAAGAGGATGATATGTCCATTATAGCAAGCCAGTAAACAGCACTCTTCCATTATTTTTGCATCAGCTTCTGCTTCCATGTTTGTTCTCTGTTTGAGTTCCTTCCTGGATTTTTTGAAGATAAACAACAATGTTAACGATAACTAAGGCAATCTCCACATTTGAGAAACAACACAGTATATTTATGTTTTTGAGGATAGTTCATAAGGAGAAGTTATATTATGTCTTGTACATCACATCAATTCAAAACTAAATTTAAAAAAAAGTAAATTTAAAAAAGGTACGCCATATGGCTTAGGCAAGAAATAGAAGTGGGAGATCAGGGAGAGAGAAAGGATTCTAGGAGAGATCCAGGAGGGGGATCAGTCCTGGAAGATGTAACAAGATAGACACATGGTACCTGAGCAGTGGTAACCAGACATGTGGCAGAATCTAGGATAAAGTAAACGTGTTATCTTTAGTTATGATCTAGTCAGAGTAGAGCCTAGCTATACAGCAGATGATGTGATAGTATACATAAGTGACCCCCAAAATTCCACCAGAGAATTCCTACAGCTGATCAACAACTTCAGGAAAGTGGCTGGATATAAAATTAACTCAAAGAAATCAATAGTCTCTTTCCTTTATACAGATGATAAACAGAGTGAGAATGATATTAGGGAAACAATACCCTTCACAATAGCCACAAATAATGTAAAATATCTTGTGTACTCTTACCAAACAAGTGACAGTTCTGTGTAATAAGAACTTCAAGTTCCTGAAAAGAGAAATGGAAAAAGACCTCAGAAGATGGAAAGTTCTCCCATGCTCATGCATTGGTAGAATTAACATAGTGAAAAGGGCCATCTTACCAGAAGCAATCTACAGATTCAATTCAATTACCATCAAAATTCCAACACTGTTTGTTCTTCATAGACATGGGAAGAACAAGTTTCAACATTGTATGAAAAAACAAAAAACTCAGGATATATAAAAATATTCTTAGCAATAAAAGAGCTTCCATCGGAAACACCATCCCTGGCCTCAACGAGTATTATGAGGCAATAGTGAGAAAAAAAATAAAAAAATTTAAAAAAAACCACATGGAATTGGTACAGAGACAAACAAGGATATAATGGAATAGAATGGGAAACCCAAAAGTAAATGCGTCCACTTATTGACATTTGACATTTGACAAAAAGCCAGAAAACATACAGTGGAAAAAAAAAAGCAACTTCAATAATCGTTCCTGATGTAACTGCATGAAAATAGATCCATATCTATCACCTTGCATAAAGTGAAGCCCAAGAGGATCAATGACCTCAACCTAAAAATATGAACACTGAATCTAATAGAAAAGAAAATAATGAAACTTAGAAGGGGGGGCAAAATAATCACAGGAGGCTGAGGAAGGGAGGATCTTGAATAGGATATGGGAGAGGAGGTGAAAGATGAACAGAATCAGGTATGGGGAGGTGGCAGCAACAAAGAGAATCCCATAGAGCCAGGAGAATGAATGGAAACATGGATCCTCTCGGGGTGGGAGGTGAGAGAACCCTCTAGAATGTCTTAGAGACCTGGGAAGCGAAAGAATCTCAGGAATCAAGGGAGATGATCTTAGCCAAACAGCATAACAATGGTGACAGGGAACTTGAAGAGTACAGCCCAGTAGAAAGACAGGGCCTCAAGTGGAGGGACAGAGTTACCAACCTTCAGTCAAAATTTCTGATCCAGAATTGTTCCAGTATAAAAGAACTACAGGAACAAAAATGGAGAAGAGACTGAAAGAAAGGCGGTCCACTGACTGACCCAACTTGGAATCCATTTCAAAGGAAAGAGCACCAAGACCTGTAAATATTACTGATTCTATGATGTGCTTACAGAAAGAAGCCTAGCATGGCTGCTCTCTGAAAGGTCTTATCAGCATTTACGTGAAGGAGATGCAAGTACTTATACCCAAACTTGGACTGAAGTCAAGGATCCCTATGGTTGAATTAGGGAAAGGATTGAAGAAGCTGAAGGAGAGGGCAACCCTGTAGTAAAACCTGTAGTCTAAACTAACCCTGAATCACGAGAGATCCCAGCGACTGAGTCACTAACCAGGCAGCATATGTGGGCTGGTCTGAGGCCTCTGGTACATATATAGCAGAAGACTGCTCGGTCTGGTGTCAGTGGGAGGAGATGAGCCTAATCCTTGAAGAGGTTGGGGCCCCAGGGTACAAGGAACCCTAGTGTGGCACACACACACACACACACACACACACACACACACATACAGAGCATACTTTTGGAGTTAAGGCTGAGGGAAAATGGGATGAGAAACTATGAGTTGGGGAACCAGGAGTGGGGCAATGCCTAGAATGTAAAAAATAAAATAATAAAAAAAAGAATTTTACAAGTTCTACGGTCCTAATACAAGCAGAGTAAAAAATATTTATCGAATTAAAAGTCAAATTAAATCAATAACATGAAAAGAAGTGGTTTATATCAAAAAAAGATACAGAAATTCAACATGATCCAAATATGGCACCACCAATTCTGAGACATGAAACAGTGGCGGCTAAGAGAACAGATGTAGTATTCAAATCTTGAAAACAAAGCAAATCAAAAAAGACTCTCATACTAGAACATTGCAATAAAATTGGATAAAGAAAGACAATATAACAGAATTTAATACATATTATAATCTTATAGCACATGCTTAGAAAAATATAGGGAATGAAATAAGACCTTTTATGAAGTTATTAACATGAAAGCTAAACATTTTTTTGAACTGTGTTTTGTGAGACTTGTTTTTTTTTGGGATGCATTTTGTTTCTGATATAATTAAATGTATTTTTGTCTGGTCTCAACAAGATAATGTAACACTTAGGACCAAATATGAAGCCAAGGAGTGCTGTGCTGGAAGCCAAGATAGAGAATATTTCCATAGCAACCATGAATTTCCCCTTAGTGCTGTGGTAGACAGGAAGAAAGGTGACCCAGACAGAAAAGAACACCAGCAGGCTGAATGACAGAAATTTGGATTCATTGAATGTATCAGGAAGATTTCTAGATAAGAAGGCCATGGTGTAACCCCCAAATGCCAAGAAGTAGAGGTATCCAAGAGCACAGTGGAAGGCAACAGATGAACCCTTGTTGCAAAAAATGATGATTTGTCCATGTTCAGTATGAACATCTTGGTCGATGAATGGAGGAAAAGTTGCCATCCATGTTCCACAAAAAACAACTTGGATCAAGGTGCAGATGGGAATGATGTAGTTAGGAGCCCTTGATATCATTAGCCACTTTACCATTCTCCCTGGAAAAGTGGCCTTGAATGCAATAACCACAGTAATAACTTTGGCCAAAACAGTGGCAAGAGCCACAGTGAATGCAACTCCAAATGTGGTCTGCTGCAGGATGCAGGTTTCTTTGTTGGGCTTGCCAATTAAAGTCAAAGAGCAGAGGAAACAGAAGGTGAGTGTGATGAGCAAAATGTAACTGAGAGCTTGGTTATTGGCCTTGACAATAGGAGTGTCTCTGTTTTTGACAAAGATGCCAATAACAAAGGCTGTGAGTGCAGATAAACACAGAGCTATGCTGGCAAGAGCCATGCCCAAGGGGTCTTCATAGGCTAGAAAGCTTACAGCTTTCTGGAGGCAGTGGTTCTTCTCTGTATTGGCATAATGACTCTCTGGACACTTCACACATTGATCCACATCTGGTCAAAATATAGTTTATTATGAGATCATGAGTCAAGGCTGGGTTGATCCCTTTATTTCTGAGACATTATTCAATACTGTTATTGATGTTACATTTTTTTGCTTTTTCAAGGACAAAGTAATAAGCACATTGTTATGAATAATTGCATATTCATAAAGTAACTTCTTCCTTATACATTTCTTTCAGTATTTATTTTCATAGATAATGTTTTGATCCAATCCGTCTCTTTTCTACTGCTAAACTCCATTCCTTCTCTCAGTTTTCCCTCCCAACTTAATGTGTCCCCTCTCTCTCTCTCTCTCTCTCTCTCTCTCTCACTCACACACACAAAAACACACACACACATACATACACACACAAGTTTTCTCTCTTTATTTTACCTTGCTATAACCACTGAATCTATTCATTTCTACCAGTGCATATATTGTTGGGGATGGCTTCAGGTGGACCATAAATAGACATTCAGGGTCTGCATTGCTAAGGCAATGTGGCGCTTCACTTTTTACTGCAAAGTACTTCCAGGAACTTCTTTAATAATCCATCTTCACCATAGTTATTTAAATTGAACTAGCCTAAATGCTTTCCCTCTCTTTACTTACATTTTTTTTCTACCTTTTCTGACATTGGTATATCCCTTTTGATAGTAACTAGAATAGTAAGTTATATTGAATAAATGTATCTCAGGCCAGGTATCACTTCATAAATAAAATATGCTTTATGTGTTATACATGCAAAATTTATTACAGAGAGTATTTTTTCAATGCTTTCCAGTTAATGCTTTTTAAAATATGTGAGTCCTAAATTCACTTTTCTCCTTAGAATTCCTTCTTTCCTTTTTTTGTTTTTCATTCTCTGTTGCAGTTTAGTGAAGAAATCCTATTCCATTGTATTTACTATTACATTATTAAATGTTCAAATAGTACCCACTAAAATTATTTCGTAACATTTCAGACAGGGATCTATATCACATAAATAAAAAATTACTACAAGAGTTGAAGGACAAGCTGGAGAGATGGCTCAGCAGTTAAGAACACTGACTGCTCTTCCAAAGGTCCTGAGTTTAATTCCCAGCAACCACCTGGTGGTTCACAACACTCCGTAATGGGGATCTGATATTCTCTTCTAGTATGTCTGAAGACAGCAACAGTGTAGCCACATATATGAAATAAATAAATAAATCTTAAAAAATGAAAAAAGATTTGGAAGACTTTAGAAAACAGTTTTATCCATTGTATATTTTTGGCTTCTTTGTCAAAGATCAAGTGTCCATAAGTACGTGGTTTTATTTCTGGGTCTTCAATTCTATTCCATTGTTCAACGTGTCCATCTCTGTACCAATACCATGCAGGTTTTATCACTATTGTTCTGTAGTGAAGCTTGAAGTTAGGGATGGTGATTTCTCCAGTCATCCTTTTATTGTTAAGAATTGTTTTCACGAATATTGAACCATCCCTGCATCCCTGGGATGAAGCCTATTTGATCATGATGGATGATCATTTTGATGTATTCTTTGATTCAGTTTGCAAGAATTTTATTGAATATTTTTGCATCAATATTCATAAGGGAAATTGGTCTGAAGTTTTCTTTCTATGTTAACAAGAAAAGATCCTCTTGTGGAATCACCATCCCTGACCTTAAGTTATACCACAGAGCAATTGTGATAAAAACTGCGTGGTATTGGTACATTGACAGGCAGGTAGATAAGTGGAATACAATTGAAGACCCAGAAATGAACCCACAAACCTATGGCCACTTGACCTTTGACAAAGGAGCTAAAAGCATCCAGTGGGCAAAAGACATTTTCAACAGATGGTGCTGGCTCAACTGGCAGTTAGCATGTAGAAGAATGCAAGTCAATCCATTCCTATCTCTTTGTACAAAACTCAAGTCCAAGTGGATCAAGGACCTCCACATAAAACCAGATATACTCAAACTAATAGAAAAGAAGTGGGGAAGAGCCTTGAGCACATAGGCACAGGGGAAAAATTCCTGAACAGAACACCAATAGCTTTGCTCTAAGATCAAGAATTGACAAATGGGATCTCATAAAGTTGCAAAGCTTCTGTAAGGCAAAAGATATTGTCAATAGGACAAAATGGCAACCAGCAAATTGGGAAAAGATCTTTACCAATCCTATATCTGAAAGAGGACTACTATCCAATATATACAAAGAACTCAAGAAATTAGACTCCAGAGAACCAAATAGCCCTATTAAAAATGAGGTACAGAGCTAAAGAAAGAATTCTCAACTGAGGAATACCGAATAGCTGAGAAGCACCTAAAGAAATGTTCAACATCCTTAATTGTCAGGGAAATGCAAATCAAAACAACCCTGAGATTCTACCTCACACCAGTCAGAATGGCTAGAATAAAAAACTCAGGTGACTGCAGAAGCTGGCAAGGTTGTGGATAAAGAGTAATGCTCCTTCATTGCTGGTGGGACTGCAAGCTGGTATAACCACTCTAGAAATTAGTTTGGTGGTTCCTCCAGAAATTGGGCATAGTGCAACCAGAGGGTGCAGCAATACTACTCCTGGGCATATACCCAGAAGATGCTCCAACATGTAATAAGGACACATGTTCCACTATGTTCATAGCAGCCTTATTTATAATAGCCAGAAACTGGAAACAACCCAGATGTCCCTCAACAGAGGAGTGGATACAGAAATTGTGGTACATCTACACAATGGAGTACTACTCAGCTATTAAAAACAATGAATTTATGAAATTCTTGGGGAAAAGGATGGACCTGGAGAATATCATCGTGAGTGAAGTAACTCAATCACAAAAGAACACACATAGTATGCATTCTCTGATAAGTGGATATTAGCCCAGAATATCAGAATAAATAAACTACAGACAACAAACCATAAGAAACTCAAGAAGATGGAAGACCAATGTGTGGATACTTCGTTCCTTCTTAAAAGGGGGATCAAAATACCCATGGAAGGAGTCGTAGATACTAACTATGGAGCAGAGACTGAAGGAAGGACAATCCAGAGATTGCTCCACCTGGGAATCCTTCCCATATTCAATCATCAAATCTAGACACTATTGCAGATACCAGCAAGTGCTGGATGACAGGAGCCTGATATAGCTGTCTCCTGAGAAGCTCTGACAGTACCCAATTAGTACAGAAATAGAGGCTCACAGCCATCCATTGGACTGAGCACAGGGTCCCCAATGAATGAACTAAAGAAAGTCACAAGGAGCTGAAGGGTTTGCAGCCCCTTAGGATGAACAACAATATGAACTAACTAGTACCCTCAGAGCTCCCAGGGACTAAATCACCAACCAAAGAGTACACATGGTGTAACTAATGGCTCCAGAAGCATATGTATAGAAGAGGATGGCCAAGTTGGTCATCAATGAGAGGAGAGGCCCTTGGCCCTGTGAAGGTCCTATGTCCCAGTGTAGGGGAATGCCAGGGCCAGTAATGTCGAGGGTGTGGGGTGTTGAGCAGGGAGAGGAGGGATGGAACAGGGGTTTGTTTTATTCTTTTCTTTTTCTTTCTTTCTTTCTTTTTTTTTTTTTGGAGGGGAACCTGGGAAAGGAGATATTGTAAATAAAGAAAACCTAAAAAGAAAGAATTGTTTTCACTATTCTGTTTTTTTTTTTTTTTTTTTTTTTTTTTTTTGCTTTTCCAGATGAATTGGAGAATTATTCTTTTTATGTCTCTTAAGAATTGTGTTGGGATTTTGATGGGGATTGCACTGAATTTGTAGATTGCCTTTGGTAGAATGGCCATTTTTCCTATGTCAATTCTGCGAATCCTTGAGCATGGGAACTTGTGCTTGTTTGAAAAGGAAAATACTCTTAATTTTGGTTACTAACGCCACTGCCTGTAAGCTCCCCAGCTTCATTTCTTAACTGCTCTCACTGGTTGTTGTCTGTGCTGTTACCCTGCAGTGGACTATGTATGCAAGACTGAGCAATAGACAGAGGTGCCTTGGGTCAGAGTTCTCTGATCACACAGACTACCCATATGGACAGCTTCATCAGACCCCTCCATACCGGCACACCCTACCCAGAGCTGAATGGTCTGCATAAACAGTAATATAGCAATTCTCCCATCCAGACTTTGAGAGCTGAAGGTACTGGTTCTTGAAGCAGTGCTAAAATGTTTTGTGTCTGGCAGGGTGGCATGCTTCATGATCAAAGGAACCAATGGTCCATGGACCAAGGTTTCCAATGGGTTGTGTGAGTGGGAGCAGTGTACTCAAGCCCTTCTTTTCCTGGCTAATGTAAAGCACTCTTTACCTTCTATCTCCTTGCCTCCTATGTTGCTTAAAAGAGCTGATAGAA
>NW_022196911.1:20432637-20433659 GCF_008632895.1 Mastomys coucha
GGATGGCTAGTAGAAAAGTTGTTGGCCATAATATCTCTTAACACCTCTCATCTGCTTGCAATATGGAATGATATCCTAAGATTTCAACCACTGGGAGTCTTGTTCACTACAAGATAGATCCAAACGTCACAGAATTCTGCAGCAGTTCACATCTAGACAGGATGGTGTCTGTAAACTCTGTCTTCACAGATTCTAATAAAGTAAAACTCTCAATTTCAAAAAAAATTATTTAACTGTGGTCTTTGCTTATACTTTTAGGATATTTTCCAATTTCTTTCATATTGGAAGCATGGAAGCATCCAGGCAGAGATGACCCTATACTAAATGAATTCTATCATACTGACTTGAAGGCAGGGGGTAGAGAAAAGAGAGGGCATATATCACTTGGATATTTTAAATGTCAAAGCTTGCATATAATGATAAACCTCACTCTAAAAGACTATACATCCTAACCTTTCCTTATAATTCCTTTAACAAATTAAAACATTTTCTAAACATCTTACCCAAAACATAGCAGAGGTTAAAAAAGCCTGGAGTCTGCAGATGACTACAGGGAAATAGTGTTTTCTTAACATATAAGGTAGATGGACCTATGAATTCATAACACATGAGACAATGCATTAGATGTTAGCAAGCTTAAGCTAGACAAAATTCCAGTATAGAAAATGTAGATATTCATGAAGCCACACACCCAGAAAATTAGATATTGGCAGTTGATAGCTATTTGCAGGAGTGTCCATTTTCTTTATTAGGTATTAATATGAAACACCTGTCTATCTGTAGGTTGAAAACCTACAGATAGATAGATACATAGTATATACATACTAACCACCCGCAGAGAAATCCAGACCCTTATGCAATTTGGGGACACTGAAATCAAGGCCACAGCCATCGACATATCCACTTCAAAGAGTGTCGAAGTGGGGATCGACTTCTTAAATTACTAATGTAATTGTCCCTCCAGGCCACCAGTCCCCTGGGACTCATCTGCATTTGCTGATCTCAGCCTTGACTGTTCTGTC
>NW_022196911.1:20434004-20461674 GCF_008632895.1 Mastomys coucha
GTAGGAGTGTGAATGCCTTGATTTTCCAGAGCAGGTAAAACTTGCTTTGGTGGAACTGTACACTGAAGGGTTAGTGATGTACCCCAAATTACAGCAGAAATAATCACTATGAAGATACAGCAGATCTGATCATTTTATGAGTTTTAAAAATTATTGATACACGGTATGAATAAGAATATTTGATAATTTGTTAACAGATGTTAAATGGCAAAATGAAATAAAATATAGAGTAAAATACTAGGGAATACTTTTTGTAATAATAGGTATTGGAAGTCAATCAAAGATATAAAATCATGTATGACTTTAATGGTTATATTGGGCCATTTTAAGGGGATAAACATGGATTGTAACATATAGTTTCCTAAACAAAGAAAGGAAAAGTATTTTCTGACTTCTATCATTTACATATGCTAGTGTATTGCAAAGTTCTATGGAGAAATTGGAAACTTTTCTGTAAAGGCTGCATTTACCTGTTTCATTAGAAATCTCATTGTCTGCACAAGGAGTGCATTTGTAGCAGCAGACAGCATTGCCCTCCAGGATTACTTTCCTGAATCCGTGGCCACAACTCTCACTGCACACAGACCAGGGGACCTGAGAAGGATGAGAATAATGTTATCTAATGCCTAGTGTATTATGAAAAATCTAATAATTATAGTTTTGTATGGTATGCAATGTATTCCTATGTATTCTTATAAATACAGAGGATTATTTAGGAAGGTTATACCCTTGAGAAGGCAAATGTGTTTAATGATTGATCTGAGAATTATCAAAGTCTTAGAAAATTTTAGACCTTAGTGAGTTAGGGACAAGTTTGAGAAAGTTAGGTGATTGGAGGTATGATATACAAGGCTATGGGACCTCTCTAGACTGCTACAGTCTCTGTACTTTTTGACTACTATGTTGATCACCTTTACTTCCACCATAAATGTGAATCTTGACTGTCAGTTTGACAAAATATAAGATGATCATGGAAACAAATATAAGTGTATTTTTCAGAAGGAACTGAAAGATAAATTTAGATAATTTGAAAAGGGCCACCTAAATTTTTACTGTCACTACTCATTTGCTTATCTCTAAACAAAAGTAGAACAAAACTGCTCTATTCATTGCTGTCTGCACTCAACATCATGCATGTAAAAATCATGCATTTTGAAATTTAATGTGCTGCATCCTCAAACTCTTAATTTATTTGAGTTATATACTTATTTGTTGGAGGCAAACACCTCATTAGCTTATACGTGTGCATTCCATACAGTTCTTATTTTCTAGTGGCCTGCAGAGTAAAGAACAACTGATCATGGACCGAAACTTCCAAGCATGGAAAGACAATGGACACATGAGTATGCACAGAGACTTAAGAGATTCTAACACAGCTACTATATGGAATTTAGAATGAAAACTCTTCCATGTACTTTAAAGTATTTCAATATTTATTTCCCTATTGGTGTCCCTATTTGGAAAGTTATTGAAATTTTAGGAGATGCAGATTTGCTGGAGGAATTATACACCGGGGGGTGAGAATTCTAATCATTTTCTTAGATCCAATTTTCTTATTTTATTAACTCTTAATATGTGTGGACAAAAACACTATCTTTCTGGTTCCTGTGCCTGTCTCCATGACGATGCTATGCTGTTATACTTCTATCTATGGTGGAATCTCATAGTTCTGGAACTATAAGCAACAATATTCTCTGTTTTCCAAACAATAAAAATAACTTTTATATTTTTCATTGTACTTATTTCAAATGAGATATTTTCTCTAGAACATTGAATCATGAGTCATTTTGGAGACAGAAATTTGCTCTTCCCAGGATTCCCTAATTTGTGAAGAGTGGATTAAATCTAATCTTCATACAAGTGAACATCAGAGGAATATATAACACTCAATACTTCTATTGATCTATATAAAGAAATATGAAAAGCCAATATTAGTACTAGTTTTATTTTATGTTATATTAATAACAGAAAGTTGATGGGCCTTGAGTCAGAAAACAAACACTATTGTACTGGAAAGCAGAATTTTATTACTAACATAAACTCAAAGCATTGAGATAAGACATAACATACCTCTGAAAATTCTTCTGGCCATTGTATGATCTGCTCAGTTAAAGACAACTCTTGGCCCTGGGGAGCATTTATAGAAAATGATCCTACTTTTACCTTTCTTCCAAGACCCTTTGGTAAATTCCAAATGTTAAGAATGTCATATTGGGCATTTACTTTCTGTCTCCAATCTAAACTCATTTTGTCTCTCACCTCAATGTCCTTCAGGAAAGAATTAAGCTGAAAAAGATTCATGAATTTATATTACACTGTGTCCAACTGTCAGAACAGAACCTTTGTTTTGGGATGTGTGCTATTGTTCTTAATTTCTGCTGCAAATGTCAACATTAATTAAGCTTCCTATAGTGCTCAAATGAAAAGCCAAGTTTGAGGGATGCCATTTTCCATTTAAAAGGTCATTCAGCTCTAATAAAAACTTTGAATCAGGCTCAGATAATAAATCAATGACCTTTAACTCCTGTAAATGTTAATTATTTGAAACCTACCCAAACCCCTTTGTTTCCAGAGTGTCTTCAAAGGACTAATACCTAAAATGAGGGTTTTGATGTCTAAATTGTAAATAAAAGGCATCATTAAGGTAAAAAAACTGTCATTATTTTAGTTAAATATCCACTTTTATAGCAAAAACATTGATTTTTTTTGCAACAATTACAATGAGAATATTTTACAGCTAGCTATTAATGACATGAACTTGGTGATAACTAAGCACATTTCCTCCTGGTATCTTGCATCCTATCTCTCAACAATACACACAGGAAACTCTCATGATCTCTAAGTAAGCTCAGAAACATAAAAATCCCTGTGATTATGGATAATATTACCCAGATTTTACAATATCAAAGTACATGTCACTGCAAATCTCAACAACAAACATGTGAATCTCTCCTGACCTCTTGGTAACTTTAGAAACACCAAATTTTTTGTAATTGTGGACAACCTAAACTAAATTTTACAGTACTAAAGTAAATGTCACAGAAAATTTCATATATTAGAGTGCTGACAATACAATATAGTAGAAAGGATAGTACCTGCCAGGGAAACAACACAATTTCTTCCCCATTTTCATACGGTTGCATTTGTACTTGCTGAAGTCTCATCTCATGGAGACTGTGAGCCACAGCATACACAGCATTGTATATGCTTGTACTCTCATCACTCATGGACACATCAAATATGTGACGAGGCAATACATCCAAAGAAGCATTGAATTGACAGTTGTTCAAAAGCTGACAACCAATATCAGAAAATGAACACTTGAAGAACAAATGCCACAACTTAGGAAGATAAATATCTTCTGGGTATTTGTAGGGATTAACTGTTTGAATAAAATTTGTAAATTCAAATCGTTCTGTATAATGGTGTGTAAAGATGAGGCTCCCATGGAATGAGTCTAACAGGAAATAATCAGCATAGTTAGTAACATGAGGCTCAATGTTCATGACCCAGACTTTCCCTGTCAATAACCTTTGCCCAATATTTCTCATTAGACCTTCCAGAGAATCAATGTCACCATAAATAATTATGACATTTGTGTCATCCATATTTTTCCAGAATTTGTTATAATGTGAAGTCCAGGTGGCAGGGATCATTTTAACAAAAGCTATGCAGATTCCTTTTCTCTCCATCTCATTTCTGAAATCGGATAGAATTTTATTTCCTTTGTGATCATCTGGGAGTATGAGACCAACCCAGGACCACCTAAAATGAACTACCAAAGAGACAATGCCAAATGAAAGAGATGAGGATTCAGGTGACATCTGGTAGAGAGAAGAATACTGATTTCAGTCACTCAAAATAGGATCATAAGGGCCAAAGGAAAGCTGAAACAAATTGAGAAAGAAGAGGAACAATATTAATATCAAACAAAATTTCACTCCCTATCCAAAAGATGAGAACAGGAAAAATTTCCCCGTTTTTAAAAGAAATTTTCACTTCCATCATTTTACAGAAATTCCTGGTCAAGCTGTTAGTTTCTCATACCTACTTGGTTTAATTTACTTCACAATATGTTCTTCTGCAATCAAGAGAAATGTGGATTTATCTCCATGTGTTTGAGTACTTGCTTTGATATTTGAATAATTAAAATATCCCTCTTTTAATTTAAAAGATGCCTATAATATCAACATTGAATTCCCAATTTCCAGGTGCTAAGCTACACATTTTCTCACCTGTGGAAATTTAAAGAGTTGAAATAATGTCCCAATTTGGGCAGATATAGTCCATGATGTTCCTGTGAGTGCAGCAGTTAAATACCTTTTTTCACAGTTGTAATTAGGTAACATATATTTCTCTCTATGAGCTGTGAGCCAAATACAAGCATTCATAAGTATGTCCTTCTCAGTGAATCTGACATTGTAGAAATCATATCCAAGAGATATATTGGGTAAAAGACTGGGGTTCCCATTGATCTCCTCAATGGCAAATATCAGTGCCAGAATATACTGGTAGTTTTTAAAATTATACCTGTGTAAATGGCATAAAAATACACAAAAGGAATATTACCTTTACCACACATGCCTGAATATTTGCACAGCAAATTTTATAGTTCATCTTCTTTCTATGAAATATGTAATTTAATATTTTCACAGTTAATATGTGGAACTAGATTGGATAAATATATCAAAATTAGGCAAGATCATTTAGCATTACCATTTTTAAATTACATTTTCTCAAAGCATACTTTATTCATCTTTTGTAGAGAAGTCAAATAAAAACTGTCTACAAATCAAGAGTCATTTTCATTCATAATAGTAGATCTGCTGGTACAAGTTGGTTTTCTGAGCTCTCCACTTATATATACAAATATATGTACATGTAATTATCCATCTAATCAATTTTCAGAAGCAATATCTTATTTAAATAATGTTCTAAGGTTAAATAATTCTGTTCATGTCCTCAGTTACTATTTTGCTGAGATTGATTTTTGATTATGGCAGCATGGATTTGCTAGTGTATTACATATTGGTATTGAACTTGCAAGGAAACGTCATATACCACCATGCTATTACATTTTTCATCTCTGTGTATATTTATGATATTTGTGCTTTTCAGTTTGTTCATGTGTGTCTCTTTGAAGGTACAGTTGTATTGAGGTCATTAAGTATGAAGGTAAGACAAGACAACCTACAGAGTTAGTTACTCCAAGTATTTACCCGAGTTATAAAGAGTCTCTGTATTTTATTGATTTCTGAATTTCATTCATTTATTAATCAATTGCTTGCTTGGTGGTTTGAACAATACCAAGCCTATGACTTTACTCGGCATTGCTCTGTATATCAGGCTAATCTTGAACTCATTAATACCCACATTCATTACTCTGCTTAGTACTGAGAATAATGGTTTGAATCTCCATATCTGGCTTCTGACTTTCTTTATTTTCTTAGTGCATATGTCCAGTTCTCTACACAGAAAAATTTCTAGAGATTCTCTTGTTTCAGTCTCCAACCCTTCATATGATCACTAGACTTTAGACAGGCACTAATATTCTTTTGGGAGGTATGAACTCTAATCTCCACGCTTGCACTTGGAGTGTTCTACCATCTGAGCCATCTTGCATCTATATAATGATAACTTATGTGAAAAAATGTCTTTGACTCTTAATGGCCTCAAATGCACTCTGATAGGGGAGCATGATTTCGTTTCACTATCAAAATAGATTCATTACGGAAAAAGCTTCATTAAAACTATGTGGGGCAGTGGACCTTAAGAGGTGGCCTGTTCCTCAGCTGAGCTCAAGGCTTCAAAGCCTTGGAGATGTTTTAAGGGATGGTAGGAGTTTCATCTGCTCCCAGGTACCAGGCCCCTGCTGTGTAGCTTCTGTCCCCCACAGTTTTGTAGCATCAGTCATATAATAGCAACTCCTCAAGCTCTTCCGCGTGTAGATGAGGCATCCCTGGCATCTTAGATCATGACAATAGGGAAAGAGACTTGATTGTGGTCACAGTCATGCAAGCTTAAGAGAAAGATCTCTGTGCTAATGAGAACCTAGAGGCCCAGCAAAACTGAAGCAACAGCATATGCTGGTGAGGATGTGGAGGAAGGGAACATTCTTCCACAGCTGGTGGGATTTCAAAGTGGTACAACCACCCTGAAAATCAATCTGGTGGTTCCACAGAAAATTGAAAATAGTTATATCTAAAGACACAGCTATAACACTCCTGGGCATATACCCAAAAGATGCACCATAATATCATAAGGACACATGCTTTACTATGTTCATAACATCTTTATTTGTAATAGCTAGAAAATGGAAGCAACCAGATATCCCTCAGCAAAAGAATGATAACAAAAAAACTGTGGGTTGTTTACATGATGAAATACTACTCAGCTATTAAAAGCAAGAGCATCATGAATTTTGCAAGCAAGTGGATGGAACTAGAAAATATCATCTTGAGTGAAGTAATCCAGTCTCATAAAGATATGCATGGTATGTACTGACAAGTGGATATTAGCCTAAAGTACAGAAAGCCCATGATACAATCCACAGACCCTGAGAACTTAAATAGGTAATAATGCCCAAGTAAAGATGCTTCAATCCCACTTAGGAGGGCGAACAAAATAATCATGGGAGACAGAGTGAGGGATGGACCTGGGTGATTGATGGGAGGAGGGAAGGGAGATATGATCAGGTAAGCATGGAAATAAGAGAGAAGCCCAGAGGGCCAAGAGAATGAATGAAAATGTGCACTTGCAGGTGTTCAGAGCTTTTGGGAACCACTATTAATGATTCTATGTTGTGCTTACAAACAGGAGCCTAGCATGGCTGTCCTCTGAGAGGCTCAAACAGCATCTGACTGAGATAGATGTAGATACAGTGAATTGCTTGTATGAGGACAGGGACCCTTATGGAAAATTTAGGAGAAGGACTGAAGGAACTGAAGCAGATGGCAACCTCGTAGGAATACCAACATGGTCAACTAACATGGACCGCTAGGGGTACCCAGAGACTAAGCCACCAACTGAAGAACATACATGGGCTAATCCAAGTCCCCTGAAATGTATGTACTAGAGAACTGCCTTATGTGGCCTCAGTGGGAAAGAATGTGCCTAATCCTGTAGAGACTTGAAGCCCCAGGGAGGGAGAATCCAGGGGGTAGGGTACTCTCTCAGAGGCAAATGTCTTGTTGCATGGAGGGAAGAACTGTGTGAAGCGGTCATTTCTACTCAAAGCTGAACAGTATTCCAATTTGATAATTCCTTAAGAAGAGTCAAGTTGTCTTCAATAATGTGATCTATGGTAGGCAAATCATATTCTGGGTTGATATCAACTCAATAATACTTGAGACACACAAAGTGTGCTTGAAAAAGGAGAAAAGTATTAAATTTAAAATTGGGTGGGGAGAAAGATGAGGTCAGAGAGGTGGATTTAGGACTAAAATGGAACTTTGAAGAATATGAAAAATACATTGATTTGCTTATAAATATAAATATATTATGTTTAAGATTTTCAAAGAAACAATGTGATTTGGGTAAGGAGAACTGGCTCAGCAATTAATAGTATTCTTTTCCCACAAGAAATCTATTAGGTAACTCTCATCCATCCAAAATTCCTAATCTTGAAGTCCTAAAACCAATTCTGGACTATTTGGCTGCCAGCATTATTGAGATTTCAGCTGTTCGAACATGCCAAGAAATAGATTTAGTAAAATTAAATGTAATATTCTGAACTCTTAGAAAAAGTAACTTTAATTAATGAGAATTTATAAAGAATGTATAAGAATTTATAGAGAATATATATTCTTTATATAAATATATATAAAGGATGATAATGACTGCAGAATGCATAGACAAATCACTTGAAAATATTCAAAATAAGAAAAATTCTTTGAATCCATTTTTGCAGCATAAAATTTTCACCAAATACTTAGAAAATTTTGAATTTAATTGCAATATAACAAGGTGAAATATTGCATAATTCTATTTTGTATATATTTAAGCTTAGAATAAATTTTACAAATAATCAGTCTACAAAGATCTGACTTGTTACTGAATATGAATATTTTAGTTGCATATACACATCATCTCTATAAGGTAAATGATGAAAAAGTTCTTACAGTGTGGACAAAATAGACTCATCAGTACTTATCTCAAGGAGATCTTGCCAAACACTCTTACCCATAAAGGTTAGTGTATATCATATAAGAGGCTTGTGCTTGTGTTTCTGGGTTTGCTGGAATATACCTCTGCAGACTATGTATTCCTCATAAAACACACTGTGGAAAATAGGATCTAGTAAAGAAGACCTGAGTTTCAATGAGAAGCACAAACTGGACTTGAATGAAAGCAAGTGGCTAAAATAGGGGAGACACCAAAGATGGATATTACTAGCCGATATAAATTAAATGAATGCCATGGAAGAAGTACTCAAATCTAGTTTATCTCTGTTCATTGAAAAACCACATAATTGAAATTCAAAAAAAAAGGGGGAGATGAATTATAAGGCCAATTTAGAATCATAATATAGTTAGGATTGGAGCCATACTCACTGCAAATATGTGTAAGGCAAGACATTGTAGAACTAGTGCAGGATGGCATTATCTACATGGCAAATGCTCTAAAAAATTTGCAAAGGAATATTTCATAGGTTTTCTATTGTGGCATAAATGTAATCCACATTCGTTTAACTGTACATAATTTTGTTTTAAATATTTCTTCATTTGTAAATAATAACCATTTATTTTTTCAGAGACTGAACACTGGTAATTTCTAGTCAAAGGGAACTTTCATGTACTTTGAACAATAAATATAAAATGTTAAATATGTATAAAAACACATCACATTGTAAAATAATTTAAAGTGACCTATGAGCCTAAATGTGTATTACTATGGTGAATTGCTCATAACGGTGCAGAAACTTAGAGAAATAATAAAGTCTAGTTAAATCTAAATTTTCAAGGAGTATATTCTTGTGATACATTGATTTTTATCAAGCAATGCACATAAGAAATTATTATATAGTTGCCGAAATCCACCTTGAGGTATAAGTTTAAACCTATATTTTGTTTGATGTGAAAGAAGATAATTCATCCTCCAAAACATCAAAGGAAGATTTCAATTCGATTTTGAAATATACTAGATAGATCAATAAAACGATTGAACATATTGGCCAACAAAATATCTTAGCCAGTACAGGATTCTGCTGCTGTCTCAGAAGGCCTGAGTTTGATCTCAGCATAATTTTTTCACATGAAAATGTGACCGGCATAAAAAGTATATGCACATGCAAATAATGAATGTAATAACAAGTGTGCAAATACTGTACCATGAATATGTTAATGGTAAAAGCCACTATTCTCTCAAAATCATTACATGTTATTCAGGAACACTCAACAAAACAAATTCTCACTTGACACCTATTATATTATGATAGACTAAAGAAAAGAATTATATATAAAATGCAAACATAAAAACTACAAAAAAAAAGCATTTAACCTCATAGACCTAATATGGAATATGAATGTAAGAGAACAAAACTATTCCTCCCATGAAATGCAAAGAAAATTCCAAAATGGTAAATAAAGGATCAAGAGAGAAAGATAAAAAAAGTTCTCAGCTTTGTACAATATATGGCATTCTGTGTCAATGCTGTACTAAAATTTATACCTGTTGAATGAGTTTTATAAGACAATTCTGTTAATTGTTTTTAATAAAAGCCATTGTATTTCTTTCACAAATTTTGTTTGTTTTTTCTGAATTTATGACACCTTACACATTTTGATAGGAAACAATTAATAATAGATTAACTGGACACTAAATGCTCACATAAATGAAAATGCAATCTTTCAGCAAAGGGCTTAATGTTGCCCAATATAGAGTCAAGCACATGCCAATGGACAGTGGTGCATGAATTGCTGATATAAAATAAGGGCAGAAGAAAAGTGGACTCATTCAGAGCATTCATTATAATGCAGTAGAAAAGGTCCCACTCAACATCCATACTTGCCACATCTGTTATGCATATGAGAAAGCTATAATATTATTTGAGACAAAAATTGATGCTTAAAAAGTTAGATCTACCATAAAGCAGTTTATCGAAATAACAAATTGCAGAGAGCCATAATTGCTAAATTACAAATTTTCAAAATAAATCTGTCAAGGTAACAAAATATTCAATTTGCTTTCATATCCTGACATTTTTCTTCTCTTCTATCTTTGATTTAATGACTTAATAACTCACCAAGATTTGATAAAATGTATGGTACTGTCAAACACCTGTATTTCATTTGGTCATTTTCAATTTGTTGGCACTCAACACATTTCTTATTATGTTCACAGAGATTTACAAGTGTTATTTCTCTATTTAGGGTCTTACTTCCTGGATCAGTACAAATAAAAGAATGCCTTATTAAGATAGGGATGTCTAATAAGGATAAGCACTTCTTATTTCCTTCATGCACTAATATTTCTCTAATTCAATCAGACTTATCTGAAACTATTCATTAATCTGGAATATATTACATGGAATATATTATACAAGCTAAGAAATATCCCAAAGACAATACTCTCATAGTAACTATGTTTTGGTGAACTTATCCATAAAAATGAGAATAAATAATGGAAACTAATAGAAGGTACATGTAAACACAATAAAAGTGAAAAGAAAAATTAAATTAGCAAAAAACATAACTGAACTTGAGAAAATTAAATATCCATGGAGAACAGAAGTGTTTACAACTTCTAATTTTGACTCTTTAAGTCTAGAATCAACTGCATATAATAAAAGACAACCTCTTCACTCAGTTACTATAATAACAACGACAACTTGTTGCATTCAAGGACATCATCTAATATCAGAAGCACAAATCAGGAGTTCAGAAATGCTATGAACCACAACGTCAGGGGATTAAATCATATTTCAATAACAATGAAAACTATTCAGACATTGTAAAATAACACAAATGTCAAATTAGTGGTTACAGTCATCAATCAAATGAGGAAACTAAAATGTATAAAGTTAGAGTTACTAATTCATTTCATATTTGAGAGAAGAAAAAAAGCCAAAAAGAAAATTAAATTGAGGAAAACATTTTAGAATCTCTAATAGAAAAATTGTCACAATAAAACCCCCAAAGATTAAGTAAGTTTAATATGTATGCCCACTAAATTATGATAATTCTAAACTCAAAACATGAATTAGTGTACTTACTGTATATAATTGTCCACATAATAGTATGGTAGATATGAATGTGGAATTTTGTTCATGGTGTAGTAAGTATGAATAGGGAAAAATGCACCAATAACCACATCACCTTTATGGTAAAAATCTTCAGTGATTATGTAATAGCATTTACTGATATTAAAGCTGATAACGACACAGAAAAAAATACGAATCTGCAAGAGCAACTGGATAAAAATCCAAAAGAACATCTTATTATTACATGGGTTTCCTTGATGCAGATCAAACAGTATCCAGTATATATATCTAAATCTATATATCTATATCTGTATCTATATCTATATCTATATCTATATGTTCATGTCATAGTTTTGTGACCATGTAAGTTTAAACTTCATTGACGAATGAGGCTGTCACACTAATAGTTCCAAGGTTTTCTTGTTGCTTCCTAGATGGCATTTAGTATTTTGAAACTTTTTTTTTTTTTTTTCGCTCACCTCTGCAGCTGAGGTCCCGTATTCAAGTAAAAAACAACCTGGAAAACATATTTGTTCATATTCTTCCCTAGCCAAAGGGATTATGATTTCAGACAGTAATACAAGTAGCAAGAGATCAGGGGTGATCATCACCTCTTGGGATGATTTGGCTAAAAATATGAAGCAAGAAAATTTTCATGAAAACAACTTTGGGTGTTTCCCACAGGTTACATCAGAGGAGGCCAACTAAGTGAAAACAAAAGGGTAGAAAACAAACCCTTGTAGGTATAACCACTCAAAATTAGTATATTGTCTTGTGTAGGTCCCATTTGGGGTTTAATAGTAAAGACACAGAACAACTTGTATAATGTAAGGCTGTTGGCATTTTTAATGGGGCACTCTCTCAGCTAGCCTGTAGACCTGACTCCTTTGCCCCCTTGTGCCTACCATGTGGCTCTCCTTGCTCTACCTCTGGGCCCTATTCCTGTTCTCTTATCACTCTATGTCATTTTTTTTCAGCATTGTTGCACTTAGTCCATCCTTTGGCTTACCCTGCCAAAGATATAGCTATCAGTACGTTATTTATCAAAAACCATACTCTTTTATTCATACAAAAACTTGTGGTGGAGATTCCTCAGCTTATAGTAAACACATCAGCAGCTGGACTATATTGCCTTTTGGCAAGATTGAGGGTTATGTGGCCTTCTCCATGGAAGCTTGCTTTTTAACATAATAATCTCAGATAATCATTTTGTGGAGGTAAAGAAATGACACATATTTACATGGAGAAATCAGGAATTGTGGGTTGTGGAAATGATAATACCATATCTCTGGCATTGTCAACACAGCAATTAACAATTGTGAATATACAGACATCCTTTATAGCCTGTTGATTCTTCATGTGTGGAGGTAGGTTTTCTCAACATCTATCCCTTTTAGTCCAAGAAAGGGCTTATATCAGTAAACTATACACACAAAGAACAATTATGAGAACTATAATGGTAAGTATTACATTTACAGTAAAATACACCTCTTTTTATTTTGCAACCTTAGAGAAAGCACCCCTATTATTTATTCTATCCAAGATTCTATAGACAGTTTCTCTCAAATGAATACAATGAGAACTGTCTTCTTAGTTTATACTGAGAATACCTCCAACGGAATTTGAGTTTTTGAGCTTGTGACTATGAAATTATTATCAGAACTCCATTGATTAATATTAAACCTCAGAACCTTTGAAGTCTATTACAAGTCTAGTCTTCAAACCCATCCAAGACCTGAGAAACAAAGTTTTCACCTAAGGAAGAAGGAGCTACACACTAAGTAGCTTCTGATTCTAACAAACATGTCAGAGTTTTACCGTCTACTTGGATATGCATCTCTGATTGCACTGTTTCAATGGGGGCATCCATCTTTGGCTTTCAGGTCTGGAGTTATCTGTCAGAGTTTACTATAAAGTAGAAGCTTGATGAGACTGTCCTACTTTGTCTAGGCAGTGTGAGTCAATCAACTGCCCAGTTTCCTGCTTATTGACAGTTTGGATTGTGTGCTATCAGCAGTCAAGGTAAAGGGCAATTTATAGCTTATTATCCATGCTTACCACATTTTGAGAAAGTACAAGGTAGAGATTCTTTTGTGCTCATTTATATTTATTGAGGAGATTAGTAGTAATGCCAGGGCCTGTTATATTTCACTAAGGAAAACCCTTTTTTTTTTTCTTTATTAAAACATCTTAAGTGCCATATTTTCATTATCTCTGAAATGTTTGAGGATCACCTATCTATCTACATAAAGTGTATCTAAATAGAAAAACTTTGCATGTTTCTTGTTATTCATCCTTGGGTTAACCTGGAAAATATATACAGGAGGCAAAGTTGACTTATTCCCGTAATTAATTTCATCAATTCTGAGGCTGACTACAGTTATAGTTCTGAGTATGTTAAAGGATTTGATCATTTATAACATAACTGACTATAAAATAGTATTTCTTAATTATTCCTAAAATTTTACAATAGTAGTTTGAATAAGATTAGGAAATTAGGTTTAGCCTTTAAAATCACAATTTATGTAGAAGTTTTCTTTAGTATCAAATTAAACTTTAATTGTGGATTAAGTCCATAATGAGCCTGGCAACTTTACTGACGCTTAATGTGGACCCACTTAAAGAAACTAAAATAGCCACTCCATGGGTGAAAAGGGAAAAGTTCATTCTAAACTGACAAGGCTGTTTCCCAGGAAAGCAAGAAGAAAGTTACGTATGAATCCTATGTTAATGGAAGGGGCACATGTTTTTTTCTTGCCAGAGATAAGAATAACTAATCATTTCTTTCCTCTACAAATAAGTATCTTCCTCAAGCCCCAGAAAGAATGGGGCATTTGTTTAAATGCCTGATCTTAAAAAAAGGATTTTCTTGGGGGACCCACAAACATATGATGTTATTCATATAAATTATTTGGCAGCTTGGTTTTGAGCAATTAGCAAATGCATAAGAAGTTGGACATACATCATGAATTAGTTTTTGTTAATCTGAATAGCTCTTCATAACTTTAAATTTTCTATCATCATGCAGAAATCCATACCAATCTAAGATATCTGAGACTTGTCACTTTCTTACCCTAAAAAGAGATGCTATAATCTACTCCTCTTTTACCTTTCACCCCAGTTCCACTGCCTGGTTTCAATAACTATTCATACCAGGAAATAAACAAAAGTATAGAAGACAGAAAGGGAGAAAGAAATTGCTGATTCTATTTTTTCTTTCTTTTCTAATCACAACCATCAGCAAACTACATCCAACTGTCAGATTTACAACTGACAACTGCCACCTGTCACAATGCTAAATGGAATGACAGTGTTGTTTTCCTTAGATGGCTTCCTGCTGTCTAAGTAGATCCCATCTTCAAAAACTTTAAGAAAATTGTAATGATTAGAATAGCCTTTTTGAAGCTGTCCTGAACGCAGATTTGGAGGAAACACTTATACTTGTCAGAACAATGGAACTGATATTGATCTCACTTTCTTCAAGGGTAAATTTTGTCAGGGCTATGATGACTTTGGTATTTTGTCTTTTTTTCACTGAAAACACGAAAACTTTTAAAAGTAACATTTTGAGACCATGTGTCACTAACACATGCATGAAACATGCAATGTGCACAAATCAGCTAATATTGATTCTCTGTTCTATAGATAAGCATGGAAAGGACATCTGTCAATCCTTATATGTGTGTTTGGACTACATAACCAAACAATAATAATGATGGGTTATATATATCCCCAGCCTTGCTATATGAAAGGATGACATGTAACAATAAGTTAAGAAATCCATGTAACAAAAAAAATGTCATTAGCTACTGTAGATACATTCATGGGTTCTCAACTTACCTGGCCAGTAGTTTCAGTGATTAGAAATAAAAGATTTAAGCCTTGTTACCTGTAAAATTACAATGAATACTATAACTCCAAATAGGTTTTCTACATTCAAAGTTTTTTTAAGTCTGAGGAAAAGTCCCTTCTCCCTTTTCAGCCAGTCCCTTGAGCAATTCCCTTGTAAGGGGATCAGCTTTCATTTCATCTTCTTTGCTATCCTTCTGACTCACTTGCTTTTTACTTTCCATTTCACTAGCAAAGAGGTCTCCCTTGGTAAAATCTAATCTTTGTTAACCTTGAAGAAGTACCTAGATATTTCATTCCTGTGAAAATAAAGACATAGCTTCTGCTTCAATGCAACACATTCCCTGACTTCTCACTTGAGATTAACATATGCTTAAAGTATATAGAATGATATAATTTAGTAGACTTTTATAAAATCTTGTGGGTATTTTTCGCAGCTGTGCTACTTGTCTCATTTAGCCAATATTTTCAAGATGTCTCAATTGATCCCATCTAATCTTCACTAACTTTGAAGAAATCCATAGCTTTTTGTTTCTACAATGCAGGAGATTTCTTGACTTCCATTCTGAGTTTAACACAACCATAAAGTATTTTGAATGATATTGTTTATTAGTATTTTCTAAAATACAGTGATTTTCAAAAGCTGTGCCACCACTGACATTCAAAAACATTTGTTTTATTTTGATTATTTTTTGTTTGTTTGTTTTCAAGACAAGGTTTCTCTGTATAGCCCTGACTGTCCTGGAACTCAATCTGTAGACCAGGCTGGCCTCGAACTCAAAAATCAGCCTGCCGCTGCCTCTCAAGTGCTGGGATTAAAGGCATATGCCAACACTTTGCGGCTTATTTTGAACATTTTAAGAACATATTTTTTCTCTTTTATGTTTTTTTTCAATTTTATTGGTTATTTCATTTATTGATATTTCAAATGGTGAAAAGATTTAAGTTAATAAATCACTGGGTAATCTATCTTTTGGATTTCTCACGATCCTCTTACCTTTTATGATCATCTCCTTTAACTCAATTATGACTTTAGTTTATGAGGATCTCTTTGTGCTCACGATTGTTCACTTGATGCTTAAGGTATTGTTTTCTTAGCCTCTTTATTATGATGTACTATAAACTGGAACTCTAAGCCAAATAAACACTTTCTTCCATATGCTCCTTTGTTAGGGTATTTTATCATAGCATTAACAACTAGGACATCACTCTATCAAAATAATCAAAGTAATCTGAGATAAGAGCTGAAAAGACTGGCTCTCTTTTATACAAAATTCACACATAATACATCTTCTGTCATCACTAATTTATACTGTGGCCATCATAATGTACAAAGAAAGAGGCCTATCATGAGTTCCTATAAGAGAAATAATAGAGAAAAACTGGTTGTACGGAAGTGACAATGTGAGTATGAGTTTATGAATGGTCAAAGGATTAATGAAAATTTCTCCACTAAAATTTCTAATATTTAAAATACTGGTATGTAACCGATGTTAAACATTTTGGCAGACTATAAAACATGCAGTTTAACCATTTCATTTCATTGTTACTTTGTGTTTATAAACACTATGCTTGCATATAAAGGTCAAAGATGACTGTTGAATGTCTCCTTCAATTTTTCTCCATATTTTGTTTGTGGTTTTGCTTATTCTAAAGTTTTGGGACTCCATTTTTGGTAATTGATTACATAATTTTAAGTTTTTATGTATGAATATAGATAATACATATTATCACATTTTTAAATAACTTAACTTTATGGTAGTTTTATTTTAATTTATTGGTGTGTTTATATGTGTGTGTGTGTCTGTGTGTGTACTTGTGTGTCATTGTGCTTTCTGTAGAAAACACAGGGTGTATTGTGGGAGTTAGGTCTCTATTTGAGTGGGTCTTACTGACAAACTTCATGTGCTCTGGCTTTGCTACAAATGACTTTAGATTAGTAGTTGCCTTACCAATCTCAGATTTTTTCCTCTTTTGATTTTTTAATCTTTTTTATTTCATGTGTGTGAGTGTTTTACATGGTGGATGTAAATCACAGATGTATTATGTTTATGTGTGATGGACATACCATGGGCATACAGTAGCAGAACATATGAAAAATCTGTTTCAGAACTTTGGAACTGGTGATATAAGTTTGTTTGCTGAAATCCTTGCTCTAGATTCAGGTGAGCTATCATTCTGTGCTCTGCTTTCTTTTTCTAGACAATTTTTAAAAGCCTTAAAGAATGATATTGCTTTATGATAATTTTCAAACAAACTCAGTTTTGTCATCCCCATTGCCTTTTCCTTCCCCTTCATCTAGTCTGTGCTTCTTCACAGTTTGAGATTTCTGTGTAGAGAATTGGATGTTTATACCAATGCCCCCTTATAATTGGGCTATTTGTTTCTTAATGTCTAGTTTCTTGAGTTCTTTGTATATTTCGGATGTCAGCCCTCTGTCAGTTGTACAGCTAGGGAAAGTATTTTTTCCCCATGCTTTAGGTTGCCATTTTCTCCTTTAGGCAATGTCCTTTAGCTTACAGAAACTTTTCAGTTGCATTAGTTACCATTTATTAATTGTTGATCTCAGTGATTAAGCTATTGGTATCTTATTCAGAAATTTGTATCTCCTCTGCACATGGATTCATGGATATTCCCTATTTTATCTTCTATCATATTTAAATGTATCCAGATTTATATTGAGGTTGTTGATCCATGTCTATTTGATTTTTTCAAGAGTAATAGATATGGACCTACCATCATTCTTCAGTCTGCAGACATCAAGGTAGTATCAAATGTTGTAGATACTTTGTTCTCCTTCTTCTCCATCTCCTTTCTTCTTCTTCTTCTTCTTCTTCTTCTTCTTCTTCTTCTTCTTCTTCTTCTTCTTCTTCTTCTTCTTCTCCTTCTCCTTCTCCTTCTCCTTCTCCTTCTCCTTCTCCTTCTCCTCCTCCTCCTCCTCCTCCTCCTCCTCCTTCTTCTTCTTCTTCTTCTTCTTCTTCTTCTTCTTCTTCTTCTTCTTCTTCCTCTTCTTCTGAAACTGCCCACAGTTTCATGAACTGGTTTCAATCATACACCATGTCCTGTATGGGAATTTTCACAATGTCTTGATGAATCTCACCTGCAGTATAACATCTACTGGCAAAATATCTTACCATCATAGAGAATCACGGTCATCTAGTTTGAATTCCACAAACCGGGCTCATTTTGTGTTTTTTCAGAACACAACCACTTTGTATGTGCCTCTGTCTTAGGTTGATTTCTTTGCCAGAGACCTAACTTACTGAACACAGGTTCTCAAAATGCACCTCATTCCCATGCATTTAATGTCAAGACAAGCCTTTACCACCTGCAATGTCCACAAGCTGTCACAGTCTCTCTGGAAGCCATCTTATCTGAAGTCCACGTAAAGCTGCACACCAGTGTGTTGGAGATGAGTGTAGGCACCTGATTGAGTTCCAAAATACCAGCTCTAACTCTGGGAACCTTTGCTAAGAACAGGCCTCAATTCAATTGCAGATTAGTAACTTCAGGCTGAAAACTCCAGGATTGCACCAGCCTGAAAGGGCTAAATGCTGTAGGAGTAACCAAACTTTAACTCCTGGCATGAACAAGCGAATTTGACTTAAGCAGGCATTTCCAGAGTGACACAAAAAGCTGTCAGCTCAAAAACAAAAGAACAAAGAAAAAGATTTTTTCAGCAGTGCGTTTAAGCACACTTACTAAGGAGACTGTGGACCTGGATCTACCTGAAAGACCAATCTTTCAGGCAGAAACCGTGCTCCATCTTCCTTCTGAGAAAAAATACACACGGACCCTCTGCACCAAACCAAAACAGGATCTGGGCCATTCCAGGTATTAGTGAGTGGATCTCTCCATCTCACCATGGCATGCGAACTTGAAGTGTTAGGATGCCAATCTCAGTCCGCAGCAGACTGACCTTTGATGTCAGTCTGCAGGAAGTTCAAAACAAATAACACAAAGGCAAGGTGTGCTTTTGAAGATGTAGGAGGATAAAAATTCCCTCCTTTAGTTTTCAAAAGCCAATTTTTAAGAGTGCAGTGTGCATGTTCAACAATCCCTTGCCCTATTGGGTTATATGGGATTCCAGTTTTATGTTTGATGCCAAATTCTTTACACAATGACATAAGGTTTTTGCCAGAGTAAGCTGGCCCATTGTCCGCTTTAATAACTTTAGGTAAGCCCATAACATTAAAGACTTGGAAACAACGATCAATTACATTTCTAGAGGCTTCTCTTGAATGCATGGAAGCAAATATGAATCCTGAACAAGTGTCAATACAGACATGTATATATTTAAGCTTTCCAAATTCTGCATAATGAGTTATATCCATTTGCCAAATATGATTGGGCATAAGGCCTCTTGTATTTACCCCTAAATACGTAACTGGAGTTAAAATAACTCAATTAGGGTACTGTTTTACAATCATTCTTGCTTGCTCTTTGGAAATTTTATGTTTGAGTCTCAAGGTGTGGCTAGAAAGATGGAATTTATCATGCTTACATTTAGCTAGTGCAACAGGATCTGAAACTAAATCTTCTCTTACAAGAGCTCTGTCAATACAATCATTACCTGCAGTCAATGGTCCAGGAAGACCAGAATGAGCTCGTATATGACCAATATAAAAATGATTTTTTTGTGTAAGAATGACATTTTGCAATTGTGAAAATATATATCCTGCTGTAGTATTAAAATTAAATGTTTCTAAAAAAGGAACTGGTTTGCCACATATAGGCTATCAGTGAAAAGATTGAAAGCATCAGTCACACCCTGAAACACATTTAATACTGCTGTTAATTCAGGTAACTGAGCTGAGAGACCAGGAGTTTCTATGACTACCTGTTGATTATTCATAAGATATCCAGTTTGTCCTCTAGAGGAGCTATCAGTAAATATCACAAGGGCATTACTCAAAGGCTATAAAGAAGTCATGTTAGGAAATATCATTTCATGCACATTTAAAATTTTTATCAGTTTATCCTGAGGATAATGATTATTTATAATTTTCTGAAATCCTATCTGAGCAAGCAACCAATCTGTGCTATGCTGCTTTAACCAGGAATCTTGATCTAAAGTAAAAGGCTGAATGATAACATCTGGCTCCTTGCCAAAATAAGTCAGTGCTTGCTTTCTACCAAACATGATCATATGAGCTATTGCCTCATAATATGGCAAGGTATTATGTTTAGGAGATACCCTTGAATGTATCCACATTAGAGGTGCTTTTTTGCCATAACAACACTGTAGGAACATGAGTTGTGTTGAAAATTAACAAATGCAGGGGTAAAGAATAATCTATATAAGTAAAAATTGATTTTTCAATAGCTCTTTTTACCTGCTGTAAGGCTGACATTCCTTCTCTAGTTAAAACTCTAGAAGAATTTGGATCAGAATTAACTCTTAGAATATCAAATAAAGGTTTCAATTCTCCCATACTAAGTTTTAGATAGGGACAAAGCCAATTGATATCACCTAATAATTTTTGAAAATCATTTAAGGTTTTTAATCTGTCTCTATGAATAACTATCTTTTGGGGAATAAGAGATTGATCCATGAGTGTAAGTCCTAAATAATTATATGGATCCTGAGTTTGCATCTTTTCTGGAGCTATCTGCAGTCCCTTTTCAGCTAAGGCAACGTGTAAGTCTTTATAACATAAAAGTACATCCTGAGGATTTTTTTCCTCCTAATAGGACATCATCTGTGTAATGGACAATATATATCATTGGCCATTTTTTCCTTAAAGGATCAATGATTTGTTCCACAAATTTTTGACATAATGTAGGACTATTAGTCATGCTCTGAGGAAGGACTGTTCATTGATATCTTTTCATAGGTTCTTTAAAATTAACAGATGGAACACTAAAAGCAAATCTCTCACAATCCTCAGGGTGCAAAAGAATTGTAAGGAAACAGTCTTTTAAATCCATAACTATTTTATAATATCCTTTTGGAATTCACACTGCAGATGGAAGTCCAGTTTGCAATGCTCGAATAACTACCATTGTTTCATTTACCTTTCTTAGATCTTGTAACAGTCTCCATTTACCTGATTTTGTTCTTGATGACAAATATTGGTGAATTCCATGAGGAATTGGATTCCCTCAGATGTCCTGCTTCCAATTGCTCCTGCACTAACAAAGAAGCAGCTTCTATCTTTTCTTGAGATAAAGACCACTGATCAACCCAAACTGGAATATTATTAATCCATTGAGTTTTATCTGCATGGGGCACAGGCAAGATAGCCATCATGGACAATGCGTCGAACCTTTACTATTAGGAGGAGGCTTAGGGCCTCCAGATGTTCTAATGTCTTATTCTGGCCTTTGCTTATTAGCCATTTCACTAGGGCTGCACAAGACAAGACCCATTTGTGACAACAGATCTCTTCCTCACACAGTCACAGGCAGATTTGACATAAGGCTGAATTTGTCCTGAATTACCTTCCTCATCTCTCCAGGTTAGAAGCTTAGAGCTTCATTTTGGATTATTGGCATAACCAATTCCTTGGAGATGAGTTATTGTCTCAGACAAAGCTCAGGTTGAGGGCCAGTCTTGTCCTGTAATGATAGTCATATCAGCTCCAGTATCTATTAAACCTTCAAAACTTTTTCCTTCAATAATTAATTTAAGATTAGGTCTTTTGCTAGTGATAGATTGTACCCAGTATATATCAGAAGAACCAAAATAACTTTGTTCTTTCTCCTTTTTAACAAAATTAGAAGGCATTGGATACAGAGGGATTAAAATAAGCTGAGCAATTCTCTGATTAGTAGGTACTATAATAATACCACGAGGTGAAGCAGCCATAATCTTAATCTCCCCCTGATAATCATCATCAATAGCACCTGGATAAATCTACAATCCTTACACAACTAGCTAGTTTTTGGTATAATCAATCCCCAAGTCTCTGCGGGAAAGGGCCCAAAGACTCCAGTAGACAGAATTTGAACTTCCATTTCTGGCGTTAATACTGTGTGTCAGGTGGAACAGAGGTCCAATCCTGCACTTCCTGGGGTTGCTCTGAAAAGTTCAAAAATGAATTTCCTTGGTTGGATGGCAGCTTCATGGCCCCATACACTGCCTGTTGTTTTAGGAAGGGGGCCTGGGACTGTCCCCTCCACTCATTTCCTGACAAGGTATTATCTTGAAAGCCTTTTTAAAATCTACAGTCCCTGGCCTGATGCTTCTCCTTCCTACATTGAGGACAGATTCTCAGGGCAGTGCCTGACTGCTGCCTGTTTGTGGCCCCTGATTTCTTCAGGCAATTATATTTAAAATGGTTCATACTTCTACATTTAAAACATCCTTTATTCTCCTGTCTTTGCATCAGGATCTCTTGAACTGTAGTTCCCTGCAATGCAGATGCCATTCCAGTCCTTGGTTTTAAGAAGGTCCAATATGTGCACAAAGGATATCTGGATAAATCCATCCTACCCTCGTGTGGCTTAATAGCAGCTTTACACACTGTATTAGTGTTCTCATAGGCTAACTGTGTAATAAAAGGACTATCGGTACGAGATTCCCCAAGTATTCTGCTCGCAGCTTATTGTAACCTGGCTACAAAAATTTGAAAAAGCTCCTCTGAGCCCAAAGGCAGAGAGTGAATCTCCCTGCCTGATTATTCCTCAGAGCTCTTCCAAGTTTTTTCCATGTTCTTTTATTTAAATTATTTACTTCTTGAATCTATGGGCAACAAGATTCTATCTCATCTGAGAGATCTTTCAATGCATCTTTTTCCACCCTGATTCCCCTTGCCTGAAGCAACTTATTTACACTCTGTATTGCTGCTTTTGACTTACTTGCACCCATTTTCACTGTCATACCCCCTAGGTGAATTTAACACTGGGTCAACACCAACCCAACCCAGCCCTGTACCCTTCTTACATGGCAATACTTCTACAATATGAAAATAAAGCTAGCACTAGCATCATAATTGCCTACCATGCAGAATGGTGTATGACCTTTTAGCCTTACCTTCTGAATCTTTAGGCAGAGCTGTTTTTGACAGTGTGTCCTTTATAAATCCTCTGTGTTTTAATCCATGAGTTCAGGCATCATCTGAAACTGCCTGCAGTTTCCTGAACTGGGTTCTCTCAGGAGAAGGACCAAAGGACCTGAAATAGAGGGTTCGAAATGCAAAGAGAAATCATGAAGTCAAGTTGAAATAGCCCAATCAAGACTTCACTTTACTTAGAATAAGCCAGGGTTTTTGTAGTCACAGGAGAAACTGAAACCAAATCTCTAGATTACATGATATTTGCATACTCCAAAAAAGGTTCAGGTGCCAAAGTCCCCAGGTTCGGTAGATCTTCAGATGGTGGGCGTGCTCAGGCGGCTTCTTCAAAGATGAACTGACAATTTGCAGAGAGCATTTGTCTTAGTTCCCCAGGTGGTAGGTTCCAAGCAGAGACTGCCAGAAGTCCGATGGCTGAGGGGAGGAGGAGGTAACATTCTTCTTCTTCTTCTTCTTCTTCTTCTTCTTCTTCTTCTTCTTCTTCTTCTTCTTCTTCTTCTTCTTCTTCTTCTTCTTCTTCTTCTTCTTCATCATCATCTTCTTTCCTTCCTCCTCCTAATTCTTTGTATTATTCTTTTTGTTTCCATTTTATGCATTCCATGCTTTATTTTGATTATTTCTTGCCATCTACTCTTCTTGAGTATGTTTGCCTCTTTTGGTTGTAGAGTTTTCAGGAGTTGGTAATTTGAGATCTATTTAATTTCTTTTTCTTTTTAATTCAAATGCCATCTGCCACTCTGTTCATTAGACTTCATGCTGACAGTCTTTCTATAACTGCTTCTAATTCTTTTTAATTAAATATATTCTTTATTTACATTTCAAATTGTATCACATTTCCAAATTCCCCCCCAAACCCCTTGTATTCCATCCCCCCCCTCCCTGCTCACTAGCCCACCTACTCCAGCTCCCTGTCCTGTGATTCCCCTTCACTGGGGCATCACAAGACCAAGCCTTCACAAGACCAAGGGGCTCTCCTCTCATTGATGTCCCACAAGGCCAACCTCTGCTATATGTGCAGCTAGAGCCATGAGTCCTTCCTTGTGTACTCTCTGGTTGGCAGTTTAGTCCCTGGGAGCTCTGGGTGTACTGGTTGGTTCATATTGTTTTTCCTTCTATGAGGCTACAAAAACCTTCAGCTCCTTCAGTCCTTTCTCTAGGTTTTTCATTGCGGACCCTGTGCTCAGGCCAATGGATGGCTGAGAACATCCACCTCTGTATTAGTCAGACACTGCTAGAGCCTCTCAGGAGACAGATGTATCAGGTTCCTTTCATCAAGCACTTGTTGGCATCCACAATAGTGTCTGGGTTTGATAGCAGTATATGGGATGGATACCCAGGTGGGACAATCACTGGATGGCCTATCCTTCAGTTTCTGCTCCAAACTTTGTCTCTATATCTCCTTCGATGGGTATTTTTATTCCCCTTCTAAGAAGAACTGAAGTATCCACACTGTTGTCTTCCTTCTTCTTGAGCTTCATGTGGTCTGTGAATTGTATTTTGTGTATTCCAAACTTCTGGGTTAATATCCACTTATCAGTGAGTACATACCATGAATGTTCTTCTGTGATTGGTTTACCTGACTCAGGATGACATTTTCTAGTTCCATCCATTTGCCTAAGAACTTCATGCATTCATCATTTTTTAATAGCTGAGTAGACTCCTTTGTGTAAATGTATCACATTTTCTGTATCCCTTCCTCTGTTGAAAGACATCTGGTTTCTTTCTGGCTTCTTGCTATTGTAAATAAGGCTGTTATGAACATAGTGGAGTGTGTGGTCTTATTACATGTTGGAGCATCTTCTGGGAATATGCCCAGAAGCGGTACAGCTGGGTCCTCAGGTAGTACTATGTCCAATTTTCTGAGGAACTACCAAACTGATTTCCAGAGTGGTTGTACCAGCTTGCAATCCCACCATCAATGGAGGGATGTTCCTTTTTCTCCACATCCTCAGCAGCATCTGCTGTCACCTGAGTTTTTGATCTTAGCCATTTTGACTGGTGTGAGGTAGAATCTTGGTGTTGTTTTGATTTGCATTTCCCTGTTGACTGAGGATGTTGAACATTTCTTGATGAACTTTTTAACATGTGATCATATATTCTGAAAGATATTTTAGTGCTGAGGACAAAGAGAAGAATGAGAGACTGAATAAGAAGAACTGATGTGAGAGAGGAACCTAAGTGGGGAGAACTGAGGTGAGAACTGATGTGATAAGAACTGAGCTGTGAGAGGGAACTGAGCTGAGTAGATATTTTTAGACAGAACACTTTTTAGAGAGAACCAAACTCAAGAAGAAATTAGAACTATAGGCATATCTTTCAGAGAAAGGGCATTGAGAATAAGAGCATTGTTGTGACTTCAGAGCAGGAGGAGAGAACAAGTTTAGAAGGAGAATGCAAAGTGGAATAAATCAGAACCTATAAGTAACATAAAAGACTAAGAGAACAATGTGCAGAATGAAGGGAGAAAGAGGAAAAAAGAAGCTACAGCGAGCAGAAGGAGCAAGCAGGCTTCTCCTCACTATGGGACAGAACAGGTCCCATGATAAGGACAAGGCAGGCTTAGTCTTATTAAAGCTAACAAAGCCTTTTTCTTACAAACGTGGGTTTAATTCATTTAGCATTAAAATGGTAGAAGCTTTTTCTTTCTCCATGCAATAAAAATTGGAGCTCATTTTTCACTCAGAATGAGTTAGTTATTTCTGCACTGGTACTTGGTCTTTTGCTCCATATGCATATGTAAGTATGGATGTGTGTGTAAGTATGTAATTGTGAGGATGTATGCATGTGTGGGTAAAATTATGTAATTGTGAGAAAGAATCCAAGATGGCACTAACTGGTTTGAATGGAAATGTATAAATGAGCATGAATGAAACTGTATATGAATTTATGTGAGATTACGTATATTTGTTTATGTAAAAGTTTTTCTTTCTGTGAATGTTATTCTCTTCTCCTGGCTCAATAGAAGTTTACTGCTCCAAACTTTCCCCTAGTCTCACAAGCAAGAGGCATCTGGACAAAAGGGAAAAGGCTTTAGCAGTTCATCCTTTACTTAATCTGCTGATGTTTTAGGATGAGGTAGTAAGTGCCTGAGACTGCAGTTTCTGGCCTCAAAGGAACACAGAAGGCAGGTCAGCTTCAATAGCATAATAACTTAGACTTAGATAAGTAAACTTTTTATTATTATACAACAACCCTAGATATCTCATAAGACAATGTCTTACTCCCGTATTTTGTAATACAAATTGTTACCCTCTATGACACTCTTCCCCGTTTGCTACCTCAAGAAGAACCAACAAGAAAGAAGAACCCCATGCTGGTTCTGGACCAGGGAAACTTTGTTATGTAGGTATGTAGTATATTTATTTTGGGGGGAGGATTCTAGGAAGTTTTTGATTTCTTTTATCTTCCTTGACACAGTGGTCAGTGAGAAGAGAGTTGTTCAGTCTCCATTAGATTCTTGGCTTCCTATTTTTCTGTTATTGAAGTGCAGCTGTAATCCATTGTGGTCTGATAAGACTCTAGAACTTATTCCAATTATGTGTATGTTTTGAAGCTTACTTTGTGAAAAACTCTATGGTCAGTATTAGAAATTGTTCCATGAGATGCTAAGAAGTATATCCTTGTGTGTGTGAAATGTTCTGTAGATATCAGATTCGTCCATTTGAATCACAAAATTTCTTAGTTCAGTTATTTCTCTTTTCAGTTAGTTTCTGTAAAGATGACCAGATCATAGGTAAGTGTAGGATGTTGAAGTCTCCCATTTTTGATGTGTGGGGAACAAAGTGTGATTTATGACTTATTAACATTCCTTTTATGAATGTGGTTTCCATGGAATTTGGTGCATAGATATTTAAACTTCAAAAGTCATTATAGTGGATTATACATTTCCTTCTCATTCCTTTTGATAAATTTTAGGGTAATTATCTCTTTTGTTAGATATGAGAATATCTATATAGGCTTGCTTCTTGAGTCCATATGTTGGGAAAATCATTTATAGCACTTTAATCAGAAGTAATGTCTTTCATTGTTGTTGAAGTATTTTCCTTGTATACAGCATAATACAGGATCTGGATTTTCTATCAATTCTTTTTTTTTTTTTTAAGGCATAGAGAGAAGTCTTTTAATTCCTGGGGAAACAACTCCTGGGTAATTGCATGTATTTTAGTTACCACAGAGATAATTTTATTCTTACTTGTTTGTTACCAAAGAAAAGGTATGGTGATGGGTTTGCAATGCACAGACCTAGACAACTTCATCTACTTTGACATCAAAGAAGACAAAAGCCAAAACAAATGCTGAAAGATTAAAACAATACAACATTCTCAGGTGTCTTTTGTTTATTTTATTGTTTTTTATCTTCTAATAGCCCACAGAAGTGACTGAAAATATTTGCAGGCTAATTTTAAACAATATGAAGTAGAGAATATGCACTAAATACTAAAAAAATAAAATAAAATAAAACTTTTACCTTACTTATTAAACCAGGAAGAATTTTCCTGAAATGCATCTGTTAAGTTAGTATACAATATATTAATGAATGGAGGACATGTATTTCCTAGTAAATATTTTAAACATGGAGTATGCACGCAAAAAAAAAAAAAAA
>NW_022196911.1:20462035-20463648 GCF_008632895.1 Mastomys coucha
CTGATAATCAGGACACAGAATTAAGACAGAAAAGTAGAGGCCAGACATTCCAGTTCACAGGTGCTATTTTTCATAAATGTATCAGAAATGGGAAACATGTTAAAAAAAATCGAGGCAACTGGGTAACTTCAGGGCTGGGGATTAATGATGAGGACTCCGGGTGCTCGAGTCTCAGACGAAGACACTTGGCCTCGGGAAGTTCTGTTATCTGGGCTGCACGTCTGCACACTTCTATTGTCTGGCTCACCTATACTTCTAAAATAACCCTGCCTGATGCTCAAAGGGATGCCCCAAACGGCACCTCAGCGACTGCAGGTGTTTCCGAATCAAGTAGAGTTCACAAGAGGCCTAGGGTTTTATGAAATCTGGGGCACCTTGTCTAATATATTATACTTAATAATGAGTACCTCGAAGTTGGTGATGTAGTTGAGGGCTCGGTTACACCCTTCTCTATTAGGCATACTGTTCTGTTGATTAGAAAACACCAGCCCTCCACAGAATGAACCACTATAGCTTATATAACCAATGAGGCCACGGTTTCTTGGAACCTGACTATCTGGGAAGAACTACCCACCCACCAACTCTTTAACCTTCCTTTCTGGATGCATGGCGGCCACCGGGTGTTTTAATGTAACCAGAGCATCCTTAGGTGAAGGTCCTGAGGAAGACCTGTCATTTCGTAGGAGTCACGAGAGAGTGTTCGACTGGAGAAGGCCCTCTCCTGGCTCACTCGAACGAAACCCCAGGCCAACTTTGGTAAATTCCCGTGTTGTGAAGAAAGGACTCTGTTCTTCTGGGCCTCCTTTCAGGGGCTTGGAAATGGAAAGTAGTGTAGTTTTCTCTGGCAGTCCACCAGGCATGGGACCCCGGGTCTCTTGGGGTACATTTGGCTAGCAATCTTAAAGAAGTCCTCGGCAGCATCCAGAGCAATGAGCCGGTCCACAATCAAGAGATACCTCTCGGAGACCTCCCAGCTGGTTGGGAAGATGGAGGTCTCTTCAGCCAGCTTTAACAGCTTCTCCCGGGCTTTCCTGGTGTTTTTAGAATCACTCATGGTGCTGAGTTTGGTCACTGACAACAACGAGTCGGCTTCCCTCTGAAAACCCAAGTCTTCTAAGATCGTCTCCATAGGCTCCTCACTTCCCTGCAGATCTGCCGCAGGGTGTAGATATAATAGTTGAGTCTTTGCCACTCCTCTGAGTCTTTGGTCTGCTGATTACAAATGACGATCAGATTGTACAAGATCCTGTCGTCATCCGCCTCTGTGTGAGACACATCATGAGGCATGCTCCATAAGTTTTTTTCATCATCCCTCTCCAAAGTTGCTCCAAAAGAGGAATATGGATTGTTACCACTGACCAGCGGTTCCTTCTCCGGCCGCGTGGGCTCCTCCAGGCACCGGCACAGGCAGCAGCAGCAGGCGCTCCGCAGCCAGCGGCGCAACCCCATAGAGAGCGAGGCACGGTGCCGGGATCCCGGAGCCGGTGCGCGATGGCGGCTGGGTCGCAGGGACGGGGACTGGGACAGGGACCGCCGCGGTGTCACGGGCAGGGCCGTGCGCATCACGCCACGGCCGGCCCGGGAGACGCGAGGCGCGAGTTTTTTCTCTATCA
>NW_022196911.1:20463658-20468559 GCF_008632895.1 Mastomys coucha
TGAGATACATTAATGTTCAATTATTGTTAATTCCAATTACTTTGACAGTGACAGTGGTAGTATGTGTGTGTGTATCGGTGTATGTGTTCACATTCTTGCTAAATTTGCTGCTTTTGATTCATTTATTTTCTGAATTTTATTTTTGCTCTAGTTTAGCTTCTTGTATTATAGTTTTTTTCTTCTAGTATCTGCTATATGGCTGAACTCATGGATAAATATTGCTTAAATGTTGTTTTATGGAATAGCGTGTTTTCTTCAAGAATGGTGATTGAAAGTATTCCAAGGTTTAGATTCTCAGCTGGCACATAGGGTCTCTTACAGTTTGTGAGACAATTGCCCAGGCGTTTCTGACTTCTCAAGAGTAGTTATAATATATCTTCCTTTATATGTTATCTGGCCTTTTACCTTTTCAGTTTTTAATATTCTTTCTTTGTTCTGTACATTTTTTGTTTTGTTTTGATTCTTTTGATGCAGTTGGATTTTCTTTTCTTGTTCAATGTACTTGGTGTTTTGTAATCTTCTTTTGTCTTTATAGTCATCAGTTTTTATATTAGGGAAATTTTCTTCTATGAATTTATTGGAAATGTTTTCAGTTACCTTGAAATATGAATCTTCTCTTCTTCTATTCCTATTATTCAAAGTTTTGGCTTTTTACAGTGTCCTAGTATTCCTTGAAGTTTTCTCTCAGGAGCTTTGTAGATTTCTCATTTTATTTTACCTATATTTCCCTTTCTTTTATTATATCTTCTACACCAGATATTATGTCTGTTATTTCTTGTATTTAGTTGCTTATATTTTGGCTTAAGTTTCTGTTTTCTATCTCCAGGTTTCCCTTAGTTTATATTTTCTTTATTGCTTCTATTTTCATTTTCTGGTCTTTAGCAATATTATTCATCCCTCTGATATATTTGATTATGATATTGTGAATCATTTCATTCAGAGAAATCTTCACTTGCTCCTTAATACCTCTATCATCTCCATATGTTTGGATTAAGGCAATTGTTGTGTGCTTCTTTTGTGTTGGAACATCCAGGAATTTATGTAGCAGGATAGCTAGGCTATTCCCCACTGGATATTGTTAATTGTGTTTGAAACCATGTCATTTTGGGGTTATTATAGGTATCTGCTGCTTTCTGATTTTATATTGATAAATTGGTGGGATTTTTTGCATAGTGTTTGCTTGGTTTCTGTTTCTGGCTTGAGTGTCCTTAGGTTTTGGTGAACAGGGAGTCTTTAGGTAAAGTAGTGTGTCACAACCTCAGGGATTTTGGGGGCCAATGTTGCCACTAGAATCTTTAAATCAAATGTGATCTCTAGGAATGCTGAAATCTTCTGCCAATGGTACAGGCCAAAAAATGGGGCCTAGGTGATTACATGCAGTTTATGCCAGTTTGGTGGAATTTTGGGGAGATTTGGTCAAAGTTGGGTCTTACATAGACTCTGTTGTGCCGTCATGATCTCCAAGAAACCATCCTAGATTTAGCCTGACATACAGAGTACTTGGGATGGGGTAAATGAATTCATTTTTGACACATTAACAAAATTTTCATTGTGCAAATATATGAGAGATTTGTTATCTACTCACTTTTTATGAAATATTGCCTTTTTCTTTGCTTGCTGACTAGAAATATTGAAACAATGAATATGGCTAAGCAAGTATGTCTATAGTTGCAATATTGTTTAAGGACCCAGCAATGATAAAGCTGCTTATACTGTTTTTAATATTTTTATAACTTCTACATATTGTTCTATAGTAACTTTCTTATTAAGAGTATTGGTGACCAGCCAGGAGGCATAGGCCTCATGAGTCGCAGGGGAGTCACAGGATGGCAGGGACAGGATACTCTCAGCCTCCAAGTGACAGCAGTGGATCTGTAACCCTCTCGGCCCCTTCCCTGTGAGTGGAGAGCCTGCCTCTAGGAAGTGCTTTAACCAGGAACTCAGGTGAGATCTGCCATTTTCTCTCTGGTGACTTTCTAAGCAGGACCAGTCAGAAGTCACAGGCCTCATGAGTCACAGGGGAGTTTCAGGGTGGCAGGGACAGGATCCTCTCAGCTTCCGAGTGACAGTGGTGGATCAGTAACCCTCTCTGCCCCTTCCTTGCAAGAGGAGAGCTTACCTCCAGGGAGTGCTTTAACCCAGGGACTCTCCCATCTGTGCCCCGGATTTACCAGAGGATAGCTGATCTCCCAGAAGTACTGACACAGGCTTATAGACCCACAGGAGGAACAAGCTCTAGTCAGAGACAGCAAGAACATCTAACACCGGAGATCAACAGATGGCAAAAGGCAAATGCAATAATCCTATCAACAGAAACCAAGACTACTTGGCTTCATCAGAACCTAGTACTCTCAACACAGCAAGTCCTGTATATAGTAAAACATAGGAAAGGCAAGATTTGGATCTAAAATCATATCTCACGATGGTGCTAGAAGAATTTAAGAAGTACATGAACAACTCCCTTAAAAAATACAGGAGAACACAGGTAAAGAGGTACAAACTCTTAAAGAGGAAAAAAAATTCCATAAAGAATTACAGGAGATCATGAGTAAACAAGTAGAAGCTCTTAAAGAGGAAACACAAAAATCCCTTAAGGAATTACAGGAAAACACAAACAAACAGGTAAAGGAATTGAGCAAAAACATCCAGGACCTAAAAATGGAAGTAGAAGCAATTAAGAAATCAAAAAGAGAGACAACTCTGGAGTTAGAAATCTTAGGAAAGAAGTCAGGAAACATAGATGCAAGCATCACCAACAGAATACAAGAGATAGAAGAGAGAATCTCAGGGGCAGAAGATACCATGGAAAACATTGACACAACAGTCAAAGAAAATGCAAAATGCAAAAAATCCTAACCCATATCATCTGGGAAATCTAGGACACAATGAGAAGAGCAAACCTAAGGATAATAGGTATAGAAGAGAGTGAAGACCTCCAACTTAAAGGGCCAGTAAATATCTCCAACAAAATTATAGAAGAAAACTTCCCTTACCTAAAGAAAGAGATGCCTATGAACATACAAGAAGCCTATAGCAATCCAAATAGAATGGACCAGAAAAGAAATTCCTCCTGCCACATAATAGTCAAAACAACAAATGCACAAAACAAAGAAAGAATACTAAAAGCAGTAAGGGAAAAGGCTCAAGTAACATATAAAGGCAGTCCTATCAGAATTACACCAGACTTCTCACCAGAGACTATGAAAGCTAGAAGATCCTGGACAGATGACATACAGACCCTAAGAGAACACAAATGCCAGCCCAGACTACTATACCCAGCAAAACTCTCAATAACCATAGACGGAGAAACCAAAGTATTCCATGACAAAACCAAATTCACACAATATATTTCCACAAATCCAGCCCTTTAAGGGGTAATAAATGGAAAACTCCAACACAAGGAGGGGAACTACATCCCTGAAAAAGCAAAAATGTAATCTTCCAACAAAACTAAAAGAAGGTAGACACATGAATGGAATGCCAGCTCTAACAACAAAAATAATATGAAACAAAAATTACTTTTCCTTAATATCTATTAATATAAATGGACTCAATTCTCCAATAAAAAGACATAGACTATCAGCTTGGGTATGTAAACAGGACCCAACATTTTGTTGCATACAGGAAACCCACCTCAGTGACAAAGACAGACACTACCTCAGAATAAAAGGCTGGAAAACAATTTTCCAACCCAATGATCCCAAGAAAAAAGTTGGAGTAGCCATTCTAATACCGAATAAAATTGACTTTCACACTAAAGTGATCAAAAAAGATAAGGAGGGACACATCATATTCATCAAACGTATGGTGTACCAAGATGAATTCTCAATTCTGAACCTCTATGCTCCAAATGCAAGGGCATCTACATTCATAAAACAAACTTTACTAAAGCTAAAAGCACACATTACACCATACACAATAGTAGTGGGAGATTTGAACACCCCACTCTCTAAAATGGACAGATCATGAAACCAGAAACTAAACTAGCACAGGGTGAGACTAACAGAAGTTTTGAAACAGATGGATTTAACAGATATCTACAGAAGTTTTTAATCTTAAAACAAAAGGATATACCTTCTTCTCAGCACCTCATGGTACCTTCTCCAAAACTGACCATATAATTGGTCACAAATATGGCCTCAACAGATAAAAGAATATTGAAATAATTCCTTGTATGCTATCAGATCACCATGGACTAAGGTTGCTCCTCAATAACAACATAAACAATAGAATGCCCACATACACGTGAAGCTTAACAACACTCTACTCAATGATAATTTGGTCAAGGAAGAAATAAAGAAAGAAATTAAAGACTTTCTAGAGTTTAATGTAAAAGAAGCCACAATATACCCAAACTTATGGGACACAATGAAAGCAGTCCTAAGAGGATAACTCATAGCTTTAAGTGCCTACAAAGGGAATCTGGAGAGCACATACACCAGCAATTTGACAGCATACCTGAAAGCACTAGAACAAAAAGAAGCAAATTCACCCAAGAGGAGTCAAAGGCAGGAAATAATCAAACTCAGGGCTGAAATCAACCAAATAGAAACAAAAAGAACTATACAAAGAATCAACCAAACCAGGAGCTGATTCTTTGAGAAAATCAACAAAATAGATAAACCCTTAGCCAGACTAACTAGAGGGCACAGAGACAGTATCCTAATCAATGAGTTCAGAAATGAAAAGGGAGACAAAACAACAGACACTGAGGAAAACCAAAAAATCATGAGATCCTACTAAAAAAGCCTATACTCAACAAAACTGGAAAACCTGGATGAAATGGACAATTTTCTAGATAGATACCAAGTACCAAAGTCAAATCATAATCAGATCAACGATCTAAACATTTCCATATCTGCCCATGAAATAGAAGGAGTCATTAATAGTCTACCAACTAA
>NW_022196911.1:20468871-20473736 GCF_008632895.1 Mastomys coucha
ATCAGGGACTAGACAAGGCTGCCCACTCTCTCCCTACCTATTCAATATTGTACTTGAATTCCTAGCCAAAGCAATTAGACAACAAAAGGAGATCAAAGGGATACAAACCGGAAAGGAAGAAGTCAAATTATCACTATTTGCTAATTATATGATAGTATACTTAAGTGACCCCAAAAATTTCACCAGAGGGCTCCTAAAACCGATAAACAACTTCACCAAAATAGCTGGATATAAAATAAACTCAAGCAAATCAGAGGCCTTGCTCTACACAAAGGATAAACAGGCAGAGAAAGTAATTAGGACAACACCCTTCACAATAGTTACAAATAATATAAAATACCTTGGTGTAACCCTAACTAAACAAGTAAAAGATCTGTTTGACAAGAACTTCAAGTCTCTGAAGAAGGAAATTGAAGAAGATCTCAGAAGATGGAAAGATCTCCCATGCTCGTGGGTTGGCAGGATTAATATAGTAAAAATGGCCATCTTACCAAAGGCAATCTACAGATTCAATGCAATCCCCATCAAAATTCCAACTCAATTCTTCACAGACTTAGAAAGAGCAATTGGCAGATTCATCTGGAACAACAAAAAACCCAGGTTAGCCAAAACTATTCTCAACAATAAAGGAACCGCTGGTGGAATCACAATCCCAGACATTAAGCTGTACTACAGAGCAATTGTGATAAAAACTGCATGGTATTGGTACAGTGACAGGCAGGGAGATCAATGGAACAGAACTGAAGACCCAGAAATGAAGCCACACACCTATGGTCACTTGATCTTTGACAAAGGAGCTAAAACCATACAGTGGAAAAAAGACAGCATTTCAACAGATGGTGCTGGCTCTATTGGGGTTTAGCATGTAGAAAAATGCAAATAGATTAATTCCTATCTTCTTGTACAAAGCTCAAGTCCAAGTGGATCAAGGACCTTCACACCAAACCAGATACATTGAAACTAAAAGAACAGAAAGTGGGGAAGAACCTCGAGCAAATAGGCACAGGGGAAAATTTCATGAACAGAACACCAATAGCTTATGCTCTAAGATCAAGAATTGATAAATGGGACCTCATAAAGTTGCATAGTTCATGTAAGGCAAAATATATTGTCAATAGGACAAAATGGCAACCAACAAATTGGGAAAAGATCTTTACCAATCCTATACCTGATAGAGGGCTAATACCCAATGTATATGAAGAACTCAAGAAGTTAGAGTCCAGAGAACCAAATAACCCTATTAAAAATGGGGTACAGAGCTAAACAAAGAATTCTCAACTGATGAATATTGAATGGCTGTGAAGCACCTAAAGAAATGTTCAATATCCTTAGTCATCAGGGAAATGCAAATCAAAACAACTCTGAGATTCCACCTCACAGCAGTCAGATTTGCTAGGATAAAATACTCAGGTGACATCATGTGTTGGAGAGATTGTGAAGAGGAACACTAATTCATTGCTGGTGGGATTGCAAGCTTGTACAACCACTTTGGAAATCAGTTTGTTGGTTCCTCCAGAAACTGGACATAGTTCTACTGGAGGACCCATCTATACCACTCCTGGGCAGAAGTTCCAACCCAGAAGAAGTTCCAACATGTAATAAGTGCACATGCTCCACTATGTTCATAGAAGCCTTGTTTACAATAGCCAGAACCTGGAAACAACCCAGATGTCCCTCAACAGAGAAATGGATTCAGTAATTGTAGTACATCTACACAATGGAGTACTACTCAACTATTAAAAACAATGAAATTATCAAATTCTTAGGAAAATAGATGGATCTGGAGAATATTGTTCTGAGTGTGGTAACCCAATCAATAAAGAACACACATGGTATGCACTCTCTGATAAGTAGTTATTAGCCCAGAAGTTTGGAATACAGGAAGAACAATCCACAAACCACAAGAAACTCAAGAAGGAGGAAGACCAAAATGTGGGCATTTCATTCCTTCTTAAAGGGGGGAACAAAATACCCACGGAAAGAGTTGCAGAGACTGACTATTGAGCAGAGACTGAAGGAAGGACAAGTCAGCCTGATATAGCTATCTCCTGATAGGTTCTGACAGTACCTGACTAACACAGGTGTAGAGGCTGAGTACAGGGTCCCCAATGAAGGAGTTAGAGAAAGGACCAAAGGAGCTGAAGGGTTTGCAGCCTCTTAGGACAAACAACAATATGAACTAACTTGTACCCTCAGAGCTCTCAGAGACTAAACTACCAACCAAGGAGTACACCTGGTTGGACTGATGACTCTGGCAGTATGTGTATAGTAGAGGATTCCAAAGTCGGTCATCAATGGGAGGAGAGGTCCTTGGCCCTGTGAAGATTCTGTGCCCCAGTGTGGGGGAATGCCATGGCCAGTAAGTGGGAAAGGGGGTGGCAAGCAGGGGGTGGGGAACAGGGGTTTGTTCTTGTTGTTGTTTTTTGGTTTTTTTGGGGGGGAAGGGAAACTGGGAAAGGAGAAATTATATGACATGTAAATAAAGAAAATATCTAATAAAAAAGAAGTTAATAAAAAATTACCTTCCTGAAGTTCCTGTACTGTAAATTTCTCAATTTCTCTTTCTATTGTTTTAAGTTTAGTTTCATTAATTTTATCAGGACAAGGACAAAAAGCAATGGGAATTCTGATAATATATAACATTGAAAGCCATGGAAATATCCGGTCAGATGAGGTCCTCAATGCAAATGCCTAGGAAATTGTGATCCACTCTTAGAGCCAATATAGTTCTGGTGGGAAAGACTGGACACATAGTTGTTCACTATGTTCCATGTGTACTTTGAGCATACCCCCATACAAATGTATTCTGGACACTTACAGAGAACATAAGATAAGTTATAGACTCTGTGCCACCATTTGGATCATTTTAACTCAAAATACCACAAATTCAGCAAAATAAAACTCAGAGAAATAGTAAACTTTCTAGGCTTTCACTGTTTCTTTCCTTAAAAATCTGGTGAGTCTTGTTAGGTTAGGTCTAGATATCTGACATGTACATAAGTCTCAAGGGACAAGCCAACATTTTTTCACCAAGGAATTCTCTCTCAGAGACTACTCAAAGCCTCTCAACTAATAATTATGTTTGCCCTGCTCATTTTTTCCAGTTCATCTATACTTTGGATACTGTATAGTATATTATGAATTTTGAAAATAATCATACATTCTCTCAGAGATGCACCACTTCTCCTAAATAATTTTGTGATTCCATAATACTATACCTGCTGTCTGTAAGAGACCTTCTAATGGAACTATGTAGCCCAGAGTCTGCAATTGAAACTTTTCACTTATCCTTAATTCCTCTTTCCTCTCTGATCTCTCCCAAAGAATTACTAGCTAAGTCCCTACATTTCCTCCAGCTCTCAACACATTCAGATGTATTTATAAAAAATATAGCATACTGGATTTTTGGGAGTACCTTTTCTCAAAACACTCATAATCATAGAATGTTCAAAGTTGTACCTCTTGCTAACTAGCCCAAGATCCAGATTGAGGTGGGTTGGAGAGATTGCTCAGTGGTTAAAAGTACTAACTGATCTTCCAGAAGTCTTGAGTTCAATTCCCAGCAACCACATGGTGGCTCACAGACATCTGTAATGGAATCTGATGCACTCTTCTAGTGTGTGTCTGAAGGACAACTGCAGTGACTTTCTGTTTAACGATAAAAGGAAAAGAAGAAAAAAACCTGCAAACTCCTCACCCATCTACAGAGTGAAATCATCTATTTATGTTACCCAATACACAGACACCAATTCAAATATAATTAATTGCATTCACTTCTAACCCTTAAACACTGAAATTTGTAGAAGAAAGCAGAATTAGTACACTTGAAATTGCTTATATAAAATCTCTCTGAACAAGACTTCAAAGGAGGCAAAAATCTTCAAAAAAAATTCAGCAAATAAGACTATATTATATTAGTTCCTGTGCAGCTATTGAAAGTGTTACAGTAAAGACTAAGCAGCCTAAGGAATGTCAGAAAATCATTTCAAAGTATAACTCAGAGAGTGTTGCATATCTAGTATATATAATGAAATATATAAGGCAAATATCGTAAGCAGAAATTTACCAGTCAATATATATATTAGTTAAATAAAATAAAATTCACAAAAGAAAAAACACTTAGGCCAATGAATATTGTTTTTTAATATTCAACAATCTGACCTGTCAAAAAAGACTTAATTAAAACTATCTTTTCATCCCAGAAGGAATGACTAAATCAAAGGAATGAAAAAGAAAAATTTGAGAGTAGGATGTTGGGAAATAGGAAAACTAATCCAAAACCAATACTATTTTCTTTAGAGACAAGGTTTCTCCTTATAGCCCTGGCTGTCCTGGAACTCACTCTGTAGACCAGGCTGGTCTCAAACTCAGAAATCCACCTGCCACTGCCTCCCAAGTTCTGGGATTAAAGTCATGCGCCACCACCGCTGACCAAAACCAATACTCTTTTTTTTTTTATTAGATATTTTCTTTCTTTACATGTCATATGATTTCTCCTTTCCCAGTTTCCCCTCCAAAAAGCAAGCAAACAAACAAACAAACAAAAACTACAAGAAAAAAACCCTGTTGCCTCCCTTCTCCCTATGCTTGCCTCTCCACCCTCTCCCGCTTATTGACCCTGGCATTCCCCTACACTGGGGCACAGAATCTTCACACGACCGATGGCCTCTCCTCCCACTGATAATCGACTTTGCAATCCTCTACTATATGCATGCTGCCAGATCAATCAGTCCCATGATGTGTACTCTTTGGTTGGTGGTTTAGTCCCTGGGAGCTCTGAGGGTGCTAGTTAGTTCATGTTGTTTGTCCTAAGGAGCTGCAAACCCTTCAGCTCCTTTGGTCCTTTCTCTAACTCCTTCATTGGG
>NW_022196911.1:20474123-20481492 GCF_008632895.1 Mastomys coucha
CTGAGTAGTACTCCATTGTGTAGATGTACCACAATTTCTGAATCCATTTCTCTGTTGAGGGACATCTGTGTTGTTTCCAGTTTCTGGCTATTCTAAATAAGTTTACTATAAACATAGTGGAGCATGTACCCTTATTACATGTTGGAACATCTTCTGGGTATATGCCCAGGAGTGGTATAGCTGGGTCCTCTGGTAGATTTTTGTCCAATTTTCTGAGGAACCACCAAACTGATTTCCAGAGTGGTTGTACCAGCTTGCAATCCCACCTCTCTCTCCACAACCTCTCCAGCATCTGCTGTCACCTGAGTTTTTAATCCTAGCCATTCTGACTGGTATGAGATGGATTCTCAGGGTTGTTTTGATTTGCATTTCCCTGATGGCTAAGGATGTTGAACATTTCTTTAGGTGCTTCTCAGCCATTTGGTATTATTCAGATGAGAATTCTTTGTTTAGCTCTGTACCCCATTTTTTAATAGGGTTATTTGGTTCTCTGGAGTCTAACTTCTTGAGTTCTTTATATACATTGGATATTAGCCCTCTATCAGATATAGGATTGGTAAAGATCTTTTCCCAATTTGTTTTTTGCCATTTTGTCCTATTGACAGTGTCTTTTGCCTTACAGAAGCTTTGCAACTTTATGAGGTCCCACTTGTCAATTCTTGATCTTAGAGCATAAGCTCTCAGTGTTCTGTTGAGGAAAATTTCCCCTGTGCCTATGTGCTTGAGGCTCTTCCCCACTTTCTTTTCTATTAGTTTCAATGTATCTGGTTCGATATGGAGGTCCCTGATCCACTTGGACTTGAGCTTTGTACAAGGAGACATGACTTTGAGCTTTGTACAAGGAGAAAACATGTGACACACACAATATTTGGATAAGAGAATTGACAGAGAGATAGGCAATGATGAATGAAAGATGCATAGATTATAGAAATTAAAGAGATACAGATGGACAGTGAATATTGATAGTATATATATGATATATTATATTTGTATGATAGTTATATAAATTGTACAAAATTTATAGATGCAAGTTAAGGAGATGATAGATAAATAGAAAGATAAATAATCAGATGGATAGTTAGATGATAGCTAGGCAGATGGATATTAGTTAGATAATGATAGATCATACAAACATATATAAATATATACATACATACATATTTATATCCAAAGAAAGACCAAGACTAAGAGAGAGCCAGAGAGAGAAACAGACAGAAAGACAGAGCGAAACAGCAGCTACACTGAAAATAAAATCATAAAACAAGATAAGTGGAGAAGCCACTAGAGTCAGCTCCATAACCACACATTTGAGATGCTCAGCTACTCAACTTTGATACAAAGAGAATCCAGCAAAAACAAAAGAGCTTATAGTAATCTAAATATGTCCAAATGTAAACGTAACAAACTTGAATGCATGTGACACCAGTGGTTATAAAACAACAGACAATAACATTGCCTATTTTCATTAATTTCTGTTTAATAGACTGTACTTTCTTCAAGGGAGTTTAGATATCCTAACATAGCCATTTGTTTCTTTCTTTATAATCCTTATTTACCTGTAGTAATTTTTGTATTGTCAAAGTCTAATTAGCTGACCCCACTAATAAAATCATGTGTATGTATGTATGTATGTATGTATGTATATATGTATGTGTTTATATTTATACATTTTTATGTACACATATATACTTACATATACATATACACATACATATATGCATAAATATATATGTACTTACAGAGTTCATTTGTAAGGTTGAAAAGTCATCATCACCATCATGCCTGATCCACTTCTTGATAGTCTTAACCTTGTCTCTGGAACTGTCAGTTACAGATGATGTGCCCTGGTACCATAGAGTCACTAAATTTTGTAAATTGCTATGTTCATAGTCAAACTTAGCTCTTGTCTTCAGCACTCATCAAGACACAGCACTATGCAATAAATAGCTCATTGAATAAAACCATAACCAATCAAAATATAGAATTGTGAAGATCACTCAAAGTGATATCTGTACATCACAGCACCAAACAAAAGCTCAGTGTTCATTAATAAAGCATGGACGGGGGTGTAAAGAGCCAGTAAATAAGGAAATTTGTTGAGAGTTTGTATCTCTGGACTGTGAGTAGCTAACCAGAAAGATATATAAATCTTACCAACATGACTCCTAAAATGACCTGAGCAATAGCACAATAAATCTATATCTATAACTGTAACTATACTGATACTGATAACAATATCTCTATCTATTAAAAATTTATATCTATATTTATCCATCTCTATATGTTAGATAGATATATAGAGATAGAAATAGTGATAGATATAAATATAGATATATATCATAATGCTTTTTTATTTATTCAAAATTCACTAGACAAGGACAGATGCATTTTGTTTTAAAATGAGAGCATATCATTTCTGTCCTTGGACATTTGTTCTAAATTCCTCTTAGTCATAAGTAAATAAGTATAGTCATCATTTATAAACCATGACAGAAAAGATTTATCTTTTAAAATCCTTTCTAGATTAATAAGTTTAGTCATCATTGATGAGCCATGATAGAACATTTTATTCTTTATAATCATTTTTCTTATTATCCCTATTACCCAATATTTAAGAATTTAGATGCATGTTTTTGCCAATACATGACAATAGTTCTCAGAATGACAGCTCTTATATATGTGAGAGTAGTCAGCCAGATTTCAATAGATGGACATGTGATGTAAATTATCACAATCTGAATATATGCTGAGTATAGCTCCCTATAAGTGAATTGTTTTAGATTGACTCATATTTCATTTTGAGTAATAAAATATATTTCAAAACAATTCTTATGAAGTTATTATGTAACAGATTGTTCAATGATCTAGAATGTTATTGTTTTCAAGAGAGATTTCATTTAAATAACAAAATCTCTTGCTTTTAGTATAACCACATGACCCTACAAAAACATTAAAAATTACCTAAATTTCTTGATATCTTTAGAAATACTTTATTCATTTTGAAATCCTGTGTATTGAAACTTGAATATATAAAAAATGAGAAAGTAATCATATAACAATAAAATTTCTAGTATAACTTATTAAAAGACATTAAGAAATTTTATTTGTATGGTATGGATATTTCAAATTAAAAATGTTACTAATTCAGGCAGAGAGAAGAATATGCAAGTTATTGTTGATAAGTAAATTAAAAGAAGAAAATGACAAATAAGAGTTTACATTAAAGAAAAATTAAAAATTTCAACATTATTCAGTTATGGTGCCAATAATTTATAGACTCACAGCTTTTGAAGAGCCAGAGAGCAGATGTGGTTTTAAAACATGGAAAAAAAGGTCAATCATACAAAACACTGTATTAACATTGGAAAAAGAAATAAAATTTGATAGAGTTGCATTTGTATTATAATTATATAACATATGTTTAGATTGGTATAGGGAATAAATTCAAACCTTTTATCAGTGTTCTTAACACAGAAGCTAAATTTATTATTAACTACATTATATAAGACTTATTCCTTCTAAAATATGTTTTATCCCTGATATGATGAAGTGAATTCCTGTCTGGTCTGATCAAGATAATGTAACATTTAGGACCAAATATAAAGACAAGGAGGGCTGCACTGGAAGCTAAGATGGAGAATACTTCCATAGCCACCATGACCTTCCCCTTGGTGCTGTGGTATATAGGAAGAAAGGTGACCCAGACACAGAAGAACACCAGCATGCTGAATGACAGAAATTTTGATTCATTGAATGTGTCAGGCAGATTTCTAGACAAGAATGCCATGGTATATCCTCCAAATGCCAAGGAGCAGAGGTATCCCAGGACACAGTGGAAGGCAAGAGATGAGCCCTTGTTGCAAAAAATGATGATGTGTCCATGTTCAGAATGAACATCTTTGTCAATGAATGGAGGAGAGAATCCCATCCAAACTCCACAAAGAATAAGTTGGATCAGGGTGCAGATAGGAATGATGTAGTTTGGGGCCCTTGACAACATTAGCCACCTTATCATTCTCCCTGGAAAAGTGGCCTTGAATGCAATAACTACAGTAATAGCTTTGGCCAATACAGTGGCAAGAGCCATAGTGAATGCAATTCCAAATGTGGTCTGTTGTAGGATGCAGGTGGCCAGGTTGGGTTGACCAATGAAGTTCAAAGAGCAGAGGAAACAGAAGGTGAGTGTGATGAGCAAAGTGTAACTGAGAGCTTGGTTATTGGCCTTGACAATAGGAGTGTCTCTGTATTTCACAAAGACACCAATAACAAAGGCTGTTAGTGCAGATAAGCACAGAGCTATGCTGGCCAGAGCCATGCCCAAGGAGTCTTCATAGGCCAGAAAGATCACAGTTTTCTGGAAGCACTGGTTTTTCTCTGTATTTGCATAATGACTCTCTGGACACTTCACACACTGATCAATATCTGGTCAGAAATGTAGACTGTCATGAGATCATGAGTCCAGGCTGAATTGATCCCCACTCCCTTTTCTTTGAGATATTTCTTTCCAAATGGACTGCCACAAATTTCACCTTACTTTGTTTTCTCAGGTCCAAATAAAAAGCACACTGTTGTTAATAATTACATACTCTTAAAGCACTCCTTTCCTATGTATTTTTTTTTTTAGTATTTATGTTCACATATAGTAGGTTTTCATCCAATCATTCATTCTTTTATTCCATCACATGCCTTCCCTTACCTAAGTTGTCTATATTTCTACAGAAAATAATGTCTCTCTTCAGGTAGATATCAACTTCCAGTAGCTTCTCTTAAAATGTTTCTTCTTTATAGTGACTTAAATTGAATTAGCCTAATGCTTTCCCTCTGTTTACTTATAAAATTTTTTTTTTACTTTCTATGCCAATGGTGTATCTCTTTTAGTAGTAAATAGTATAGGTAACTCAGACACAAAAGGTCATGCATAATATGTACTCACTAATAAGTGGATATTAGCCAAATAGGTACAGAATACATAGGATACAATCCACAGAACTAAAGAAGGTAAACAAGCCAAAGGGCCCAAGTGAAGATGCCTCAATCCCACATGGGAGGGAGAAGAAATCAATTAAAGGAGGGGGCAAGGAGGTAAATACCTGGTTGGGAAAGAAGACAGGGAGCAAAGAGGGGAACATGATCAGGTATTAGGTGAGGGGAAGAGGACTGAATCCCTTAGGGCCAGCAGAAAGAATGGAAACAGGCAATCTCAGGAGGTAAGGGGTGAAGGTTCCTTCTAGAATGTACCAGAGTCCAAGGAGGTGAGAGATTCTCAGGACTCAAAGGGAGGGACCTTACATGAAATTCCCTACAGTGAGGAGAGGGAATTGTAGAGTAAACCTCCAGTAGAAAGACAGGGCATCAATTGAGGAATGGGTTTGCCATTCCACAGTAAAAAAACTCGACCCAGAATTGTTCCAGTATGAAAGAACTGCAGGGACAAAAATGGAGAAGAGCCTGATGAAAAGGAGGTCCAGTAACAGGCCCAAAATGTAACCCAGCTCCAGGGAGGGCCCCAAGGCCAAACACTATTACTGATTCTTTGCTGTGGTCACAAAATGAGCTTATCATGACTGCCTTTCGAAAAACCCAGCAAGCAGTTGAGTCGGATGCAGATATGTACACACCACCAGTGGATACAAGCTGCTGTCCCCTTTGGTTGAATTAGGGCAAAGCTGAAAGAAGCTAAGGAAGAGGGTGACCTTGTAGGCTGACCAGCAGTCTCAACTAACCTTGACTCCTGAGATCTCTCAGACATTCTACCACCAACCAGACAGCTGACACAAGCAGATATGAGGCTCCCAATGCATATACTGCAAAGGACTGCCAGGTCTGTATACAGTTAGAGAAGATAGAACTATTCTTGAAGAGACTGGAGTCCCCAAGATATAGAAAGCTCTGGTGCAGTGGGAAGGTGGGGACATCCTAGAGTAGACAAGCAGAAGGTATGTGATTGTGGAAAAGTCAGAGAGTGGTCTGGAAAGGGGATAAAATCTGGACTATAAAAAAAGATTAAATAAAATTAAATATGATTTAAAGTAAATTACATTTCATAAACCTACCTGAGGCCTGAGATAACTTCACAAATTATGTACACTTTATGAATTACACATGAAAAATTAGCATCAAAAGCAATATTTTCTTCATGCAGTGCTTTTTAGATCATGCTTTTCCAGAAATGAGTCATAAGTTTACTTCTCTATAAAATTTTTTCAGTTTTTAAGATCTCTTCATTTTCTACTGGAGTTTAGTGAATAGAACCTATTACATTAGTAAATTCTCATGAAGCACCCAATTAGCTGTTTCCATAACCTTTGGGCAAGGCATCAATTTTCAATTACAAAATTATTAGAAGAGCTTACAGACTTTAGAGAATACTTTTATAATAATGTGCTTTGAAATTTTGTAAACTTTATGGTAACCATAAATATATGCACCCAGATTTCAATGATGCATTATCATTATTTCTATATTTCTTAAAACATGATTTGATTACAAGAGCTTAAATTTTACTTCATTAATTGTAATAAAATATATCTCAACTTTAAAAATAGTATTACATTATAGTACAGCTTTTAATCATCAATATTTTCAAATTTGCAGTATTTGGCATATATTTGAGCTTTATACTATTGTATAGTTAATAAATAGAATCCCTTTCTGAGTTGGTCTTGGTGACTGACCCAATGTGATTAGGCATACACAGGTACATTCCCAACTCATTTGTGACATGTATGAGTGCATACATTCATACACACAGACACACATATACTATACATAAACATGTACTTATACATATACAAAAATATAGATACACTTATGTATATGAACAGATTTTTGGTGGCTAAAATTTTGAGGATAAAATCTAGTATTATAAAAACATTGCATTTACGTAAATGACAGTGGAAACTTCATAAAAAGCAGAAACCTCAAAAGACAGAAAAAAACAGTGATAAAAAATCTGTGCTGACAGATATATATGTAAATTCATGGTTTTGACATCATGTACATGATTAGTACAATCTCAGTCCTCAAAGATAATCATAATAAAAGGAAGGTTGACATGAAGTTGCATTCTTACTTTAGTAGCTATTATGAACACTTAGATTGAACTTTCTACAATGCAGGTCACACATTCAAGCAAATTTGGGTAGCATGAATTAGAGTACAGGGTATTGTTTTCATTTTTTTTTAAAAAGAAAAAACATATTTGATAAATAGAGATTTATGGGTGGTTCTGTTATATTTTGAAGGCAAAACTGTGATCATATATACTATACAAGATTTTGAAAGAAGTAAATAAATACTATTTAATGTTCCTCTTTCTCCACAACCTCTCCAGCATCTGCTGTCACCTGAGTTTTTTATCCTAGCCACT
>NW_022196911.1:20482356-20503053 GCF_008632895.1 Mastomys coucha
AAAGGAGAAATTCGCATGTAAATAAAGAAAATATCTAAAATAAATAAATAAATAAATAAATAAATAAAAAATATTTACTTCTATGTTTATTCACATAAAAAAAATACTATTTAAAAAATTTTGAATTAATTCTACTCTAGGCTCAAATTTAGTTGTTACAGAAATACTGAGCATTATTTTTGAATTGTTGAAGATATCATAATTGTACATATTATGTATTCATATGATTGAACAATCTATATTCCACTACTTCTCCTAGATGTTTTACTTCTCTGCATTACAGATGGTTTACAGTATCTTTATGTTATAATCCCATATAGTGTTTATATGGCATAAAGATAGATGATATAAAAATAATCTTAATATTTAATTATAACAGATAGTAAATAGGCTGAGTAAATCAAACACAAATTTCCAATTTCTGGACTTATATGAAAATGAGGTAGAATCAGTTGTAAGTTTCAATTGGTAGGACATAATGTTATTAATTATTTATACAAATTGTTTTAATATTAACAATAATAGAATAGGAAAAATGTTGTATTCAAATACTAGATATGAAAGGCAGAAGAGCCCGGGCTGATGTCAAATAGACCCTAAGAGAACACAAATGCCAGCCCAGGCTACTATACCCAGCAAAGCTCTCAATTACCATAGATGGAGAAACCAAGGTATTTCAAGACAAAACCAAATTTATACAATATATTTCCATAAATCCAGCCCTTCAAAGGATAATAAATGGAAAACTCCAACACAAGGAGGGAAACTACATCCTAGAAAAAGCAAGAAGTAAACTTTCAACAAAACTAAGGGAAGATGGCCACATGAACAGAATTCCAACTCTAACAACAAAAATAACAGGAGGTAACAATTACTTTGCCTTAGTATCTATTAATATCAATGGACTCAATTCCTCCCAAAAAAGACATAGACTATCAGACTTGCCACATAAACAGGACACAACATTGTGTTACATACAGGAAATCTACCTCAGTGACAAAGAGAGACCCTACCTCAGAGTAAAAAACTGGAAAAACAATTTTCCAAGCCAATTGTCCCAAGAAAATGGCTGGAGTAGCCATTCTAATATCGAATAAAATCAACTTTCAACCTAAAGTGATTAGAATGATAATGAGGGATATTTCATACTCATCAAAGGTAAAATCTACCAAGATGAACTCTCAATTCTGAACATCTAGGCTCCAAATGTAAGGGCATCTACATTTATGAAAGGAACTTTACTAAAGCTCAAAGCACACATTGCACTGCACACAATAATAGAGGGAGACTTCAACACCCCACTTTCTGCAAGAGACAGATCATAGAAACAGAAACTAAAGAGAGACATAGTGAGACTAACAGAAGTCATAAAACACAGGATTCAACAGATATCTATAGAACATTTTATACTAAAACAAAAGGATATAACCTCTTCTTAGTACCTTATGGTACCTTCTCCAAAACTGACCATATAATGAGTCAAAAAATAGGCCTCAAGAGATATAAGAAGACTGAAATAATTTCTTGCATCCTGTCAGATAACCATGGACTAAAGCTGGTCCTCAATAACAACATAAACAATAGAAAACCCACATACACATGGAAGGTAAACAACACTCTACTCAATAATAACTTGGTCAAGGTAGAAATAAAGAAAGAAAATGAAGACTTTTTAGAGTTAAATGAAAATGAAGTCACAACATACCCAACCTTATGGGACACAAGAAAAGCAATCCTAAGAAGAAAACTTATAGAGCTCTGAGTGCGTCCAAAGAGAAACTGGAGAGAGCATACACTAGCACTTTGATATCATATCTGAAAGCTCTAGAACAAAAAGAAGCAAATTCACTCAAAAGGATTAGATGGCAGGAAATAATCAAACTCAGGACTGAAATCAACTATAGAACTATACAAAGAATCAAACAAACCAAACCAGGATCTGGTTCTTTGAGAAATCAACAAAATCTATACACCCTAAGCCAGACTAACTGGAGGACACAGAGACAGTATCCTAACAAAATCAGAAATGAAAAAGGAGACATAACAACAGAAACTGAGAAAATCAAAAAAATCACAAGATCCTACTACAAAAGCCTATACTCAACAAAACTGGAAAACCTGGATGAAATGGAAAAATTTTTTATCAGAAAACAGGTACTAGAGTTAAGTCAAGATTAGATAAATGATCTAAACAGTCCCATATTCCCTAACAAAATAGAAACACTCATTAATAGTCTCCCAAACAAAAAATCCCAGGATGAGATGGGTTTAGTACAGAGTTTTATCAGACCTTCAAATAAGACTTAATACCACTACTTCTCAAACTATTCCACAAAATAGAAACAGAAGTTACTCTACCCAATTCATTTGATAAAGCCACAATTACTCTGACACCTAACCTACACAAAGACCAAAAAAAGAAAGAAAACTTCAGACCCATTTCCCTTATGAATATTGATGCAAAAATACTCAGTAAAATTCTTGTAAACTGATTCCAAGAACACATCAAAATGATCATCTATCATGATCAAGTATCCTTCATTCAAGGAATGCAGGGATGGTTCAATATACAGAAATCCATCAACATAATCCACTATATAAACAAACTCAAAGAAAAAATATATGATCATCTCATTAGAGTCTGAGAAAGCATTTGACAAAATCCAACACCCCTTCATGATAACAGTCTTGGAAAGATCAGGAATTCAAGGCCCATACCTAAACATAGTACAATAGAGCAATATACAGCAAACCAGTAGCTAACATCAAATAAATGGAGAGAAATTTGAAGCAATCCCACTAAAATCAGGGACTAGTCAAGGCTGCTCACTACCTACCTATTCAATATTGTACTTGAAGTCCTAGCCAGAGCAATTAGAAAACAAAAGGAGATAAAGGGATACAAATGGAAAAGTAAGAAGTCAAATTATCACTATTTGCTGATGATATGATAGTATACTTAAGTGACCCCAAAAATTCCAACAGAAAACTCCTAGACCTGATAAACAACCTCAGCAAAGTAGCTGGATAAAAAATTAACTCAAGGAAGTCAGTGGCCTTCCTGTACACAAAGGATGAATAGGGTGAGAATGAAATTAGGGAACAATGTCCTTCATAATAGTCACAGATAATATAAAACACCTTAGAGTGACTCCAATTAAGCAATGAAATATCTGTATGACAAGAACTTCAAGTCTCTGAAGAAAGAAATTGTAGAAAATCACAGAAGGAAAAATCTCCCATGCTCATGGATTGGCAGGATTACTATAGTAAAATGGCCACCTTGCCAAAAAACAACTATAGATTCAATGCAATCCCCATCAAAATTCCAACTCAATTATTCACAAAGGTGGAAAGAGCAATTTGTAAATTCATCTGGAATAACAAAAACCCAGGATAGCAAAAACTATTCTCAACAATAAAAGAACTTCTGGCAGAATCACAATCCCTGACCTTAAGCTGTACTACAGAGCAATTGTGAGAAAAACTGCATGGTATTGGTACAGTGACAGGCATTTAGATCAATAGAATAGAACTGAAGACCCAGAAATTAATCCGCACACCTATGTTCATTTGATCTTTGACAAAGAAGTTAAAACCATCCAGTGGAAAAAGAGAGAGCATTTTTGACATATTGTGTTGGTTTAACTGCCGGTTAGCGTGTAGAAGAATGCCAGTTTATACATTCCTATTTCCTTGTACAAAGCTCAAGTCAAGTTGCTGAAGGACCACCACATATAGCCAGATACACTGAAACTTATAGAAAAGAAAGTTGGGAAGAGCCTTAAGCACATGGGCACAGGGGAAAATTTCTTGAACAGAACACCTATAGCTTATGTTCTAAGATCAAGAATTGACAAATGGGACCTTATAAAATTACAAAGTTTCTGTAAGGCAAAGGACACTGTCAATAGGACAAAACAGCAACCAACAGATTGGGAAAAGATATTTACCAACCCTACATTAGATAAGGGCTAATATCCAATATATACAAAATACTCAAGAAGTTAGACTCCAGAGAACCAAATAACCCTATTAAAAAATGGGGTAGAGACCTAAACAAAGAATTCTCAGCTGAGGAATACTAAATGGCTGAGAAGCACCTCAACATCCTTACTCATCAGGGAAATGCAAATCAAAACAACCCTGAGATTCCACCTCATACCAGTCAGAATGGCTAGGATAAAAAACTCAGGTGACAGCAGATGCTGGAGAGGTTGTGGAGAAAGAAGAATACTCCTTCATTGCTGGTGGGATTGCAAGTTGATACAACCACTCTGGAAATTAGTTTGGTGGTTCCTCTAGAAATTGGACATAGTACTACCTGAGGACCAAGCTCTACGACTCCTGGGCATAGACCCTGAAGATGCTATAATATGTAATAAGGACACATTGTTGCTTGATTTTTCACTCTTGAAATAATAAAGTACTTTAAATTACTTTTACTTTACAGGAGCACATGTTTCAAAATGAGATTTTGGATTTTACAAAACATTGTTTTTTAAATTTTTTATTAGACATTTTCTTTTTTTACATTTTAAATTATATCCTCTTTCCCAGTTTCCCCTCAGGAAAAAAAATCCTGTTACTTCCCCACTTCCCCTGCTCACCAACCCACCCTCTCCTGCTTTCTGGCCCTGGCATTCCCCTACACTGGGGCATAGAACCTTTACAGGACCAAGGGCATCTCCTCCCCTTGATGACCAACTAGGCCATCCTCTGCTATACATATGTTCCTGGAGCCATTAGAACAACCATGTGTACCCTTTGGTTGGTGGTTTAGTCCCTCAGAGCTCTGAGGGAACTAGTTAGTTCATATTGTTGTTTGTCCAAAGGGGCTGCAAACCCTTCAGCTCCTTGGGTCCTTTCTCTAACTCCTTCATTGGGGACCCTGTGTTCAGTTCAATGGATGATTGTGAGCCTCTACTTCTGTATTAATCGGGCACTGTCAGAGCCTCTCTGGAGACAGTTATATCCCTCGGCCACCTGGGGCCAATGTCCAGCATTGTGGTTCCCTGTGGCAGAACGAGGGGATGGTGTCAGGAAGGGGCCCTGGCCATGGGGGCCGTGGTAGCAGAGAGTGCATTTGCTCCTGACAATCAATGGGAGGAGAGGTCCCTGTTCTTCTGAAGAGGGATGCTAGTGCCAGGAAGTAGTAGGTAGAGGGTGGGTTGATGAGCAGGGGAAGGGGGAAAGGGACAGGGTTTTGTTTCGGAGGGAAAACTGGAAAGGGGATATCATTTCAAACTTAAATAAAGAAAATATCTAATAAAAAACAAATACCAGATATCCAATGTTAGGCAAATTAGATGACATGATTTAATCTTTGTATCCTCTTATTTTCAGCAATTAAACTTTAAGGTTTATATGGAAATTGAAATTGTACATGTTACATATCTTTCATGTTTGTGACTATTTTTGACTTTTAACATTTTCATAGTGTTTATTGTGGGTTAAAACCTTTGCTACCAGTCAAATAATATTGAGAAGTACTGAAGTTTCCAATCTGTGATTCAGTAGCATATTTTGGAGATTTGGAAGACAGAAGATATGATGCTGAAGATGATAATGAAACTCCATATACTACCTCTGTGAGAGCCTATCTACAAGAGCTTAAAATAGCAGCAGAAAAGGGTGTTGGGTGAAGAGAGCTGCAGAGAGCTGCTGGAGGGAAACAATCTCTTTAAAGCAATAAAATGTTATACAAAATTATTATGCCTCATAGTACCAAGTAATTTTATTTATGTTAAAAATTCTATGATTTTAGGCTATAAAGTATATCATAAAAATCTGATAGTTATTATTTTAAAACAAGAAGAAATCTAGTTAATGTCTATAAAATACATTAACTGGCATTATGCTCTCCCAGACCCTTTCTTGTGTATAACTTTATTTAATCTGCCATCAAATTTCCAGCATACTCTCATATCAGTATTTCACAGAAAAGAATGATAAATTCCAAAGCACTATTGGGAGTGCATTGTGCAAATATATTTCAAAAGTTGATTCTGTGGCTTGCATGAAGGCATTTCTGATAGTTAATTACTTATTTTCGTAACTGACATTAGATTAAACAGTGAACTTTCATTTATTAAACATATTACTCTGTAGAATGCAGTCAAAATCACAACAACTAGAAAGATGACAGCCCATCTTTCAAAGTCATCTCCTTGCAGAGATCAGCTTTGATTCAGTTGAATTGAAATCTATTAAAAGACTGTGGATGGTGAAATGAGAAACTTCTGCAAAGGATGAAACGAGGAGAGTATGGCTGACTGTTTTTGCTCTAATCACCCAAATCATGTTGTCCACATCAGAAGTTCAGATTCTGTGAATTTATTTGATGAGTTACTCTTTACCACTCTGACACTAAAACTTCATTAAATTTCACTTAATTAACTTTGTATCTGATAATTAAAAATATTGATCTTTTGTATAATGCAATTACAGTGTAAGATAATAAAATTCACATTGAATTTTATGATTCCATGCCAATATAATTAAGCTAATTTAAAATAGTACAGAATTGAAACTTAGTGATTGGAGTATTAAATAACTAGTATAAATTAAGTTTTCAATTTGATGATGATAACATTATTATTCTGTGTGTGTCTTAACTTTTCTCTCTGTCTCTCCAACTAGGTCTCTTTCTTTCTCTCTCTATGTATACAGATATGAATATGCATATATAAGTAGGAATGTACATATATATATATATACATATAGAAAGATATGTATATGTGTATAAATACATATTGTTAATATATGTACATGTGTTTCATGTCTATAACTTTAATCCATGTGCTAGATATTCACTACCAAAATCAACAATACTGAAAACTGAGCCTAGTAGCAAAGAATTGGCTCATGATAGCAAAATGCTCATCAATTTATGCTGTAATATTGGCAGTGTATCATTAATCACAGGAGTCATATGCAGAGTGAATGACAATAGTCATTCTTTCTATACACACTTGCTATGTTCCTAAAGAAAATAAAAACTCACTTCCCAGATCTTAGCAAAATATTACTCTTACATTTCAAAAAGTGAAACAAATTATTTTATTTAAAGATCAAGTCTGTAGTGTCTACATATAGCTATAGAAAATAGAAAAAATATCTAACTAATAATAAAGAAAATCTCTGTGACGATGGCAATAACTGTCAACTGCCCTTGATTAGTCTCAGCAGATAATTTCTAAGTAAAATTTTCACAAATGTTTAAGGAGTTGTGTTATTATCCAGTCTAAGTTGTTCTATTGCTGTTTGCTTATAACTTTTACACTGTTACTCCACTTCTGTCATTTCATGGAGCATGAAAACTTTGAGGTAGAGATGACAGTGGAGAACTAGATGAATTCTCACATCCTGACTTGAAAGCAGAAGTCAGAGAAAAGAGAGATTTCAGATGTCACATGAACTTTAAATCCTTAAAGCTTGCTTCTAGTGAAACATCTCTCCCTAAAATATTGATCACACACTGCTCTTTTCTGAAGATTCCAATAATGAAATAAAATATTTTGTTAAAATAATATTACTATTGAAGAGATGACAGAAATCTAGCAATCTCAACAATGTGCACATAACTGTGTTTTCTGAAAACATAGGAAGTTGTACCTATGAGGTCATAGCACATGAGACAAGTAATTATAAATCTGTAGGCTTAAGCCAGAACAAATTCCCATATAGAGAGTGAAGGAAGACATAAAGACACACCCCCAGAAAATGAGATATTGACAATTGGTAGCTGTTGGGAGAAGAGTCATATTTTTAGCATGAATATCATGGCTTATTGGCAACCCTCAAGTGAGGTCCACACACACACAAGAGTATATGAGGATCACAGAGGTCTTAGATTAATTACAATATTTTGGGTAGTTAAGAAAAAGATGAATAGATATGGAAGGTTTGGGAGGCTTGAATATGGTCAAAACACATTGCCAAAAATTATCAACAATCTAAAAATTGAAAAAAATATATTTTAAATTTTATACCTTTATATAAAATTTCTATATTTATATATTAATATATTTTAAATTTTATATTAAAAATGAGTGGGCACATCACAGCTATTAATATCTGAGCCATGGATAGGTCTTAAAAAATTATTGAAATACATCTGGAAAAGCAAATTGATTCTTTGTCAATATATGTTAACTGGCACCCTGAAATAAAACATACTGTGAAGTACTCCAGAAATATTTATTTATTTTTTGCTACAATCAATACTTGAAGTGAATCAAAGATATAAAACAAGTATGGTTTTTAATGACTATGGTGGGTCATTGCAAAGACAAGATGATGAATTTTGACATTTAAGTTCCTAAACAAAGAAATGAAAATGTTTATCACTGATTTGAATTCACATCATTTTCATTGGCTAGTGTATTATGGAATCCTGTGAAAAAATAAGAAAGCTTTCTGTAAAACCTGTTTTTACCTGTCTCATTAGAAATCTCATCTTCTGCACAAGGAGTGCAATTGTAGCAGCAGATTGCCTTACCCTCCAGGGTTATTTTTCTAAATCCAGGCCTACAACTCTCACTGCACACAGATGAAGGAATCTGAGAAAAATGAAAGGAATGTGTGTTATTTAATGCTTATGGTTTTATAGGAAAAATAAATATCCAGAGTTTTTGAATCCTATATGATGAATTCCTATGTATTTTTATAAGTACAGAGGATTATTCAGAAAAGTTATTCCAAAACAAATGTGTTTAAATATTTGTCTGATAATTATTAGAGCGGTAGAGAATTTGACAACAATGGAGTAGGGACAAATTTGTGAACAGGAGGTCACAGGAAAGATGATATAAAGTCCATGGGTTTTCTTCATTCTGATATCATCTCTATATTTTATGACTACTGCATTGAGTACCTTTATTTCCACAATGATTGTGAATCTTGACTGTCAGTTGACAGGATTTAGGAAGCAAAGGTATGTGTATTATTAACAATAAATATAAAGATCAAATTTGCTAGATTGAAGAGATCCTCTTAAATTCAAGTGTCATTTTTTATCAGATAATATCTAAGAACAAATGTATGAAAAAAGAAGACAGCTGTATTATCCATACCTTTTTGCATGCAGGGGATATTATATCATCTGCAACCTCATACATTTGGAAATCATGTATTTACTAATTTAATGCACTGTACCCTCAAATTGTTTCTTAAATTATTTCAGCTATGTGTTTTAGTATAGAATGCAGTCAAACCAATAGTTTACACAGGTGTACACTATATAGCTCTGTTTTTCCAGAGGCAAAAAAACTAAACTAACTGATCATGGGTTGAAATTTCTAAGAAAGATTGTCAATGAACTCATTGAGAATCTATGGATAGTTAAGTAATACTAACACAGTTATTATATGTCATTTGGAATGGAAAAAATTCCACATAGGTTAAAGTATTTAGGTGCATACTTCCATATTTTTCGTACTCTTTGAAAAGTTATGGAAAATTTAGGAGCCTCAGACATGCTGGGGAAATTATCTCAATGTTATTGGAATTGAAATATTTAAATACTTTCCTCAGATCTAGGTTTCTCATTTCATTTACTTTAAGTATAGTTATATAGAAACATTATTTTTCTGTATCTGAGCCTGACTTCATGACTACCTCTTGTTGTCATACTTCTCTCAAACCATAAGCAAAAATATACTTTTCTTCCACGATTCAATGTTTGGTCATTTTGTGTGATCATACAATAAAAAATAATGTTTATATTATTTCATGTTATTGATCACAAAATGGGAAAATTATATAAAGCACAATGACCCATGAGTTATTTTGGAGATAGAAATATTCTGTTCTAAAGTGTTCATAGTTTGTTACAAATGATATTCATTGAGTGAACACTGTGGGCCTTATTTAACATTAAATACTTCCATTAGTCTGAATCAAGGAACAAGAAAACCTAATACACTAGTATTAACTTTGTTGTATTTTATACTGATAATCAAAGAGTTATGGATCTTCAGTCAGAAAACAATTGTCGTTGTATCAGAAAATAAAAAAAATTATTCTTAACATAAGCATAAAGCATTGATTAAACAAATAACTCACCTCTGAAAATCCTTCTGGCCATTGTATCATCTGTTCAGATAAGGACAACTGTTGGTCCTGGGCAGTATTTGCAGAAAAGGATCCTATTTTCACCTTTAGTCCAAGACCCTTTGGTAAGTTCCAAATGTTAAGAATGTCATATTCTGCATTTAATTTTTGTCTCCCATCTAAACTCATGTTGTCTCTCTCATCAATTTCATTCAAGAAAGTGTTAAGCTGAAAGAAATTCATGGATTTGTAATACACTGTGTTCAAGATGCAGAATCAACCTATGCTTTTGAATGTCTTATTGTTCTTAATTTCTGATGTGAAAGCCAAATTAATGAAGCTTCCAGTAATGTTGAGTAAATGAATCACTGAATGAGTGGGATATAATCCTGCTTGAATGCCCATCAGCTTCAGTGAAAACTATGAAACAACTTTAGGTAATGCATCAATGACTTCTAACTCATGCCTATGATAATTTTTTGAAACCAAGTCAAACCCATTTACTTTCAGATGATCTTCAGAGATGGAGTCTGAAATGAAGGTGTTCATGTCTCAAGGCTAATTTAGGGAATTATTTAACACAAAACCACTATCGTTTCACTTACATGTCCACTCATTTATCCCTATTGTAATAAACACATAAATTACTCATTTGATTGCAACTATTACCAGGCAAATATTGTATATCTAGTTATTGATAACATGAAATTGGTATTGACTATGAAAATACCAGCCTAGTATCTGTATTCCATTTCTCAGCAACACATACTTGACACTGCTTTGACTTCTAGATAATTTTCAAAACTCCAAAATTCTTGAGATTGTTGACAAGATAAACAGAATTTTAGAGTCTATAATTTACTGTCATTGCACATCTCATACATCAGAATGATGATAATACAATTTAGTACAATGATTACTACCTGCCAGGGCAAGAACTCCATCATATCCTCATTTTTATGGGGTTGTATTTGTACTTGTTGAATACTCATCACATGAAGACTGTGAGCCAGAGCATACACAGCATTATAGATAGTCTTGCTCTCTTCACTAACCGCTATGTCAAAAATATGGCAAGGTAATACATCCAAAGAAGCATTAGCTTGACAGTTAGTCAATAGTTGACAGTCAGTATCAGAAAATGAGCACTTGAAGAACAAATGCCACAACTTAGGAAGGTAAATATCTTCTGGGTATTTGTAAGGATTAACTGTTTGAATGAAATTAGTAAACTCAAAATTGTTTCTGTAATGATGAGTAAAAATTAAGCTCCCATGGAATGAGTCTAACAAGAAATAATCAGCATAGTCAGTAATATGAGGCTCAGTGTTCATGACCCAGACTTTCCCTGTCAATAACCTTTGCCCAATATTTCTCATTAGGCCTTCTAGGGAATCAATGTCACCATAAATAATTATGACATTTGTGTAATCCATATTTTCCCAGAATTTGTTAAAATGTGAAGTCCAGGTGGCAGGGATCATTTTAACAAAAGCTATGCAAACTCCTTTTCTCTGCATCTCTTCTTTGATATCTGATAGAATTTTATTCCCGTTGTGGTCGTCTGGAAGGATGACACCAACCCAGGACCACTTAAAATGAACCATCAAAGAGACAATGCCAAGTGAAAGAGATGTATACTTTGGGGCCATTTGGTAGAGAGAAGAATACTGACTTCGGTCACTCAAGATGGAATCATAAGGTCCAAAGGAAAGCTGAACCAAGTAAGAAAAAGAATATTAAGATCAAACACAATTTTAATCCTGAAACAACAAATGATACCAGGAAAAGAAATATAGTTTTAGCCCAATTTTAAAGGAAAATTCCTGCCAACCTGTTAGTTTCAAATGAATACCTAGTTCCATTTATTTGACTGCCATTTTTCTTGCATGTAAGAGAAATTTGTTTCACATCCATGTGTCTGGGTACTGGCTTTTATGCTTTAGTAATTCAAATATCCCTCTTGTAGGTTGAAAAAACATCTATAATATCAATGACGATATAAGACTCCTAGTTCCTACACTCCAAATTTTCTCACCTGTGGAAATTTAAAGAGTTGAAATAATGTGCCAATTTGAGCAGATGTTGTCCATGATGTTCCCGTGAGTGCAGCAGAAATTTTTTTCTTGTCACAGTTATAGTTTGGTAGTATCATTTTCTTCCCTCTAGTTGTGAGCCAATTAAAGGCATTCATGAGAGTGTCCTTCTCAGTGAATCGGACATTGTAGAAATCAAATCCAAGTGATATATTAGGTAAAATATTGGGGTTCCCATTGATCTCCTCAATGGCAAATACCAGAGCAAGAATATACTGGTAATTCTTAAAATTATATCTGTGTAAATGGCAAAATATAAACAAGAGGAATAACATATAGACCACATATTGAGTACAGTAAACTTTATATTTCATGTTTAATTCCATAAAATATATAAAAATATTCACCATGAATAGGTGGAATTAGATTGGTTACATAGGTCAAGATTTGGCAAGTTCATTTAGCATTACCACCCATTAATTGTAGTTCCTCAAGCATACTCTATTTCTTTTTTATTAGATAACACCAAATAATTTCAGTCTAAAACTCAGATAACACTTTCTCCCTAAATAACAGATATTCTGTTATCTCGCTCTTGGCATTCTGAACTCTTCAGTTATGAAAACCCACTATTATTTTTGTAAAGTTAATCAGATTTTAGAAACAATATTTTTATTAACTAATAATTCAAGGTTAACTAATACATGCCATATGGAGTTACTGTTGCCATTTTTCTGACATTAATTTTCAGTTTGGGATACTGGAATTGCTTACATTCAAGCTTAGAACTTGCAGAGAAAAGCCAGCATCTTTCATCAATTTGATATGATTAAAAATAATGCATCACAAGTTTATATTTTATATATTTGTCTGTATCCTTGAGAGCATGTATGTCTCTTTGTAGGTAAAGTTTTATGGAGGTCAGTAAGTATGAATTCAAGAGAAGAAAACATTCAGGGTTACAACTAGCTTTTCTTCTTATTTAAACATAGTCTATTTTATTTATTTATGGCTTTCATTCATTTTGTTATCAATTGCTTGCTTTGTTGATTCAAGAAAAGTCTGGACTTTAGTGGAAGTTTCTGGGTATATCAGGCTGGTCTTGAACTCATAAATGTCCACCTGCCACTCTATGGTGAATTCTGGGAATAAAGTCTTGCAATACTACATATGGCTGCTCATTTTATTTATTTTCTATTCACATATTCCAAATTTACTACAAAGGGAACTTCTAGAGATATGCTTATTTCTGTCTCCTACTCTACTCATGACTACTGCATCACAGGCATGCACCCATATTCTTTTGTGAAATATTAACTCAGGTCATCAGTCTTTTACTTGGAATGTTCTACTCTCTGAGCTTTCACTTCATTTGTATAGTAATCACTTATATGAGGAGAAAAATATCTTTTTTTTTCTCTGAAAGGCCATGATTCCCCATTGACAGAAAAGTACATTTTATTTCAGTGCCAAAGTTTGCTTATTACGAAAATGCTTCATCATGGTTCCATTGTGCAACTTTTCTTTCCCTACAAAGGATTATAGAACTTAGCCCAGGAGCATTGGAAAGATTCTCACAAACTCTTGTACTTAGAACCAGTGGTTAGAAATAACATCATGGGTAGGATGATTTCTCAATACTGCAGGCTAATTATATTTATGATTTCACAGTATATATAATAATACACAATGACCTTAAAATGTTCACATCAATCAAAACATTAACATGTAGAATGAAGGTATCCATTCGCATCAACCAAAACCTGAGAAACTATTTTTCTTAGCATTTTGTTTCTGTGAGGAGACACAGTGACCACAGCAACTAGAATAAACACTGGGATTAGCATACATTTTCAAAGCTTTAGTCTATTATGGTTATAGTGGGAAGTATATTAGTATAAAGACAGAAATGGTCTTCTATATATTTACTTCTTAATCCACATGTAGGACAATTGGAAAATGAAACACATGGTCCATACTTGATCTCCTTGGACCTATAAGCCTTCCCAAACAGTAACCCACTTCCTCTAGCAAGTTTAAACCTTACTCCAAAGGCCACACATCCTGATAGTACCACTCATTATAGGCAAAATATGCAAACACAATAGAATATTGGATGTATTTCTGTTCAAACTACTTCTTTCCATTCAATGGCCTTCATAGGCTTGGAGCCACAACATAATGCAAAATGTATTTAGTCTAGTTTCAAAAGTTTCTATAATTTAAAATGCCCTGAAAATTTTCAAGGTCCAAAGTTCAGATTCTCTTATGAGAATTCTACATTCTATCATCTTTAACTCCTAGTAAAAGCAAAATAAAACAGCAGATCACATACCTCCAATGACACAGACTATACATTACTATTTCAAATTTGAGGTAATGGATCATAGTGAGGAAGTACTGGACCAAAGCAAAACAAAAATCAAAAACAAAACAAAAGAAACAAACATAAAATTATCTCAAAAAACTCTAAACACTGCATCTCGTTATTTGATGTCAAAGTGGTCTTGAGATCTCTAATTCCATTCATCTTTCTTGAATGTAAAACACTTCTTTCTTTGGGCTTGTTCCATTCCCTATTAGCAGAGCTCCTTAGTTGGTAACCCTGGGTCGGGTAATGTTGAGCATCTTGGGGTCTACATTGCAATCCAGACTTCTCCTTTAGAGCTTCACATATTGGCTCCTCTAGGTATCAATGCAAAGATATCCTCGGTAAACTCTTGGCCTTATGATTTTTCCTTAGTATCAGAGAGATTCCATAATACCTTTCTTTCTTCCTTGATTTTTAACATCAGAACCACATGGCTGCAACTGCCAATTTATACTGCTTACCAGGGCTAGAATATGGCTCCCTCATAAAGTTTAATCCTCATTATCTTTCTATACCTTTTGGTTACCTTTATTATCTATGTTTGAATATTGTGAAAGTTCCCTATGTATTCCAGGCTGGCTTCCAACTCATAGATCCACCAGCTGGAATTACATGTATGAACCTCCATATCTAGCTATAAATTTATTTTTAATTCTTTTTCACAAGTTAGAAACTTAGCTGGTTAGAATCTTGCCCTGTTGTCTCCACTGCCTTGCTTTCCTTTACCATCAGGATTTAATTTATTTATTTTTTTTATCTATTTGAATAAAGGATTTAAATCCATTACATTTCTCATTACTTTTTACATCCAGATATGTATATTTTGTACAAAAATGTTCAATTTGTATAATCTGTCCATTTTCTTCCTTAGCTTCTTCCTTTTTATTATATATCTCCATAAGTGTAGACAGTAATAACCAGACAACAGAGTCAATACTAGACTGTGTTAAGATTTCCTCTGACAAAGGATTTATCTCTTCACTTTATCTTTAGGTAGACTTTTTTGACTAGGTCAAAAACAGCAATGATATTTGACAATGTAACAAGCACAGTCTCAATGAAGCATACTACCATTAATCTTATCTGAAATCACTTGAGCAAGAATGCAGTCTATATGTGCGATATCTACTCAAAGGACAACAGCATTGAAACTTCATAACTGCTGGAAGATGAATCAGGATTCTTCAGTAATCTGATCCCTGGATAGGCAAATCAGATTCTTGTATAATCTTATACTCAAGAGCACTTGGGCAACACAAAGTTGAATTCATTTAGGATAACAGTATTAAAATTAAAGTTGGATTGATAGAGAGATAAGGGCAGAGATGGTCAGTATTAAACAAGATTGTAGATTTGGAGAATTGCCTATATGTATAAATATAATGATTAAGATTTCCAAGGAACAATTGTATGATGGGGAAGAAAACTGGTTCAACAATTAAGAGGGTTATTTTACCACAGAACCCAAGGTTTGTTCTTAGAAATTATTACTCTAAGTCACCTAAATCTCCAAATCTACATGACTAAATACTAATTAAAATATACACACATAAATAAAAAGAAGTATATTAGTATTAATTATATTAATGTGATAAGAAGCAATAGAGATATCAAAAAAAATAAAATGGAAGATTAATAACCTGGGATCTATGGTATATGATCATTGCTCATGCTACCTAATTGTTTTTATCATTGAGATTTATTAAAATACTCTTTTAAATGTACATATGTATTTTGAAATTAATTTAATTTATCATGTGATAGTTTAATAAAGTTATTTGATATCATTAAAATTATCAAAGGATTAGTAGACATTATTTTTTAAAGGAAAGCAGTACTCACTAATAAGTGAATATTAGCCAAAAAGTACAGAATATCCATGATGCAACACTTAGACCATATGGAGTTTAACTATTGTTAACTTCCCTTATTAGGGAGGCTCAAATAAGGACATTTCAACTCCACTTAGAAGGGGGAATACATTTATCACAAGAGGCAGAGGGAGCAAGGGACATGTGTGGGAGAAAAAAGGTAGATGGAAAAGTGGGGTCAGGATCAAGTATGGAGGGAGATAGGAGAGAAACCCAGAGGGCTAGGAGAACGAATGAAAATATGCAGGTTCTAGGGGTTTGGGACATGGGAAACTCTAGAAAGTCCTACAGACCTGGGACTCAATGAGGATAACCTTGGCCAAAGTGCCCCACAGTGGGGAGATGAACCAGAAAAGGCCATCTCCTGTAGAGAGACAGGGCTGCCAGTGGGGAGATGAGGCTATCAACCCATCTTCAACATTTTTGACCCAGAATTGTTCCTGTGTAAAGGGAATGCAGTGACATAGGTAGAGCAGAGAATGAAGAAAAGGCCATTCAGTGACCAGCCAAATTTGGGATCCATCCCAAGCACAGGCACCAAACCTTACTATTACTGATGCCATGTTGTGCTTTCAGACAGGAGCAGAGCATGTCTGTTCTCTGAAAGGCTCTGCCAGCAGTTGGCTGAGACAGATTCAGATACTTGAAACCAACCGTTGGACTGAAGTCGGGATCCATTAGGGAAGAGCTAAGAAAGGGTTGAGGTGGATAAAAGAGATGGCAACCTCATAGGAAGAATAACATTATCAACTCACTCGACCCCTAAGAGGTCCCAGGTACTAAGCAACCAACCAAAGTGCATACAGGGCCTGGTTCATGACCCCAGTCACATATGCAGCAGAGAACTGCCTTGTTTGGGTTTAGCAGGAGAGGATTTGCCTAATCCTACAGACATGTGATACCCCAGGGAAGGAAGAGTTGAGTTGTGAGTGACAAGATCTATAAGGAGGTGGGGAAGCAGACTCTCAGAGTCAAAGCAGAGGGATGTAGAGGAGATGAACTCTGGGAGTGGGGACAGGGAAGTGGGAGCAACATTTGTGAAGTAAATAAATGAAATAATTTAATGATTAAATAATATTATCCACTCTAAAATAATTTTGTATAATTTGAAAGATAGAATCAATAATATTTTATTATTTAGAAGTACTTCAGATTAAAATACATTTATATATTTAAAGATATATATGATTTTCATAATTCATTACATGTAAGTAATTGGGTTACAATCATTTTTATGTACTACATATCAAGACAGCAGAGCAGCTCATTATCTCCAATCACAGAGGAATGATAAGGGGAAACTTTAATAAAATAGATTTGATCATTTTCTATTGGACATCTGATTTTGAAAAAACATGGAAAATAATAAATATATTTTGATAATGACTACTATTTTCTTCTTCTCTTGACATTATGATACAATTTCATAATTTCCCTATTCTCTTTGCTTTATGCAAAACCTTATGAATCTTCTTTCTCCTTCTTAATTCATGAATGATTATTTTATTAATAGCCAAGAGAACTTACACTTACATACACACACACACACACTCACACTCACACACACACACACACACACACACACACACACACACACATGGTAACTAAGGAATGTTTTGAAATAGTCTGTTAACATATAATATTCTTACATAGGAAAGAAAATACCAATTAGTTATCCACCAAAAAATGGCCATCCCTGAAAGTCTATATACAAATTAAATCATATATACGGAATGGGTTTTTAAATACTAAACACATTTTCATTAGAGTTTATTGGAAACATCCCAAGAGATCTTGCTTTATCAGCTTGAGTAAATGCCTTGAGAAAAAAAAAATGAGGATGGTAAAATCCATGGGGTGTGTTAAAACAGTTTGGGAGCATAAGCACAGAATGGACAACAGGAATATGATAAGAAAGTTAGCTTTAAATAAAACAGAGCAACTCTCAGCATCACAAAAATAATTTTAGGTTCTGGACAGCGTCTAAAGAATGAACCAGAGGAAAGGAAAGGGAAGTTTGTAATAAGAATGATGGGTACACCCAATGAAATACAAAGTAATTACATGAATGAAATAATGAACTTTGATTATTATTTTTAACATTCCTTGTAGAGAAATTAGGTCTTGTATCTCAAAGATTGGAACAAAATTCATTTTGATTTGTATAGCTAAGGAACATACATGGTTTTGAGTAAGTATAATTACTAGGATTTTGGCCATGTAAAAATGTTAAGAATGTAGAAATTTAGTTGCAAAGGAAAATATAAGATTTGTGTATTCAGAAAAATGTAATTTTGATGAATGATAATTGACCATATTTAAGAAGGATGATAATCAAAATGAACTAACAGACAAATCACTTGGAAACATGGGACATCTGAGAAATGACTTGAATGCATGCTCTTAGCATATTATTATTTTTTAAATCTTGGAATATATCATGTTTTTTATTTTATTGCAATAAAACAAGATTAAACATTATTAAATTTAATTTTCTCTGTATTTGGCATAAAATTAACACATATAGATATACATTAATATATACATGTCTGATCTATGCTTAAATGTGAATATTTTAGTTATATGCACACATATATCTATAAGATAAATGGCAAAATAGTCCTTACACTACTGACTGTCAAGGCCATCACCTCAGTGAAACTGCTAAACACCCTTAGGCCAGAAAATTTGCTGTATATATTATGACATAAATGTGTTGGTATTTCTGGTTGCACTTGAATAAATCTTTGAAGATTATATATTCCATCGAAAACACACTGATAAAAAACTAGTAAGGATACAGACCTCAGAAGTGGCAGAAAAGCTGGAACAGAATCTTTCTACCTCCATCTACACCTAGGAATTACACCAGTCTTCACTCCAGAGACTATGAAAGCCAGAAGGTCCTGGGTTGATGTCATACAGACCTTAAGAGAACACAAATGCCAGCCCAGGCTATTATACCCAGCCAAACTCTCAATTACCATAGATGGAGAAATAAAAGTATTCTGTCACAAAACCAAATTTACACAATATATTTCTACAAATCTAGCCCTTCAAAGGATAATAAATAGAAAACTCCAAAACAAGGAAGGAAACAACATCCTAGAAAAAGGAAGAAAGTGATCTTCCAACAAAACTAAAAGAAGATAGTCACATGAACAGAATTCCAAATCTAACAAAAATAACAAGAAACAACAATTACTTTTACTTAATATCTATTAATGTCACTGGACTCAATTCCCCAATAAAAAGACATAGGCTATCAGACTGGGTATGTAAACAGGAACCAACATTGTGTTGCATATAGGAAACCTACCTCAGTGACAAAGACAGACACTATCTCAGAATAAAAGGCTGGAAAACAATTTTCCAAGAAAGTGTTCCCAAGAAAAAAGCTGGAGTACCCATTCTAATATCAAATAAAATCAACTTTCACCCTAAAGTGATCAAAAATGATAAGGAGGAACACTTAATATTCATCAAAGGTAAAATCTACCAAGATGAACTGTCAACACTGAACCTCTATGTTCCAAATGTAAGGGCATCTACATTCATAAAAGAAACTTTACTTAAGCTCAAAGCACATATTGAACCACCAAAAAAATAGTGGGAGATTTCAACACTCCACTCTCTGCAACGGACAGATCATGGAAACAGAAACTAAACAAAGACACAGTGAGACAAATAGAAGTTATGAAACAGATGGATTTAACAGATATCTATAGAACTTTCTATCCTAAAAACAAAAGGAAATACCTTATTCTCAGCACCTCATGGTACCTTCTCCAAAATTGACCATATAATCAGTCACAAATCAGACGTCAATAGATACTAGAAGATTGAAAAAATTCATTGACTCCTATCAATCAACATAGACTAAGGCTGCTCCTTAATAACAACATAAATAATAGAATGCCAACATACACATGGAAGCTTAATAACACTCTACTCAAATATAACTTGGTCAAGAAAAAATAAAGAAAAAATTAAACACTTTCTAGAGTTTAATGAAAATGAAGCCACAACATACTCAAACTTATGGGACACAATGAAAGCAGTCCTAAGAGGAAAACTAACAGCTTTAAGTGCCTACAAAAAGAAACTGGAAAGAGCATACACCAGCAATTTGACAGCCCATCTGAAAACTCTAGAACAAAAAGAAGCAAATTCACCCAAGAGGAGTCAAAGGGAGGAAATAATCAAACTCAGAGCTGAAATCAACCAAATAGAAACAAAAAGAACTACACAAAAAAATCAACCAAACTAGAATCTGGCTCTTTGAGAAAAATCAGCAAAATAGATAAACACTTAGCCAGACTAACTAGAGGGCACAGAGACAGTATCCTAATTAACAAGATCA
>NW_022196911.1:20503205-20565681 GCF_008632895.1 Mastomys coucha
GAGATCCTTACTCAAGTCTCGGGATGACGCGACCACCCAATGACTCACGAGAGACCGAACTTGCTGCATTCACATGAGGTTTATTGGGGATACTGGTACCGGGTCGATCTTATGACCTTGCTGGCCAGAGTTCTATGCTGGGGTCGATCTCGTGACCATGCTGGCCAGAGTTCGACACCGAACACAAGAAGTGTCAGGTATTTAAAGGAAGCTGGGGGCGGAGAGAGGGTTACAGAACATAAACAGTGGAAAATTTCAGAGGGACCTGAACCCAAGGTGTTCAGTTAGGGAGGGGAACATATTCATTCTAGGAATGCAATCTCCATCTACTGGTTGACAGGGTGGAGAGTCTCATAAACCACTAGACCTTCATTCTTAGTTCCGCCCTCATTGTGGATCAGCCAGGAGGGGCAGGTATCGGGAACCAGAGCCCTGAGGCTCTGGATTAGCAAAGTTCCTGGAACTAGCTACTCTACCCTTTCTTTGGCTTGTGGCAGAGGTTTTCCATGTCTGCTTTTCGGTAAAAGTTATACATTATACATTCTAAGATTCTCCAGCCTTTCAGTTTCATCCCAGGGATGCAGGGATGGTTCAATATACGGAAATCCATCAACGTAATTCACCACATAAATAAACTCGAGGACAAAAACTATATGATCATCTCACTAGATGCTGAGAAAGCATTTGACAAAATCCAACATCCTTTCATGATAAAAGTCTTGGAAAGATCAGGAATTCAAGGCCCATACTTGAACATAGTAAAAGCAATATACAGCAAACCTGTAGCCAACGTCAAAGTAAATGGAGAGAAACTTGAAACAATCCCAGTAAAATCAGGGACTAGGCAAGGTTGCCCACTTTCTCTCTACCTATTTAATATTGTACTTGAAGTCCTAGCCAGAGCAATTAGACATCAAAAGGAGATCAAAGGGATACGAATTGGAAAGGAAGAAGTCAAATTATCACTATTTGCTGATGATATGATAGTATACTTAAATGACCCCAAAAATTCTACCAGAAAGCTCCTAAGCCTGATAAGCAACTTCAGCAAAGTAGCTGGATATAAAATTAACTCAAGCAAATCAGTGGCCTTCCTCTACACAAAGTATAAACAGGCTGAGAAAGAAATTAGGGAAACAACACCCTTCACAATAGTCACAAATAATATAAAATACCTTGCTGTGACTCTAACTAAGCAAGTAAAAAGTTTGACAAAAACTTCAAGTCTCTGAAGAGGGAAATTGAAGAAGATCTCAGAAGATGGAAAGATCTCCCATGCTCGTAGATTGGCAGGATTACTATAGTAAAAATGGCCGTCTTGCCAAAAGTAATCTACCGATTCAATGCAATCCCCATCAAAATTCCAGCTCAAATTTTCACAGACTTAGAGAGAGCAATATTCAAATTCCTAGGACAGCCAAAACTATTCTCAAGAATAAAAGAACCTCTGTTGGAATCACCATCCTGGACCTTAAGCTGTATACAGAGCTATTGTGATAAAAACTGCATGATATTGGTATAGTGACAGACAGGTAGATCAGTGGAATAGAACTGAAGATGCAGAAATGAACTCACACACCTATGGTCACTTTATCTCTGACAAAGGAGCTAAAACCATCCAGTGGAAAAAAGACAGCATTTTCAACAAATTGTGTGGCTCACCTGGTGGTTAGCATGTAGAAGAATGCAAATTGATTTATTTCTTTCTCCTTGTGCAAAGCTCAAGTGGATAAAGAACATCCACATAAAACCAGATACACTGAAACCAATAGAATAGAAAGTGGGGAAGAGACTCATGCATATAAGCACAGGGGAAAATTTCCTGAAGAGAACACCAATAGCTTATGCTCTAAGATCACGAATTGACAAATGGGACCTCATAAAATTGCAAATCTTCTGTAAGGCAAAAGACACTGTTAATAGGACAAAATGGTAACCAACAAATTGGGAAAAAGGTCTTTACCAATCCTATATCTGATAGAGGGCAAATATCCAATATATACAAAGAACTCAAGAAGTTAGACTCCAGAGAGCCAATTACCATATTAAAAATGGGGTACAGAGCTAAACAAAGAATTCTCAACTGATGAATACTGAATGGCTGAGAAGCACCTAAAGAAATGTTCAACATCCTTAGTCATCAGGAAAATGCAAATCAAAACAACCCTGAGATTCCACCTCACATCGGTCAGAATGGCTAGGATAAAAACCTCAGGTGACAGTAGATACTGGCAAGGTTGTGGAGAAAGAGGAACACTCCTTCATTGCTGGTGGGACTGCAAGCTGGTACAACCACTCTGGAAATTAGTTTAGTGGTTCTTATGGCAATTGGACATAGTATTACCAGAGGACCTAGGTATACCACTCGTTGGCATATATCCAGAAGATGCTACAACATGTAGTAAGGACACATACTCCACTATTTTCATAGCAGCCTTATTTATAATAACCAGAAACTGGAAACAACCCAGATGTCCCTCAACAGAGGAATGGAGACAAAAAATGTGGTACATATACACAATGGAGTACTATTCAGCTATTAAAAACAATGAATTTATGAAATTCTTAGGGAAAGATGGACCTGGAGAACATATTCCTTAGTGAGATAACCCAATCGCAAAAGAACACACATGGTATGCACTCTCTGATAAGTGGATATTAGCCCAGAAGTTCAGAATACACAAAGTACAATCCAAAAACCACAAGAAACTCAAGGACAAGGAAGACCAAAATGTGGATACTTCATTCCTTCTTAAAAGGGGGAACAAAATACCCATGGAAGAAGTTGTAGAGACTAACTATGGAGCAGAGACTGAAGGAAAGACAATCCAGAAACTGTTCCACCTGGGAATCCTTCCCATATTCAGTCATCAAATCCAGACACTATTGTGGATGCCAGCAAGTGCTGGATGACAAGAGCCTGATATAACTGTCTCCTGAGAAGCTCTGCCAGTGCCTGACTAATACAGAAGTAGAGACTCACAGCCATCCATTGGACTAAGTATAGCACCCCTAATGAAGGAGCTAGAGAAAGGACCCAAGGAGCTGAAGGGTTTGCAGCCCCATAGGACAAACAACACTTTGAACTAACTAGTATCCTCAGAGCTCCCAGTGAGTAAACCACCAACCAAAGAGTACACATGGTGGGACTCATGGCTCCAGCAGCATATGTAGCAGAGGATGGCCAATGGGTCATCAATGGGATGAGAGGCTCTTGTCTTGGTGAAGGTTCTATGCACCAGGGTAGGGGAATGCCAGGGCCAGGAAGCGATAGAAGGTGGGCTGGTGAGCAGGAGGAGGTGGGAAGTAACAGGTTTTTTTTTTGTTTGTTTGTTTTCATTTTTTTTTTAATTTTTATTTTCTTTTTTTTTTTTCAGAGGGGAAACTGAGAAAGATAGACTGGACTATCCCTGTTGTCATATTAAATGACATGTAAATAAAGAAAATATCTAATAAAAAAACTAACAATGAAGACCTGAGTGCCAATGAAGAGCACATCCAGGATGGAAGAAGGAGTGTCTGCAACAGGGAAGACATCAAGGAAAGGGTTTTCTAGTTAATATGAATACAAAGAAGGTCATGAAAGAATTGTGTGAGTCATCATAGTCCAGTCTATCTCTGTGTACTGAAAAATAATACTGATAAAATTCTAAAATAGAGGGATATCAATGACAAACACAATTCAGAATCAAATTATGGTTAGAAGTGTAAGCACATTTATTGATAATATACACAAGGATAAACATAAAGCCCGCCAGATGTTATTAATTGAGAAATCTTCTAGAAAATTGGAAATGCAGTAACTGTAAGTATTCCTTTCTTCAAACAAATGTAGTCCACGTTTTGTTTAGTGTAGACATATTTATACTTAATCATTTCTGCTTTTTAAAATGATGTTTTTAAATATTTTCAGAGAATAAATATTTAACAACTCTGATCTGAAACAATATGTGTAAAATATATCTTTATGTGATATAATTTAACATAGCTTTCTAGGAAATATTTTTGTCTTCATTTTGAAAAAATGTTGCTAATGGTAAATAACTGTGGAAAATAATAAAATGTATTAAAATTTATATTGCCAAGGGATGTATTCTTGTAATATGTCAATATCCTAAAGGTATAAAAGAAGAAATGAATATATAATTGATGAAATCCACTTTGACATATAAGTTCATACCCATATTTTAATCAATATGAGGGAAAATAATTTACTCTCCTAAATACATATAAGAAATTCCCAGTTTGAGTTGGAAACATACTCAATCAATCAATACAAAATTTAAAAATATTAGGCAATAAATTGGCTTAGCCAGTGCAGGAGCCTGATACTGTCTCAGTGGACTTGAGTTTGATCTCAACACACTCACCTGAGAAAATTTGTCCCCATAGTTTCTCTTTCACATGTAAATGTGAGCTTCTCAAAAGTATGTGCACACCCACACAAATATGAACCATGTTAATGCATTTCAAAGGCGGCACCATTAATGTGACAATGGTCAAAAGCCAGTTTTTCTCTTAAAATTATTCTATATTGATTGGGAACATTCTATACAACAAATACTCCCATGTTATACTTTCTATTGAGATATACTAAAAGGAAGGTCCACTTTAAATGTTACCATGAAAAGATAATATTGTGGAATATAATGACAGCATACTTAGTCTTTTTTAAATATGATAGTAACAAGGAAAGCATTTATGCTCAATCACATATAAGATGTAAAAATTGGAGAGAAAATAAACCATCCATTTGATATGCAGAGAAAATTTCCAAATAAATAAGAAAAGGTTAAGTGATAAAAATAAAAGAATGTTCTCAGCTTTGTGGTATGTATGCCTTTATGTAGTCAATGGTATTTGAAAAATTACACTTAGTGAATGAATTGTATGAGACGATATTGTTAATTCTTTGTAATAAAATGGAATGCATTTTTGTCATGAATTAAATTTTTTTTGACTTTATGACAACTTAAATATTTTTGACAGGGAACAATTCTTTTATTTATAATGAATAAACCAGACACTAAATGCTCACATAACTGAAACTGCAGTTCTTGCAGTGAAGGGCTTGACACTGAACAATATAAAGGAAGCACATATCAATGCTTATTGGTGCCTGAGAGGAGTAATAAGGAACAGTAACTATGAAGAGATAGAAGACCCCCAGCACTCATAGTTTCCACATCTGCTAATGCATGTGAGAGAATTTTGTGATTTTTCTTGAAACAAAATATGATTGCCTAAAAAATTAGACCTACCATGAAATATTGTAGCTAAATAGCAAATTTTCCATAGCCATATTTTCTGTTTTAAATTTTCAAAATAAATTCCTCAAGGTAAAAAATTATTCAATTTGCATTTATAACTAAACATTCTTTCTCCTCCATTTTGTTTGCTGTAATGTTCTAAAATATCACTATGATTTTGTTAAGCACATGGTACTGTCACACTGAGCCTAATTTACATTTAAATCTGTACATCTTTTGGTCATTTATACTTCTTACCTCCAGACATATTTCCTTATGTCTTTACAGGCATTTCCAAATGTTAATGCTCTGCGACGGCCTTACTTACTGGACCAGTACAGATATAATATGGTCTTCATGGGATTGGAAGGTCTGATTTATATAAACAGATCTTATTTCCTTTATTAGGAAACACATGAATATTTCTCTGTAATTCAGAAAGACCTGTCTGACTCTGCATTCATCTGGAATACTTCATACATCCTAAGAAATAGAGGATGACCCACTCATAAGAATGCAGTCTTGGTAAATACAACCATAAATATGAGTGTAAATACTGCAAACAGATAGAGTAAATTAGTAAACACCAGAAAGCTCAAAATAAAGATTAAATCAGCAAACAAATATTTATAAGAAAACATGAGATGGAGCCCAGAAGTATTCACAATTCTGATACAATAAATCTGAAATCAGCTGTATATACTAAAACACAGCCTCGTCACTCAAACATCACAACAAACATTCAGGACTTACTGAATTCAATGACATAATCTAATACCACAAGAACACATCAGAGGTTTGAACAACAACATCAGGTTATAATAAATTAATGTTTCTTGAAATCATAGTATTGAATACCATTCAGGCATTGTAACTTAATTGTAATTACAAATAAAAGGTTACACTTTATTAATCAAACAAGGAAACTTAAATGAATAAACTCAAAGTTACCATTTTATTACCCCTGAGAGAGGAAAAGAAGCCAAAATGATGATAAATTTAAAGAATAGGTTTTTGAATATCTAAAAGAGAATTAATCATTTTAAAAATTAAAAATATTGGTACAATTTAAAGAGTACTCCCAATAAGTCATAAGAATTATAAACACTAAAAATGAATAATTGTACTTACTGTACACGATTATCTAAATAATAGTATGGTAGGAATGGATGTGGAATTTTCTTTGGAGAGTAGTAAGTATGAATGGAAAAAAATGCACCAATCATGACATCTCCTTCATGATGAAAATCTTCAGTAGTTTTGTAATAGCATTTACTGATATTCGTAGTGATACAGGCAGAGACAAATTTGGAAATCTGTAAGAACCAGAGGATAAAAGCCCAGTAGAACATCCTATTGATACATTCATCAGCTTGATGCAGATCAGGCAGTGCGTAGTATATATATGCTGAGGTCATGTTTTTGTGACCTAGCTGAGGTCATGTTTTTGTAACAGCCTCTCTCATCAGCAAACTTTGCTGATGAGAGAGGCTGTCACACTAATAATTCTAAGGTTTTTCTTTTGCCTCCTTCCCTGGCATTGGGAATTTTAAATCTATTTCTCTTGGGCTCTGCACCTGAGGCACTCTACTCAGGTGAAAAACAAGCTAGGAAATATGTTGTTCATATTGATCACTAGCCCAAGGAACAATGATTTCAGCCAAGGCTACAAATATTCACAGATCAGGGTTGAACTCCTCTTGGGACGAATTGGCTAAAAATAAGAAGCAAGAAACTTTTCATATGAAAATAACTTAGGTTGTTCCTCACATTTTGCATCAGAATAGACCAACAGTGGGAAAAATAAAAAGGAAAAAATGAAAACATTGCAGGTATATCCACTCAAAATTATTGTGTTCCAGGGCTTTTGAGAGGTCCCATTTGGAGCTTAATTGTAAAGACTGAGCCATCTGAGTCATATAAGGCTATTGACATTTTTGCTGGGCTAGTTTCTCATCTAACATTCTAGTACTTACTCAATTGTCACTGTGCTTCTACCAAGTGGCTCTCTCTGTTATCCTCTGTACACTATTGTTCTCCTCCCATCATTCCGCCTCCACTTTCTAATCACTGCACACCTACCATCTTTCTGCCTGCCCTGCCACAGATTAATCTTTCAACTACTTGTTTATCAAATTCCATACTTTTTCATTTTATACCAAAAACTAGTGACAGTTATTCCAGTTTACTCACCATAAACAATTCAGCACCAGGATGCTGCTCTGTAGTGTTGCCTTTTGACCAGATTGAAAGTTATTTGACCTTTTACTCAGAAGCTTGCTTTGTAACTTGATAATCTCATAGAATCAGCTATTTATTTATTTATTTATGTATTTATTTATTTCTGATGAGGAAGTCCTATATATTTATATGGAGAAAGCAGGAATTGTTAGTTATAGAGAGGACAACACTACATATCACAGCAGCAATGGGAATACTAGCACAACGATTTACATTATTAATATAGGGATACACATTCATAGCCAGTTGACACATATGTGCAAGCATAGTATATATGAAAATCTCCCCTTTTTAGTCCAAAATTGGCTTTGTCTCTCATATAAGCAAACTATATAAATAAGAAAAGTTATGAGAACTATTAGAGTAAGAATTAGATTTGAAATATACAGTTAATTTTTAAATCACAACTTTGAAAAAGTACTTCTATTATCTATACTATTTTGGTGAACTTAAGTTCTGTAGACTGTTGTCAGAAGAGAACAATGAAAAGTACCTTTTAAGTTTACACTTAGAAGATATCCAATGGAATTTGGATCTAATAAAATTTACAGAGACTTACTGGCTACTCAAACAGTCAACAAAGGTTTATTTGTTCCAGTGGAGGCATACATCTTGGGCAGTCAGGCCCAGAAGATCTTGCAAACTTTACTGTGAATTAGGAACTTGGGGATGATGTCCTTTCTTCTCTTGGCAAACCAAAGCAATCTATTACTCATCCTGCTTGTTAACAGTTTGTAATGTCAGCAGTCAAATAAAGGGATGTTTTTATCACAGTTGCCAGTTTTAACACATATGGCAAAAGGTCAAGGTGAAGGGCTTTTTGTCCAACACATTCTTTGGTGAAGATAAAGAATACTCTAGGGCTTGATGTGTCTCTCTATATAACAAAAAAGCTGTTTTTCCATTAAAGCATATTAAATGCCATAATCTTAACATTTCTGAAATTCTTGAGGACAATGTATCTCTCAAAAGTATATCTAAATAGGATATTTTTTCTTGTTTCTTCTTAATCATCCTAAGCTTAACCTGGAAAACATTTACAGGAGGCAAAATAAGCCTTATAACTGTTATTAAATGCACCAGTTCTGAGCATGACTAAAAGTATAATTCTGAATGAGTTAAAGGACTTGATCTTTATAAGGTGACTGACTACTATTTAGTTAAGATATACAAAATTTTAAATCATTCTTAGCAGTTTATAAGAGTAGCTATTTTCAAGACTAGAAATCTAGGTTTAGCCTTTAAAGTCATAATTTTAAATCATAGCTCTATTAGTATCAAATGAAACTTTTAATAATCATGGATACATTCCTTGAAGAGAATTTCAAATTTTCGGACCCTGAAATTGGGCCTAGGAAAGAAACAAAAGTAACTACCCAATGGCTGAAAAAAATGTCAATTCTAATCTGCCAAGGCAGTCTTCCAGAAAAGCCAGGAGATGTACTAGTGGACAGCATTGACCTTGAAAAGTTAATAGACACCAGTCCTATATTAACGGAAGGGCCATAAGTTCCTCTTCCCAAGAGACACGGAGAATCACTCCCTTTTTAGCAAGCAGGAATCTTCTTTAAGTGTCTTAGTGATTAGATCATATGTCTAAATCTCTGATCTTGTGTAAGATTTCCTTAGGAGACCTGAAAAAATATGCTGTGACTTTTCTAAATTATTTAGCACAATGGGGTTGAGCAATTAGCAAAGATATAAGCAGTTACACAAACATCTTTCATTAGTTATTGTTAATCTGAATAAATATTCATAACTTTAAATTTTCCATCATTGTAAAAAGTCCATACCAATCTAAGATATTAGTCTTTTTACATTTTCTTGTTCTAAAAGAAGATAAAATAATCTACCCTTCTTTTCCCTTTCACATCACATTTTCACCTGTTTCACTCCCTAATACTAGACAGGAGAAAAGGAAGAATAGAGGGAAAGGGCAGAGAGAAAGATATTCCTGAACTTATAGTTCTCTGGGAAACAACAACAAAAAAATGCAACCACCACCACTCCTAAATGGACACCTACTACCCCAGCTCTTGAAGGAATGAGGCATTGCTTTCTTATATGACTTCCTGTTGTCTGGGAGCAATAACATCCAGGATAGGCTAAGAAAATTGGCATGCTGTCCAAGTCATGGGAGAGCTGGCAGTTTCATTCATTCTACAGGCTCTGGAACATTTGAGGCTAGGAAATGAAAACTTTGCTTAGGCCATCTGTGAGGCTATATGACCTGGAGCTAGCTGTTTTGAAGCAGACCTGAATACAGGTGTCACAGAAATAATTTACCAGGCAGTATTTTGGAACAGATGTTGGTCACATCATCTTCAAGAATGAATCCTCTCAGAGTCACTTTAACATTACAGTTGTCTGGTATGTTTGCTTTGAAAATACAGACCTATTTAAAAGTAAATTAGAGACATTTTTGAATTAAGATGTATGTGAAATGTGTGGTGTCCACAAATCAGTTAATGTTGATTCTCTTCTCTATGCATGAGCACGGGAAAGGCATCTGCCAATCCCTTTAAGTCTTTTTGGACTGCATACCTAAACTGTAATAGTGGATTACATATCTACAACTCTGCAATAGGAAATGAAAACATATTGCAGTAAGTCAAGAGGACCAGGTAACCAAAAAGATTCATTGGTTACTGTAGAAACATGATTCCTCAACTTACCCTTTTGATTTTTGCAACCTTTAAGATAAAATTTTCAGCATTCTTACGCCTATAGTTAACATAAATACCACAACTAGGGATATCTTTACAGCATTCAAAAGTTTTTCAGTCTAATGAATAATCACTTCTTTATTTTTATTATTTTTTATTTTTTATTAGATATTTTCTTTATTTATGTTTCAAATGTTATCCCCTTTACTGGTGTCCCCTCCAAATACCCGCCTCTCCATGCTTACCAACTTATGCACTCCTGCTTCCTTGTCCTGGAATTCCCCTATACTGGGGAATCGATCAGTCATAGGACCAAGGGCCTCTCCTCCCATTGATGTCCAACAAGGCCATTCTCTACTACATATGTGACTGGAGCCATCGGTCCCTCCAAGTGTATTCTTTTATTGGTGGTTTAGTACCTGGGAGCTCTGGGGGTATGGGCTGGTTCATATTGTTGTTCCCCCTATGGGCCTGCAAACTCCTTCAGATCCTTCAGTCCTTTCTCTAGCTTCTCCATTAGGGACCCTGTACTTAGTCCAATGGTTGGCTGTGAGCATCCATCTCTGTATTTGTCAGGCACTGGCAGATCCTCTCTGGAGACAGCTATATCAGGCTCCTGTCAGCAAGCACTTGTTGGCATCCACAATAGTGTCTGCGTTTCTTAACTGTATTTGGGATGGATCCCCAGATGGGGCAGTCTCTGGATGTCCTTTCCTTTAGTCTCTGTTCCACACTTTGTCTCTGTACCTCCTCCCATGGGTATTTTGTTCTCCCTTTTTAGAAAGATGTAAGTATCCACACTTTGGACTTCCTTCTTCTTGAGCTTCATGTGGTCTATGAATTATATCTTGGGTATTCCAAGTTTCTGGGCTAATATCCACTTATTAGTGACTTTTGTGATTGGGTTACCTCACTCAATATGATATTTTCTAGTTCCATTCATTTGTCTAAGAATTTCATGAATTCATTTTTTAATAGCTGAGTAGTACTCCATTGTTTAAATGTACCACATTTAATATATCATTTTAAAATTGGGTTATTTATTTATTTATTTATTTATTTATTCAGTTATTGATTGACTGGAGTCTAACTTCTCTAGTTCTTTAAGTATTTTGTACATTAGCCCTCAGTTAACTTCCCAATTTGTAGGTTTTCTGTTTGTCCTATTGGTAGTGTCCTTTGCCTTACAGAAGCTTTTCATTTTCCTGACATCCCATGCATCAATTGTTGATTTCAGAGTCTGAGACATTGGTGTTTTGTTCAGGAATTTTTCTTCTGTGGCAATGTGTCCAAGCTTATTTCATACTTTCTCTTCTATTAGATTAAGAATATCCTCTGGTTTTATCTTGAGGTCCTTGATCTACTTGTCTTGAGCTTTGTGCAACATAGTAAATTAAAATGTGTACCTTATGAATTTTTGAAAGCAAATGATTGGAACTCAAAAGTATCACCATGAGCAAGGTAGCTCAGACCCAAAAGGACATGCAAGACAGGAGTCTAACATGTCTGTCCTCTGAAAGGCTCTATGAGCAGCTGACTAATAGCAGTGCAAATATTTACAGCCAGCCATGGGACTGAGATTTCCACCTGGCAGAATACCTAATCAAATGCCCCACTCTCCAACTTATGATTAGAATTTTAGTCTTTCTGGACCACTAGAAGACCATATCCTAATATTAGCAGAAATTAATTACAGAAGTAAAATATGTCCATTGTTCCAACTAACAGGATGAGATACTAAGTCAAATTGCCTACATTTCATCAACAAAAATTATAGTTTTTAGGTCTCAATTTACCACTTGGCCAATAATTCAGATGTTGGAAAAATAAATGCCAAGTCAATGATTTGATTTAGTTACAAAACACAGAGGGAAATAAAAGGATTTAGTTATCCAGAGCCAGGCTAACTCCATGACCAATCATTAACTGACAGTTCAAGAGAGTTGACATTAGTTTCTGTTTCCCAGAGATGAGATCCTGGATCCAAGAACCTATGCTTAGGCCACCACAGCCATGGGCAACCCATCCTAGGATGTCTTGTCATCTGGCCTGAAGCAAAACTGGGTAGATGAGTAAGCAACCATCCTGATCAGTCCTCAGGGAGCTACCCAACTATAGAATCAGTTCACTTCTAGAGATAGAGCAACCCAATCAAGGTAAAATGAAATTATGCCTTCCTGGAATCATGCTATCTGATCCTAAAACCTAGGCCTGTGAGTCCAGTGGGTGTCTCCATTCCCCTGAATTGAGGAAATTCTGCTAAATAACTACTCTTTGCTTTTGCAAATCTCCTACTCAGCTGATAATTTTTTTGGACAATTTATGTTAAAATCCCCTTGTATACATTGAAAGAAATTCCTTAATGCTTGATTAGTTCATCTAATGGTGGTTCATTGCCAATTAATATTTCCCAGTAAATTTTAAAAATCATTAAGTGTGTAACTGATATTGTCTGATCTGTAAATTATTTTGTTGAATTTTCTGAAGACCAATCTTCTATCCTAGATAGTAGATTGAATATATTCTTTGTATATATTTTTTAAAGATTTATTTATTTATTATATGTAAGTACACTGTAGCTGTCTTCAGACTCGCCAGAAGAGGGAGTCAGATCTCATTACAGGTGGTTGTGAGCCACCATGTGGTTGCTGGGATTTGAACTCATGACCTTTGGAAGAGCAGCTGGTACTCTTACCCGCTGAACCATCTCACCAGCCCTTCTTTGTATATTTTATAAATAACTTGTAATCTCCAACAAGGTAATTTTTTCCCTTCAACAAACACTTTTGTAAGGTATTTGCATTGGATTTAGTCAGTAATATATTTTACATATAATGATAAAATATAGACTCAGAAAACTATTCATGAATTATTTCTAATGGCTCTTTTACAAATTATTGGCACAATGCTGAGCTGTTTAAAATTACTTTCCCCAAAACTTTCTATTTATATCATTTTGCAGGCTGTTTATTGTCACATGTGGATACAGTGAAAAGAAAATTGTCTTTATCTTATTCTTGTCGGGTATGGTAAAGAAGCAATCTTTTAAATTAATCACTATAATATACCATGATTTATTAACAAAGAAGTTAAGGATACTTTATATTCCAGAGGACCCATAGGCTCAATTACCTTACTTATAACTCTTAAGTCTGTTAATACCTTCCATTTTGTGGATTTCTTTTTAATGGCAATTATAGGAGAATTCTAAGGACTGTTTGAATCTTCTATATTTTAAGAGTCCTGCACTCTTGGACCAACTATTCACAGCCTTGTAACATTTTCTTATTTAAATGCCATTTTTCCACATGAATATGTTCATTTGTTGACCATTTTGATAATGTAGGGCATTGGCCTCTTTATAAATTTGGTGAGCCAACACCACTGCTGATGGACAGCTAGTAACTGTTTTTATGACATTTTTCAATCCTTGTTAGGAAAATTTCCTATTGTATGTTTTGTTACTGATGTTGAAGGAATGTTAATCTATGTTGCCCAGTGTTATAATAGATCTCATCCATATAATTTCATGTCTATATCTGCCATATAAGATTTTTATCTCAATGTCTAACCTTCCGATCTTATGCATTTAATCTATTTTGCCCATGTTTTACCTGAGAAAATGTCCCAATCCCTAGTAATTGTATACATACCATTTCAAATGACTAAATTTGATTCCAAGAATATTCTGACATGATTGTTATATATGCTCTGGTATCCACGAGACCTTCAAGATCAATGCGATGTAATTGTAATTCCAACTTTGGTTTCTTATCATTTTTAGCAATCTGTCAAAATGCTTGTCCCCTGGTACCTCTAAAGTTTCTTTATATATCACTTGGAGATGCTTTGTTCCTGTTAAATGCATTACATAGAGTTCATTTAGAACAGCATTGTCTGTAATATCAGTCAGTTTTTCTAGATGCTTTCTAGAACAGTCTCTTCTTGGCTGAGAGGTAACAAATGGTTTATGCATTTTTATGGAGGCCTGAGCAAGAGCCCCCTAGGTATTTCCCAATAGTAAGGAATTGCCACATATATATTTCTGAGTGAATTATATTCAAAAGGCCTGAATGTGTCATTTCCATGTCTGTTTTATATTCCAGGAGGCTTTCTCTCTGGATTATCTTTTCAGTTAATATTATCCTTAGGTGTGATGAAAAACTGAAACAAAGAGACATCTATACAAAGAGATTGTCAGACATGAGATAAAAAATATTTAGATAATAGTATTTGCATGAGATTGTATGTTATATAATATGTATGTAATAGGACACCAAAAATAATATTCATATAGTTATTTGTTATAAACTTGATTGTACAATTGATGCAATTGAGCTTCTTTAATTATGGTCAAATCTTGTCACTACCTGCTTTTATATCATCTGTGAGTGACGAATGCTTTTAAACCTGAATAAAACATAAGTAACTTATCCAGTCAACCAGTGGGTGACTAACTCAGATCAATTTCTAAGTGAGAGTCTCAAATTCTTTTCAAATCAACTGGAAGATGTTTATCTATAAATAACTGTACAACTGGATATCTGAGCAAGAAATCTCACATCTATCAGCACAGTGGCATGGATATCTATTGTGTTTTCCATGATTACACAAAGAGGGCATGCAGAGAAGATGGCAGCTTCAAACTTTATCTTCCTTAATTCCTCCTATGACATTTGAACTGAACACACTATCGTCTGTAAATTGAAAGATTATTCTATGGAAATAGTGGGAGATATGTGGTTACCATGGCATTGTCTGAAACAAGAGATGCAATTACAGAAGAGCTGTATAGAGGAGGAGAAGATGGAGTATTCTTCTCTAACCTAAATCAACTGTCCTGACTACAGAGTCCATGGTAACAAATAGGGGTAGGACTATGAATGATGAATAACAAAGGAAGGAAGACAGTCCATGATAGGGATACTGTCTAAGGCAAGGGACAGGAGGAGCATAGTAGCATGACAATGTCTCTGTGCTATTGACTATTGATTAGATGTTTAAAGTTCTGACTCTTTAGTCTCTTTGTCATAATTACTATAACCTGAAATTCTAAACCAAATAAATACTTCCTCTCTTAACCTGATTTCTGAAATATTTTATGTCATAACAAATGGGACTATGATACCACCCTACAAAGGGAATCTAAGAGTGGAAAGGGCTGAATCTTTTGAAAAAAAAATTCCCAGATTTTACATCATCTATTACCACTCACATATGCTTTGCCCCTCTCAAGGGAAAAGCAATGAGGCTTAAGATGGGTATCCACAGGAGAATGAAAGTACAACCATGGTCTTAAGGAACTGACAAGTGTTGTAAGTTGGAGGTTTTCAATGATCACAGGGTCAATGAAAATTTATCCCCAAATTTTCTGATATTTATAAATACTTTTAATGGCTACTACACAGAATGAAAGATGGAGTTTTTCATTTCATTGTTATTTTGTGTTTATATATGTTATATGTTTATATATACTGGGCTTACATGCATATAAAGGCTAAAGATTACTGTTGAATGTCTTCTTCAGTTCCTATCCATATTTTACTTAATGTGTGGTTGGCTGATTGTTTTTGGGGGACTCCAATCTTGGTACTGGATTATATGATTTTTTCATGTCAAAGGTATATTTCTCCATGTAGTTTCATTAAAAAAAACCTAACTATGGAAAATAATCTGGTCGTTCTTCAGAAAATTGGAAATAGTTCTACTGAAAGGTCTACCTATATCACTCCTGTGCATATATTTTTAAAAAAATGCACCAACATATAAATGAACACGTACTCCACTATCTTCAAAGCAGCTTTTCTTTTGCAATAACTGTAAACAGAAAACAACCTAGATATCCTACAACAGAAGGATGGATGCAAAAAATGTTGTACCTTGACACAATAGAGTACTACTCAGCTATGAAAAACAATGACTTCGTGAAATTCCTAGGCAAATGGATGGAACTAGAAATTATCATCCTGAGTGAGGTAACACAGACACAAAAGATACACTGGTATGTACTCACTAATAAGTGAATAGTAGGGCAAAAGCTCAGAATTTACAGTACAATTTACAGACCATATGAAGCTCAAGAAGAAGGAAGATCAAAGTGTGGATGATTCAGTTCAACTTAGGGTGAGGGAAAGGGGGACAGGATCAGGTGTAGGAAGAGACAGAAGTTTAAAGGGTCAAGAAAATGAATAGAAATATATAGCAGTTTGAGGTGGAGAATGGGGGAGGTCAACTAGATAGTCTCAGATACCAGGGAAGCCAGAGATCCCCAGGACCCAACAGGGATGACATTAGCCAAGATATCTAACACAGTGGAGAAAGAGTCTGTAGAGACCAGCTCTAGTTGATAGGCACAGTCCACAGTTGAGGGATGTGGCCATCCACTCACCTCTAGAACAAAAAACTCTAGAACAAAATTACTCCCAAGAGGAGTAGATGTCAGGAAATAATCAAAGTCAGTGCTGAAGTCAACCAGGTAGAAACAAAGAGAACTATATAAAAAAAATCAAGAAAACCAGGAGCAAAATCAACAAGATAGATAAACCCTTAGGCAAACTAAATAGATGGCACAGAGAAAGTATCCACATCAACAAAATCTGAAAACAAAAGGTAAAGGGAGACAAAACAACAGAAACTGAGGAAATTAATAAAATTATCAGATCCTACTACAAAAGCCTATAGTCAACAAAAATGGAAAATTTAGATGAAATAGATGATTTTCTACATAGATACAAGGTAACAAAGAAGTTAAACTGGGATTAAATAAACTATCTAAACTATCCATAAACCCTAAGGAAATAAAGTATTCATTAAAACTCTCTCAACCAAATATGTGTGTGTGTGTGTGTGTGTGTGTGTGTGTATCTCCAGGGCCAGATGGTTTCAGTGTAAAATTCTGTTAGAACTTCAAAGAAGATGTAACACCAATACTTCTCAAACTATTCCACAAAATACAAACTTGACTGAGCCTACCTAATTTGTTCTATGAATACAATTACACCAACACCTAAACCATACAATGTCCCAACAAAGAAATAACTTCAGACCAATTTCCCTTATAAATATCAATGAAAAAGTACTCAATAAAATTCTGGCAAACCAAATCAAAGAACACATACAAAATTCACCATAATCTAGTAGGCTTCATTCCCAGGATACCTGGATTGTTCAATATATGGAAGTCCATCAACATATTCCACTATATAAACAAACTCAAAGGGAAAAAAGAAACACATGATCATCTCATTAGATACTACAAATCCATTGACAAGACACAACACCCCTTTGTGTTAAAAGTCTTGGAAAGATCAGAAATTCAAGGCACATAACTAAACATAGTAAAAACAATATACAGCAAACAAATAGCCAACAAAAAATTAAATGGAGAGAAACTTGAAGTGATCTCCTAAAATTTGAAAAGCATCTGTAAGGCAAAGGACACTGTCAGCAGAACAAAATGGCATTCTACAGATTTGGAAAAGATATGTACCAACCACACACCTAATATAGGATTAATTGTATATTTCTATGAAGGAATTTATAGATATGTTTAGCTACAGCAAAGGGCCACTCTCTTAGGGTTTTACCACTGTGAACAGAACAAGGCAAGTCTTATAATTAAGATGTTTAATTGGGACTGGCTTACAGGTTCAGATGTTCAATCAATTATCATCTAGGTGGGAATGCATCAGTGTCTGAGAAGGTATTGTAAAGGAAGAGCTGAGAGTTCTACACTTTTATCTATAGGGTACTAGGAGATGACTGGCTTCTACATGGCTAGAATTGAAGTCTTAAAGCCCATGCCCACAGTTACACATTTCCTCCAACAAGGCCATACCTCCAAATAGTGCCACTGCCTGGGCCAAGCATATTCAACATCCACTTAAATTTTCAGTGCTGATATCTAACAGATACTGCCTCAGAACAAATGTAAAGCTGATAGAACAGAGTTAAATTATTCACTGTTTCTGCTTTCAGAGAGTATAATGTTTTAGCAACCATATATTTGGAAATCACATATTTGCAAAAAAGTACATCGCATGTCTAAACTGTTTCTTAAATTATTTCAGTTATGTATTTATTTGTAGAAAGCAGAAAGCCAGTAGTTTACACATTTGAACCCCATAGAGTTTTCTTTTTCCAGATGCCTACAAAACCATGAATAACCATGAATAGCGTGATTGTATCTTCCAACCAAGAAAATGCAATGAGTATAACTTGTGTATACAGAAGCTAAGGGATGTTAACAAAGTTTCTATTTAGTATTATGAATGAAAAAATGTACCACATCAGCCCAAGTATTAAGGGCTTATTTTCCTATTGGTGGCAATATTTATAAGTCATTGAAACTTTGGGAGTTGAACACAAACTACAGGAATTATGTCACTGGGTGTTGAAACTGGAACATCATAATCCTCATCTAAGCTACATTTTCTCAGTTTATGTATTTCAAATGTGTGTGGATATAAAAACATTTCTGGGCCCTGTAACTGTCCCTGTGACTTTTCCTTGCTGTCATGCTTCCATCCATGGTGGACTTTCATATCTCTGAAACCATAAGCCAATTTATGCAAGGTCTTCTAAAAATAACTTTTGGTCATGGTGTTTGATCACAACAATATTTGTTTCACAATCTTGATACCAAAGGAGAAGTTTTCTCTCACACTTTGTTCCATGGGTCATTTTTTAGATTGAAATTTGTCCTTCGTAAGTGTCCCTAATTTGTGAAAAACTGATGAAAGCTAAACCTCATATGAATTTTGAGAGCCATATATAACATTTAGTACTTCCATTGATATGACTCAAAGAAAGTGAAAAACTACTATACTCATAATAGTTTTATAGTATTTCTACAGCAATAGTCAGAGAGTGATGGGCCTTAAGTCAAACAACAGCCATCATTATATCAGCAAAAACAACACAACCCATCTATGGAACATTTGGAGAACAACTGTGTAATTACATCTTCTAAGACTCTGGAAAATTTCAAATTTTGAGAATGTCATACTTTTCATTTTATTTCTCTCTTCATATAAACTCATTTTGTTTCTCACATAAACATCCTTCAGGAAAGAGTTAAGCTGAAAGAGATTCATGAATTTATATTACATTATATTCAAGAGGCAGAATAGAACATGTGGTATGGAATGTCACTTGGTTTTAATTTCTGATGAGAATGTCAGTACTTATGATGTTTAAATTCATCTTGAGTAAATGAAAACCCGAGTGAACACAATAATACTCTGCTTTTGAAAGATCATTCAGCTTCAAGAGAAAGCTTTGAATCAAGATCATGTTATAAATCAAGGACTGACGATTCATGTAAATTTCAGTCTTTCTGAAAGCTAGAACTTTTCACTTTCAAAATATGTTCAGATATCCAGTGTCAAAAATTTGGGTGGCGATATTGAAAAGATAATTAAAAGGTATCTTTTAGGTATAAACTGACTGTCTTATTTTACTTCAGTTCCATTTTTTAAATTTATATAGTAAGAATGTATATGAAAAGTATTTATTTTATTTATTGAAACTATTACTTACCTTGTCTCAAAACAAAACAAAACAAAATAAACAAACAAAAAAAGAAATTACTACTTTATTGAAATTATGAGAATTTTTGAGCTAGTTGTTGATAACAAGAAACTGATGTTGACAATAGACAATTTCTTCTGGTTTCTCGTACTCATCTTCTCATCAACAAAGACATTTGAATCTGTCTTGACTAAAAAGGAAGAGTAGAAAGACAAACACTCCTGTGTTTGTGGACAAAACATACAGAATTTTACAATACTTAAATTAGTGTCCTGGCAAATTCTTATATATCACAGTACCATTACATTATAGTAGAGAGGACTTTAACTGGAAAGAGAATTACACAGTTCCTTACCCTCTTTCTTATGGGTGTATTTGTAATTGCATAAGACTCAGCTATGAAGACTGTGGGCCACACCCATACACAGCATAGTAGAACTCTCTTCACTTATAATCATGTCAAATATGTGACTAGATAATACATTCTGTGAAGCACTGGCTTGAGACTTTTCCAAAAGTTGGCAAAAAAAAAAAAAAAATCAGCACTTGAAGAATAAATGCCACAGTTTATGAAGACAAATGTCCTCTGAGTATTTGGAAAGATTAACCAAATAAAATTGATAAATTCAAAATTCTACCTATCACAATGGGTAAAAATGAGAATCCCACGGAGTGAGTCCAACATGAAGTAATCAGTATAGACAGTGATATTCTATTCAAAGTTCATGAGACAGATTATCCAAATCAATCAATTTTCCCCAATATTTTACATTAGAGCTTGAAGAGAATCTCTTCATTTTATCTCTGAAATGTGATAGAATTTTATTTTCATTCTGGTCATCTAAAAGGATAAAAGCAATCCAGGACCACCTAAAATGATGTATCAAAGATACAATGCCAAGTGATTGGCAACTCGCTCTGAGCGGTCATCTGGTTAGAGAATACTGACCTCAGTCACTCTAGATAGGACCATTAGGTACAAAAAAAAAAGGTTAGCTAAATTAAAAAGAAAAGGAAGAATATTATTAACATCAAATATATTCTTAGTCCTGAAGCCAAAGATGACATCAGGATAAAAGAAAGTTTTATCCCATTTTTAAAGGCAAGTTACATTTACAAAATTAAAAAAAAAATCCTACAAAGCCTACTACTTTCAAGAACTTCTCTAGTTTTATTCACTATCCATTCTCTTGGAGACTGATATTTCTATCAGTCTGAATACTTGCTTTGATTATTCCATAATTCAAGTATTCTTCTTTTACTTTTTCACACACCTTTATTATCAATAAAAGAAACATGATTTGAAGATCATACACTCCAGTATTTCTCACCTATGGTAATTTAAAGAGTTGCACGAGTGTCCAAAGGTAGGCAGATGTTGCCCATGATGTTCCTGTGAATGCAACAATACACTTTCTCTTTAAACAGTTGTATTTAGGAACATCCCTTCTCAGTCTTGTGAGAAAATACAGTTATTCATAAGAATGTTCTTCTCGGTGAACAGTACATTGTATAAGTGAAGTCTGAGAAATATATAGAATGAAATATTGGCATTCACATTTGATCTCTTCATTACAAGTACCAGAGACAGAACAAATTAGTAGGTCTTAAAATTCTGCTTGTGTAAATGACGTAAAAATATCAAGGAGGAAGATCACATAGACAAAATATTTACACATATTTAGTAAGAGTAGCATTTATAGTTTGTTTCTATAAAATATCTATCTTAAATTTTTTCATGATAAATGACTGGAACTCAATTATGCAGATGAGTTAGAATTAGGCACATTTTTTTTTAGCATTACCACTGATTAATTATAGTTCATCAAAATTGCTTTATTTATCTTTTATAGATACATATAATAAAAATTTTGCTCATATATTAAGAATTAGATTTTCTCCATAGCTATCTGCATTATGGCCTTTTAGGCTTTACGACTATGAAAATTGACAAATTCTTTACCAAATCAATAAGTTTTAGAGAAAATGTATTTTAATTAATTAAAAATTAATATCTGTACAACAGTTTGCCTTTCCTCATTTCCTCTCATGCCTTCCATCCACCTCCTCCTCCTCCAACCCTCCTTTTCTCTTTAGAAAAGTGGTACTTTCTCATGGATACGAGCCAGCTTTGTCATATCATGTAGAAGTAATACTAGGATTATATTCTTCTATTGAAGGAGCCAAGGTAGACCCAGTAGTGGAAAAGGATTGCACATACTGGCAAAAGATTCAGACAGCCACTGCTGCAGCTGTTAGGAATTCATGCATAAAGACAGAAGCTCCATGTGCAGAGAGCATAGGCCAGTGTCATATATGCTTCCTGGTTGGTGTTTCAGTCTCTGTGCATACCATGGTACCAATTTAATTAAGTCTGTGCATTTTCTTGTGCAGTCTTTGTCCCCAGTGGTTCCTATCATTATTCTTCCCCATTTTCTGCAGGATTCCCCATAGTCTACCTTATGTTAAGCTGTGTTTATCTGCAGCTGTAGAAATACTATCTCAAGCAAATATAATCCTATTATTCGTTCATATTGTCCTCTGGAAAAGAACTGATAATTAGAATATTTTATTTTGAGACATAAGATAAAATGTTTTTTCTTGCATGAGTACTGTATATAAAATATATATAAATTTATATAATGTAAATGTATATATATAAATTTAAAGATATATGTGATTTTGGCAATTCCACACATGTAAGTAATTCAGTAATAATCACTATTATGTATTTCATACTAAAGACAGTAGAGTAGCTCGAGATCTATAATCACAGAGGAATTATAGAAAGAACCTTTAATGAAAATGGTTTGAATACTGTCTTCTGGATGTCAAATTTTGAAAACACATGATATTAGAGTCTGAGCCATTGGAATTCTGTTTAGGAAATTTCCCCCATGCCAAAGATTTCCAGATTTTCTTTTCTATTAGATTCAGTGATTCTGATTTTATGTTGAGGTCCTTGATCCACTTGGACTTGAGCTATGTGGAAGGGGGCAAATATGGATCTGTTTTCTTTTTTCTACATACATACTGCCAGATAGACCAGAACCATTTATGGAAGATGCTTTCTTTTATCAGTTGTTAAATTTTGGCTTCTTTGTCAAAGATCAAGTGTCAGTAAGTGTGTGGTTTTATTTCTGGGTCTTCAATTCCATTCCATTGATGAACCTGTCTGTCTCTGTACCAATATCATAATTCTTTTTTTTACTATTATTCTGTAATATGTAACATAGCTTGAGGTCAGGGATGATGATTCCTCCAGAATTTTTTTTATTGTTAAAAATTGTTTTTGATCTTCTGAGATTTTTTTCCAGATAAGTTTGAGAATTGCTTTTTCCATGTCTTAGAGGAATTGTGTTAGGATTTTGATGGAGAATGCATTGAATCAGTAGATTGCTTTTTGTAGGATGACCGTTTTTACTATATTAATTCTACCAATCCATGAGTATGGGAGATTGCTCCATTTTCTGAGTTTTTCAATTTCTTTCTTCAGAGACTTGAAGTTATTGATCTTTTACTTGTTTGGTTAGAGTTACCCCAAGATATTTTATATTATTTGTGGCTATTGTGAAGGGAGTTAGGAAATTTCCCTAATTTTTCCCAGTCTGTTTATCATTTGTATAATAAAGGATACTGATTTGTTTGAATTAATTTTATATCCAGCCACTTTGCTGACATTGTTTTTCAGCTATAGAAATTCTCTGGTAGAATTTTTGGCATTGTTTATGTATACTATGATATCATCTGCAAGTAGTGATACCTTGACTTATTCTTTGTGAATTTGTATCCTCTCCCTCTCCTTTTGTGGGGTTATTGTTCTAGCTAGAACTTAGAGTACTATTTTGAATAGCCATGGGGAGAGTGGGCATCCTTGCCTTTTCCCTGATTTTAGTGGGATTGCTTCAACTTCCTCTCCAATTAATTTGATATTAGCTGTTGGTTTGCTGTGTATTGCTTTTATGAAGTTTAAGTATGGTCCTTGAGTTCCTGACCTCTCTAATACTTTTAACATGGAGGGGTGTTATATTTTGTCAAATGCTTTTTCAGCACCTAATGAGATGCCATGTGGTTTTTATCTTTGAGTTTGTTTATATAGTGAATTGCATTGGTAGATTTTCATATAATGAACCAACCTTGTATCCCTGGGATGAAGCCTACATGATCGTGGTAAATGCTGGTTTTAAGGTGTTCATTGATTTAGTTTGTGAGAATTTTATTGAGTATTTTTGCATTGACATTCAGAGGCAAAATTGGTTTGAAGTTCTATGAATTTTCTAGGAAAATTCTATGAAATTCTATGAATTTTCCTCTTAGCACTGATTTTATTATATCCCATAAGTTTAGGTATACTGTGTCATCTTTTTGATTAAATTCTAGGAAGTGCTTAATGTATTTGTTTCTTCCTTGTCCAAATTATCATTGAGTAGAGAGCTGTTCAATTTCCATGGGTATGTGGGTTTTCTATAGATTTTGTTGTTATTGAAGACCAGCCTTAATCTGTGGTGATCTTCTAGGATTATTTCAATCTTCTTGTATTGGCTCAGGTTTGTTTTGTGACCAATTATGTGGTCAATTTTGGAGAAGGTACCATGAGGTAGTGAGTAGAAGTTATATTCTTTTGTTTTATGGTGAAATGTTCTGTAGATATCTGTTAAAACAATTTGGTTCAGAACCTCTATTAGTTTCACTGTTTTTCTGTTTAGTTTTTGTTTCAATGACCTGTTTATTAGTGAGAGTTGGGTGTTGAAGCATTCCACTATTATTGTTTGGGGTTTAATGTATGTTTTCAACTTTAGTAAAGATATTTTTATGAATGTGGTTGCTCTTGCATTTGGGGTATAGATATTCAGAATTAAGACTTTCTCTTGGTGGATATTTCCTTTGATGAATATGAAGTGTCATTCCTTATCTCTCCTGAAAACTTTTCATTGAATATCTATTTTATTGGATGTTAGGCTGGCAACTCCACCTTGGTTCTAGGCAGCATTTACTGTTTTCCAAGCCAGTAAGGAACATCCCTCCATGACCTCTGTGTCAGCTCCTGCTGCGTGACCTGCTTGAGATCCAGTCCTGACTTCATTTGGTGATGAACACCAACTTGGAAGTGTAAGCTGAATAAACCTTTCCTTCCCAACTTGCTTCTTGGTCATGATGTTTGTGCAGGAATCAAAACCCAGACTAAGACTCAGTTGTAGTGACTTCCCTTGTTATTAAAGTGTGTGCTTTTGTTATGTAGCAAAATTCTGGATCCCATTTACATATCCAATCTGTTAGCTTATTTCTCTTTATAGGTTAATTGAGTCCAGTAGTATTGAGAGATATTAGAGACAGATGAATATTAGTTCCTGTTATAATTGTTGCTATAGGTTGCATTATATGTATGTGATTCTCTCCTTTTGGCTTTGTTGTGAGATAAGTAATTTTTATTTTTTGGTGTAGGTATCCTCCCTGTGTTGGAGTTTTCCTTCTAGAATTCTCTGTAGGGTTGGGCAGGTAGATAGATATTGTTTGAATTTTGTTTTGTACTGGGATATTTTGCTTTCTCCATCTATTTTGATTGAGAGTTTTGCTAGGTATATTACCCTAGGCTGGCATTTGTGCTCTCTTAGGATCTGCATGACCTCTGTTCAGGCTCTTCTGGCTTTTAGTGTCTCTGTTGAGAAGTTTGATACAATTCTGATAGGTCAATCTTTACATGTTACTTGGCCTTTTCCCCTTAAACCTTTTAATATTCTTTTGATCTGTACATTTAGAGTTTTGATTATTAGGTGACAAGAAATTTTGTTTCCAGTCCATTCCCTTTGGTGTTCTATAGTCTTCTATGGCCATCTCTTTCTTTAGGTTGGGGAAGTTTACTTCTATGATTTTTGTTGAAGACATTTTCAGGTCCTCTGAGCTGGTAATCTTCTCTCTCCTCTCTTCCTGTTATTCTTAGATTAGGTCTTTTCACTGTGTGCTGGATTTTCTGGATGATTTGAGTTAGGATTTTGTTATTGTTATTGTTGTTGTTGTTTAAGTCATCAAGTCTTTTATTTATTTATTCACTTTACATCATCAGATTAACCCCTCTCTCCTTCTAGTACCCCCTTATACAAGTCCTTCTCCCCATTCCACCTTCCCTTTCTCTTTTGAGAAGGGGAAGCCCCACTCTGGGTGTCACCCCCCACATGAACACTCACACACACGCACACACACATACACACACACACACACACACACACACACACACACACACACACACACACACACACACACACACACACACACACACACACCAAGTCTCTGCAGAATTAGGTGCATCATCTCTCACTGAGGCCAGACAAGGCAGTACATTTAGGGTTTTGGGATCCACAGGCAGGCAAGCAACAGGCTCTGAGATAGTCCTCATTCCAGTTGTTGGGGGACTCACTTGAAGACCAAGCTGCTCATCTGCTACATGTGTGCAGGAAACCTAGGTTCGGTTGGTGCTTACTCTTCGGTTGGTGATTCAGTCTCTGAGAGCCCCCAGTGGTCCAGGGTTTGTTGACACTGTTGGTCTTCCTGTGGAGTCCCTGCCATCTTCAGGTCCCTCAATTCTTCCAACTCCTTAGTAAGACTTCTTAAGCTCCATAGAATGCTTGGGTATGAGGCTCTGTATCTCTTTCCATTGGCTGATGAGTGGAACTTCTGAGAGGACAGTTATGCTAGCTTCCTGTCTCATGTTTTTGAGGATCAGCCGCTCAAGAAGTCCTTTCAATATCACTTGAAGGCCACTATCTATACCAGTTCTTTGTCATGTTGCTGAAAGATGGTGCCTTCAGGTTCCTGCACTGAGTTCCTGTCTTGACTTCCCTCAATGAACATGATGACTTGGAACTCTAAACTCTCTGGAGCCTCCAATCTCTTGAGGGTTAAGTGCATCTTCTCTGATTGAATACAGACCTGGCAGTCCTCTGCTGTATATGTGTTGGTGGCCTCACGTCAGCCGGTGTATGCTGCCAGTTTGGTGGTCCAGTATTTGAGAAATCTCAGGAGTCCAGATTAATTGAGACTGCTGGTCCTCCTACAAAGTCGACCTCCTCTACAGCTTTTTTCAGCCTTTCCATAGTTCAACCACAGGGGTCAGCAGCTTCTGTCCATTGGTTAGGTGCAAATATCTGCATCAGACTCTTTTAGCAGTATATTAGGTCTTCTGAAATGTAGTCATGCTACGTTTGTTTTTATGATTGTTCCATAGCCTTAGTAATATTGTCAGGCCTTGGGCCCTCCCTTTGAGCTGGATCCCACTTTGGGCCTGTTGCTATAACTTCTTTTCCTCAGGCTCTTCTTCATTTCCATCCCTATAGTTCTTTCAGACAGGAACAATTATGGGTAAGAGTTTTGACTGTGGAATGGCAACCCTCTCCCTCATTTGATGCCCTGTCTTCCTGCTAGAAGTGGGCTCTAAACTTTTGCTCTCCTTGACAGTAGTCAGGCATTTCATCTAAGGTCCCTCTCTTTGAGTCCTGAGAGTCTCTCACCTACCAGGTCTCTGGTGCATTCTGGAGGGTTCCCCCAACCTCCGCAGGAAGTCGCTTTAGTCTTTGTCCCTCACTGAATATCAGATCAGGTTCTCCTCCCAGCAATACCTCCCCCAATCCTCATTCCCTTCCAGGTCCCTCCCTCCCCACAACTTGTGATTGCTTTCTTCTCCCTCCCAAGTGGGACTCCTCCTCACTTGGGCTCTTCAGCTTGTTGACATTTTTTAGTTCTGCGGACTATATCTTAGATATTCTGTACTTTTTTGGCTAATATCCACTTATTAGTAAGTACATACCACCATGCATGTCCTTTTTGGTCCGAGTTACCTCACTCAGAATAATATTTTCTAGCTATCAGGTTTTTTATATTTTGAATTTTCTAGGATAGTTGTCCCAATGTCTTCTACTGTATCTTTTACACCAAAGATTCTCTCTTCTGTCTTTTGTATTCTGCTGGTGATGCTTACATCTGTAATTCCTGACCTCTTTCCTATGTTTTCCATTTCTAAGATTGCCTTGATTTATGTTTTCCTCCAATTGTTTCCACTTCTAATTTTAGGTCTTGAACCACTTTGGTCAATTTGTTCACCTGTTTGATTGTGTTTTCTTGTATTTCTTTAAGGGATTTATTTGTTTCCTCTATAAGAGTTTCTTTTTGTTTACCTGTATTTTCCTGTATTTCTTTCATCCAGTTATTTATATCCTCCTTAAAGGACTCTACTATCCTCATGAGAAAAGATTTTTGGTCAGCTTCCTGATTTTCAGGTGTCTTAATGTACCCAGAGCTTAGTGTGGTAGAAGAACTAGGTTGTGATCATGTCAAAGTATATTATCTTTGTTGCTTATGGTCTTGCACTTGCCTCTTGCCATCTGTTTAGCCCTGGTGTTACTTGGTCTGGGTGTCTCTGTCTGGTGCTTGCCTTTTGGGTCTCTGTGTTGTTACAACTCTTCTGTTGGACCTGTGGCCCTGGCTGTAGCTGACCTCCTGTGAGAACTTTGTACTATGAAGTCTTCAGAATGGCATGTAAACTGGCGATCTGTTGCTCTGGTTGCACTGACTCTTCTAGGAGGCCTTCAGACTGTGGGAACTTCAGAGAGGCATACAAGCTACTGATCTGTTGCCCTGGTTACAGCAGATTTCCTGGAAGGCCTTCAGACTGTAGGGTCTGTTGCCCTTTGTGCAGCACAACTCTATGGAGTCTTTTAGACTTTTGGGTCAGTTGCCAAGTTGCCCTGCAAGCAGCAGAACTCCTGGGAGCCCTTCATACTATGGAATTATCATAAATGCAGACAAACTGGTGATCTGCCCCAGCAGATGTCAATGGCCAGAAGGAGAGTTGAACTCAGGAGGCAGGGTGGGGTTGAGGAATGTTGAGTCCACTGGCCTCTTTGGGATTCTCACTAGCTAAGGCTGTTTGGGAGGGTCTCTGATCACTTGCGCTTCATGCAGCAGAACTCCAGGGAGGCTTTCAGACTGTGGCATCTTCAGAGGAGCAGACAAGCTGGTTATCTGTCCTGGTAGAAGATGCTGACCAGAAGACTTGCTTTTTTATTATTATTATTATTATTATTATTATTATTAGATGTTTTCTTTATTTACAATATCTCCATTTCCAGGTTCCTCTTCAAAAAAAAGTGAAATAAAAATAAACTAAAACAAACCCCTGTTCCCTCCCCCTCCCCCTGCTCATCACCCTAGCCCCTCTTGCTTACTGGCTCTGACATTCCCCTACACTGCGGCATAGAACCTTCATGGGGCCAAGAGCATCTCCTCCCCTTGATGACCAACTGGGCCATCCTCTGCTATATATATGCTGCTGGTCCCTGCATGAGTCCCACCATGTGTACACTTTGGTTGGTGTTTTATTCCCTGGGAGCTCTGGAGGTACTAGTTAGTTCATATTGTTGTTTGTCCTAAGGGGCTGCAAACCCTTTAGCTCCTTGGGTCCTTTCTTTAGCTCCTTCATAGGGGACCCTATACTCAGTCCAAGAGGCTCTACTTCTGTATTAGTTGGGTACTGTCAGAGCCTCTCAGGAAACAGCTATAATAGGCTCCTGTCATCCAGCACTTGCTGGCATCCACAATAGTGTCTAGATTTAATGACTGAATATGGGAAGGATTCCCAGGTGGAGAAGTTTCTGAATTGTCCTTTTAGTCTCTGCTCTGTAGTTAGTCTCTACATCTCCTTCCATGGGTATTTTGTTCCCTCTTTTATGTATCCACACTTTGGTCTTCCTTCTTCTTGAGTTTTTTTTGGTTTGTGGTTTGTACTTTGTGTATTCCAGTTTTGTTGAGTATCGGCTTTTGTAGTAGGATCTCATGATTTTTTGGATTTCCTCCATGTCTGTTGTTATGTCTTCCTTTTCATTTCTGATCTTGTTAATTAGGATACTGTTTCTGTACTCTCTAGTTAGTCTGGCTAAGGGTTTATCTATTTTGTTGATTTTCTCAAAGAACCAGTTCCTGATTTGGTTGATTCTTTGTATAGTTCTATTTGTTTCTATTTGGTTGATTTCAGTCCTGAGTTTGATTATTTCCTGCCTTTGACTCCTCTTGGGTGAATTTGCTTCTTTTTGTTCTAGCGCCTTAAGGTGTGCTGTCAAATTGCTGGTGTATGCACGCTCCTGTTTCTTTTTGGAGGCACTTAAACCTATGAGGTTTCCTCTTAGGACTGCTTTCATTGTGTCACATAAGTTTGGGTATGTTGTGGCTTCATTTTCATTAAACTCTAGAAAGTCTTTAATTTCTTTCTTTATTTCTTCCTTGACCAAGTTATCATTGAGTAGAGTGTTGTTAAGCTTCCACATGTATGTGGGCATTCTATTGTTTACGCTGTTATTGAAGAGTAGCCTTAGTCCATGGTGATTGATAGGATGCAAGGAATTATTTCAATCTTCTTGTATCTGTTGAGGCCTGATTTGTGACTGATTATATGCTCAATTTTGGAGAAGGTACCATGAGGTGTTAAGAAGAAGGAATATTTTTTTGTTTTAGGATAAAAAGTTCTATAGATATCTGTTAAAACCATTTGTTTCATAACTTCTTTTACTCTCGCTGTGTCTTTGTTTAGTTTCTGTTTCCATGATCTGTCCATTGCAGAGAGTAGGATGTTGAAGTCTCCCACTATTATTGTGTGCAGGGCAAAGTGTGCTTTGAGCTTTAGTAAGGTTTCTTGTATGAATGTAGATGCCTTTGCATTTGGAGCATAGAGGTTCAGAAGTAAGAGTTCATCTTGGTAGACCTTACCTTTGATGAATATGTCTGTCATTATCTTTTTTTATCACTTTAGGTTGAAAGTTGATTCTATTCAATATTAGAATGGCTACTCCAGCTTGTTTCTTGGGACCATTTGCTTAGAAAATTGTTTTCTAGCCTTTTATTCTGAGGTAGTGTCTATATTTGTCACTGAGGTGGGTTTTTGTATGCAATAAAATGTTGGGTCATGTTTACATACCCAGTCTGATAGCCTATGTCTTTTTATTGGGGAATTGAGTCTATTGACATTAATAGATATTAAGGAAAAGTAAGTTGTTTCCTGTTATTTTTGTTGTTTGAGTTGAAATTCTGTTCATGTGGCTATCTTCTTTTAGTTTTGTTGGAAGATTAGTTTCCTGCTTTTTCTAGGATGTAGTTTTCCTCCTTGTGTTGGAGTTTTCCATTTACCATCCTTTGAAGGGCTCAATTTGTGTAAAGATATTGTATAAATTTGGTTTTGTCATAGAATAACTTGGTTTCTCCATCTATGGTAATTGAGAGTTTTGCTGGGTATAATAGTCTGGGCTGGCATTTGTGTTCAGTTAGGATCTGAATGACATCAGCCCAGGATCATCTGGCTTTCAAAGTCTCTAGTAAGAAGTCTGATGTAGTTTTGATAGGTCTGCCTTTATATGTTACTTGAACTTTTTCTATCACTGCTTTTAATATTCCTTCTTTGTGTTGTGCATTTGGTCTTTTTTTATTATGTGATGGGAGGAATTTCTTTTCTGGTCCAAACTATGTGAAGTTCTGTAGGCTTTTTGTATGTTCATGAGCATCTCTTTTTTAAGGTCAGGGAAGTTTTCTTCTATAATTTTGTGGAAGATATTTCCTGGCCCTTCATGTTGGAAGTCTTCATTCTCTTTTATACCTATTATCCTTAGGTTTGGTGTTGTCATTGTATCCTGGATTTCCTGGATGTTTTAGATTAGGAATTTTTTGCATTTTGTGTTTTCTTTGACTCTTGTGTCAATGTTTTCTATGGTACCTTCTGCCCTTGAGATTCTCTCTTCTATCTCTTGTATTCTGTTGTTGATGCTTGCATCTATGGTTCCTGACATCTTTCCTAGGTTTTCTATCTCCAGACTTGTCTCTCTTTGTGATTTCTTAATTGTTTCAACTTCTATTTCTAGATCCTGGATGATTTTGTTGAATTCCTTCACCTGTTTGGTTGTGCTTTCCTGTAATTATTTAAAGGATTTTTTTGTTTCCTCTTTAAGGGCTCATACCTGTTTACCTGTGTTTTCCTGTATCTCTGTAAGGGATCTGCATATGTCCTTTTTAAATTCCTCTATCACCATCATAAGATATGATTTAAGATCCAAATCTTGTGTTTCTGGTGTGTTGGGGTATCCAGGACTTGATGTGATGTACAAGGTTCTGGTGATGCCAAGTAGTCTTGGTTTCTGTTGATAAGATTCTTGCATTTGCCTTTCACCATCTGTAATCTCTGGTGACAGATGTTCTTGCTCTCTGTGGCTCAAGCTTATTCCTCCTGTTGTTCTGTAAGCTTGTGTCAACACTCCTGGGAGATCAGCTCTCTCCTGGTAAGATTTGTGCGCTGAGCGCTGTGGATCAACAGTCCCTCCTAGGTGCCAATGGATGAATGAAGTGAAAGACCCCCAGAATATTGGAGACCCTCACTCCAGTCTCAGGACAACACGACCACCCAATAACTCATGAGAGTCTGATCTTGCTGCAAACACACAACATTTATTCAGGCCAGATCTGGGGTCAAACACAAAGCCTAGCAGGCCAGAGGAGTTCGACCCCGAGCACAAAGAGTAAGGGGTATTTAAAGGAAAAAAACCACAACCCTGGGAGAATGAGGGGGTTACCAAAGATACATAAGAAAAAAGCAGTGGAAGAATCTAAAGAAACCCACTCCCTAGTTGAGTCAGGGTCATATGGAAGTCATCCTTCACATTCATTGTCCAGAGGAATGTGGTTTTGGTCATTAATTCTAAAGAGACCCACTCCCTGGCTGAGTCAGGGTCACAAGAATGTGATTGTGGTCAATGCTATGTACATTATAGCTGACTACTCCAGGAATTACTTAAGTGACTTATATCCTGCTCCTTATTCTAGGCCTTATTTGGAGGGGACCAGTGACCAACAGGTTCCTGGAACTGACCAGCCCACATTCCTGGCTCGTTACATAGACTTTCTATGCCCTTTTATGTAAAGGTTTTACAGTACATTTCTATTACTACATTTCCACTTCCATTAACATGCTTTTTCCAAGTTTCTAAATCTCCCAGTCTTTCAGAAGGACCCTGTCCCACTTGCTCTGCAGCTTCTGTGGCCTGTGCCTCCAGGATGGTCCTTTCTTAGACAGTCACTGGAGAGAAAAACCAAAGTCATTTTTTTTCATAGCTGAGCAGTACTGCATTGTGTAAATACACCACATTTTCTGTGTTAATTCTTCTGTTGAGGAACATCTGGGTTGTTTCCAGCTTCAGTCTATTATAAATAAGGCTGCTATAATCATCTTAAAGCATGTTTCCTTTATATATGTGGGAAAATCTTTTGGATATATGCCCAGTAGTGGTATAGGTGGGCCTTCAGGAAGAACTATTTCTAATTTACTCGGGAATGGCTACATTGATTTCCAAAGTGCTTTTACCACTTGCACTCCCACCAGCAGTGGGGTAGTGTGCTTCTCTCTGCATAGCTTCTCCAGAGCCTGCTGTTCCCTGTGATTTTTATCCTAGCCATTCTAATTGGTGTGAGGTGGAATCTCAGCTTCGTTTTCATTTGCATTTCTCTGATGACTAAGGATGTTAAACATTTCTGTAAGTGCTTCTCAACCTTTACAGATTCCTCAGTTGAGAATTCTGTTTTGCTCTGTACCCCATTTTTTTTAACATTTATTGATTTTTATTTATTTATTTTTGCCATTTTTATTAGATATTTTCTTTATTTACATGTAAATTTCCCCTTTCCCAGTTTCCCCTCCAAAAAACAAACAAACAAACAAACAAACAAACAAAAACAACAAGAACAAACCCCTGTTGCCTCCCCCCTACCCATACCTGCCACCCCACCCTCTACCACTTCTTGGCCCTGGCATTCCCCTACACTGGGGCACAGAACCTTCACAGGGCCAAGGGTTTCTCCTCCTATTGATGATCGAATTTGTAGTCCTCTACTATACACGTGCTGCTAGAACAATCAGACCTACCATGTACAGTCCTTGGTTGGCGGTTGAGACCCTGGGAGCTCTGAGGGTGCTAGTTAGTTCATATTGTTGTTTGTCCTAAGGGGCTGTAAACCCCTCAGCTCCATAGGTCCCTTCTCTAACTCCTTCATTACTCAGTTCAGTGGATAGCTCTGAGCCTCTACATCTGTGTTCGTCAGGTACTGTCAGAGCCTCTCAGGAGATAGCTATATTTAGGCTGGCTTGTCCTTCCTTCAGTCTCTGCTCCATAGTTAATCTCTGAAACTCCTTCCATATTTTTAATAGGATTATTTGGTTCTCAGGAGTCTAATTTCTTGAGTTTTTTTTAATTTATTTTTATTTTATTTTATTATTATTTGTTTATTTTTATTATTTGTTTTTATTTTCAGTATTAGCCCTCTACCAAATGTAGGATTGGTAAAGATCTTTTCCCAATCTGTGGGTTGCCATTTTGTACTATTTAGAGTGTCCTTTGTGTTACAGAAGCTTTTAAGTTTTACAACATCCATTGTTGGTGTTAGAACATTGGTATTATTGTCATATAATTTTCTCCTGTGCCTATGTGTTTGAGGTTTTTGCCAATTGTCTCCTCTATAAGATTCAGCTCATTCAGTTTTATGTGGAGGCCCTTGATCCACTTGGACTTGAGCTTTGAATAAGGAGATAAAAATAGATCAATTTGCATTCTTTTACAATGTAACTGCCAGCTGAACTAGCACCATTTGCTCAAAATGCATCTTTTTTTCACTGGATTGTTTTAGCCTCATTGTCAAAGATCAAGTTACCCTTGGTGTATGGGTTCATATCTGGGTCTTCAATTCTAATTCATTGATCTACTTCTCTACTTTTCTGTTTTTGTTTGTTTTTTGTTTTTTTTTTAAATCTATATTGCTCTATAGTACAGTTTGAGGTCAGTGTCTTAGTCAGGGTTTCTATTCCTGCACAAATATCATGACCAAGAAACAAATTGGGGAGGAAAAGGTTTATTCAGCTTACTTCCATCTTGCTGTTGATCACCAGAGGAAGTCAGGATTGGAACTCAAGCAGGTCAGGAAGCAGGAGCTGATGCAGAGGCCATGGAGAGATGTTCCTTACTGGCTTGCTTCTTCTGGCTTGCTCAGCTTGCTCTCTTATAGAACCCAAGACTTCCAGCCCAGGGATGGCACCACCCATAAGGGGCCCTACCCCCTTGATCACTAATTGAGAAAATGCCCCACTGCTGGATCTCAAGGAGGCACTTCCCCAACTGAAAAAATCCCTTCTCTGTGATAACCCCAGCCTGTGTCAAGTTGACACACAAAACCAGCCAGTACAATTGACCCCTTGTCAACTTGACACACAAACACATCACTATTAACCATAAACCCTTACTTTCTTATTTATCCCCAAGATCTAAAGTCCCACAGTCTTTACATATTAAAAGTTCAATCAATTTAAAATGTCCAATATCTTTTAAAATTCAAAGTCTGTTAACTGTGGGCTCCACTAAAATATGATCTTCCTTTAAGAGGGAAAAATATCAGGGCACAGTCACAATCAAAAGCAAAACCAATGTCTGGGATCCAACTCACAATCTGCTGGGCTCCTCCAAGGGCTTGAGTCACCTCTCCAGCTCTGCCCTTTGTAGCACACATCTTGTCTTCTGGGCTCCAGATGCCTGTACTCCACTGCTGCTGCTGTCCTTGGTGGTCATTGCATGGTACTGGCATTCCCAAAACACTGCTGTAATTAGGCTTCAACAATAGCCTCTCATAGACTGTCCTCATGGTACCAAGCCTCAACTCCTTTGCATGACACCTTCAGTCCTGGGCCATCAATTGCAAACTGAGGCTGCACCTTCACTTTTGGCCTTCCATGGTCTCTCACTGTGCTGAGCCTCAGCTGCTCTTCATGACCCCTTCGTGCTATCAAAACCAGTACCACCTGGGTGGCTCTTACACATTACCAAGTCCTGCTGCAGCCCAAGGTACAACCTTGGGTATCTCTGGGACACAGCCTCTTTGTGTTCTCAGAAAACACTTTCCAGAAAAAGTCACCTCAGTGATGCTGGTCTCTTCTTAATCACCGCTAATTTCTTAGCTCCAGCTAACCAGCATCAATAGTCCCAGTAGTGCAAAGTTTTCACTTTAGTAGTTCTGGTATCTTGTTAATCACAGCTGATACTTCAGCCCCAGATAACCAGAACCACAGAACGTTCACAATCAAAACAACATGGCCCTGATAAGAGTCTTTAATCTTCCGTCTGAAATTTCACAAGCCAGGCCTCCATCTTCTGCGCTGTTCTCAACATGATCTTCCAAGCTCCTACACAACATCCCATAGAGCTCTTAACAACTAATGGCTCTTCTAGCTCAAAGTTCCAAAGTCCTTCCACAGTCCTCCCCATATCATGGTCAGGTTGTCACAGGAATACCCCACTATGCTGGTACCAATTTGTCTTAGGGTTTCTATTCCTGCACAAACATCATGACCAAGAAGCAAGTTGGGGAGGAAAGGGTTTATTGAGCTTACACTTCCACATTGCTGTTGATCACCAGAGGAAGTCAGGACTGGAATTCAGGCAGGAGCTGACGCAGAGGCCATGGAGAGATGTTTCTTACTGGCTTGCTTTTTCTGGCTTGCTCAGCTTGCTCTCTTATAGAACCCAAGACTTCCAGCCAAGGTATGGCACCACCCACAAGGGGCCCTATCCCCTTGATCACTAATTGAGAAAATGCCCCACAGTGGGATCTCATGAAGGCACTTCCCCAACTGAAACTCCCTTCTTTGTGATAACCCCAGCCTGTGTCAAGTTGACACACAAAACCAGCCAGTACAGTCAGGGACAGTGATTCCCCCAGAAGTTCTTTTATGGTTGATAATATATATATTTTTTTACTACCTGGGCTTTTTGTTGTTGTTATTATTGTTGTTGTTGTTGTTGTTGTTCCAAAGGAATTTGAGAACTGCTCTAACTCTACAAATAATTGAGTTGGAATTTTGATGGGAATTGCATTGAATCTGTAGTTTGCTTTCAGTAAAATAGCCATTTTTACTATATTAATCCTGCCAATCCCTGATCATGCAAGATCTTTCCAACTTCTGAGTTCTACTTTGATTTCTTTCTTCAGGGACTTGAAGTTCTTGTCATACCAATATTTCACTTGCTTGGTTAGAGTCACTCCAAGATACTTTATATAATTTGTGACTATTATGCAGGTTGTTGTTTCTCTAATTTTTTCTCTCCCCATTTATCCTTAGAGCAAAAGAAGGCGACTGATTTGCTAGAGTATATTTTATATCTATCCATTTTGCTGAGCTTATGCATGCTATTGTATCACCTGCAAAGAGTGATATCTTGACTTAAACCCTCACAATTTGTATCCTTTGATCTCCTTTTGTTGTGTAGTTGCTCTGGCTAGAATTATGAGTACTATATAGAATAGGTAGGGAGAGAGTGGGCAGCCTTATTTTGTTCCTGGTTTTAATGGGATTGCTTTGAGTTTCTCTTCATTTAGTTTGCTGTTGACTATTCATTTGCTGCATATTGCTTTTATTATATTTAGGTATGGACCTTGAATTCCTGATCTCTCCAATGCTTTTAAAATGAGTGCATATTATACTTTGTCAAAGGTTTTTTTCAGCATCTAATGAGATGATTTTTTTTTCCTTTGAGTTTGAGGATTTTTTCTTTTTTTGTTATGGATAGCCCTGCTGTTATTTGTATTTTGATGCTAATTCTGCTTTCCCAGGTTGAGCTGCTGATGAAGTGACTTCTTGTGAACCTTTTCCCCACCTTCACTTGTAGAGCAGGTGATTGGGCAGTGGAAGGGAAGGTAGAGCTGAAAACTTTGGGTGAGAAGGAGGAGAGGAGAGGAGAGGGAGCTCTACTGAGGAGGAAGTAGAAGGAAAATGGAGCAGAAGCACTTGGCCTGGAGAAACTGCAAGCTGTAAGGGATCTCATAACTGGAGAATAATGTAGTGTAATGGTAGATCTGCCCAATCTAGGTGCACAGTTTGTATTCATATTAAGTGAGTTGTGCTTTCCTTGCACGTGTCTATTTGGGCTGGAGATTTACTGCAACAGTTTATATGGTATAGTACATTGTTGGATGTCGGGTGCACAGTCCCAGGGCAGTGTGGAAATAAAAGGGTGGGAGGGAGACCGGCAATCCGCCAGAGCTCTGGAGACTGTCATGGAACCCTATGGAACTGCCATGGGGCAGAGGTGGGAGAGAGCAGTCTGGGGTCTCTGGGCCTCACAAAGCCAAGGATGACAGTTTCTATATCTTGGGCATCACAAGAAGCCGGGTCATCAATGGATACCGCGAAAGAGCTGAGAATGAAGTGGGGACCCCAGGGACAGCTCAGTCAGCCCCAGGGGGCCAAAAGGAGAAAGGGTCATGGAGAAAAAGGGGGTGCCTGGTGGTTCCTGCCCAGTGTGGGGCAAGAGTCCTTGGTTCCGTCTCATGGCTGGAAATGCTGGAATGCTTTCCTGCAAGAGATTAAATGTGGCTCTTTAGGGGAAGGCCGAAACCATTGCTCCAGCATGGTTAGTCTAGATGAAAGGAGGCAGTCCATAGTTTTTAGGCATTGTAGAAAGCAGAGACAGAAAGAGACAGAGAGAAATAGAGACAGAGAGAAATAGAGACAGAGAGAGACAGAGACATAGACAGAGAGAGATAGAGACAGAGAGAGACAGAGAGAGACCGAGACAGAGAGAGACGGAGACAGAAAGAGAGAGAGAGAGAGAGAGAGAGAGAGAGAGAGAGAGAGACAGAGAGAGACAGAGAGACAGAGAGACAGAGAGAGACAGAGAGAGACCGAGACAGAGAGAGACAGAGAGAGAGAGACAGAGACAGAGACAGAGAGACAGAGAGAGAGAGAGAAAACGCAGAGGCTGGTCATGGCCAGGTGGAGAGAAGAGAGAAACAAATGGAATGGGGAGAGAAAGGGAACAAAGGAGCAAGAGACAAGGGAGAGAAGCAGCAGTAAGAGTAATAGTTTAAGAGGGAGAGGAAGGGTCAAGCAGCTCCTTTTATAGTGGGCTGGACTACATTGCTGTTCCCAGGGGTGGGGTATACCTAGATATAGTCAGATTACTGTGGGGGTGGAGCACAGCCAGAATACCAGGAACTTCGGGTATTGTCTATCTGATAGATAGCCACTGGATAATGGAGTGAGGGCTCATGGTGTCAGCAGCCTAATGTCTGGGGTCATAGCTTACTGTTCCTTCCCTTGTAGAATTTTCTACTGGGTCTCAGGCATAAGCCTCACTCAGCCAGAAAACAAACTGCTTTTCACGGTCCAACAGTAGGACTTCTTTATATTGAACCATCTCTGCATTCCTGGGATAAAGCCTGCTTGAATATCATGAAGGATCATTTTGATGTGGTCTTGAATTTGGTTTGTGAGAAATTTATTGAGTGTTTTGCGTTGATGTTCACAGGGACAATTGGTCTGAAGTTCTCTTTCTTAGTTTTTTTTGTGGTTTAGATATCACTGTAACTGTGACTTCACAGTTGGGTAGTATTCCTTATGTTTCTATTTTGTGGAGTAGGTTGAGAAGTATTGGTTTTAGGTCTTCTTTGAAGGTCTGATAAAATTCTGCAATGAATCCATCTGACCTTGGGAGGTTTTGGTTGGAGAATTTCTAACGATTGCTTCTACTTCCTTAGGGTATATGGGACTATTTCGTTGGTTTATCTGATCCTAATTTAACTTTGCTACCTGGCATAGTTTTAGAAAATTATCCATTTCATCTAGATTTAACAGTTTTGTTAAATAGAGACAAAACTGTAGTAGTAAATTTGATTATTTTTTAGTTTCCTCAATTTGTGTTGTTATGTCTCCAGTTTCACTCCTGATTTTGTTATATTGAATATCGCCTCTCTGCCTTCTTTTTAGTTTTGCTAAGAGTTTATGTATCTTGTTGATTTTCTCAAAGAAACAGCTCCTAGTTTTCTTGATTCTTTGTATAGTTCCCTTTATTTCTACTTGGTTGATTACAGCCCTGATTTAGATTACTTCCTGCTGTCTACTCCTCTTGGGTGTTTTTTCTTCCTTTTGTTCTAGAGCTTTCAGATGTGCTGATAATCTGCTAGTGCATGACCTGTCCAATTTCTTTATGGAGTCATTCAGGGCTATGAATTTTTCTCTTAACACTGTTTTCATTGTTTCCCATATGTTTAGATATGTTGTAGCTTCATTTTCATTAAATTTTAAAAAGGCTTTAATTTCTTTATTTCTTCCATGACCAATTTATCCTTGAGTAGATAGTTGATCAGCTACTATGTGTATATGGGCTTTCTATTGATCTGTTGTTATTGAAGATCAGCCTTAATCTGTGGTGGTCCGAGAGAATAAATGGGATTAATTCAGTATTCTTGTTTCTTTTGATTTTTAATTTGTGTCTGATTATATGGTTGATATTTAAGAAGGTGGCATGAACAGTTGAGAGAATTATATTATTTTGTTTTAGGGTGAAAGTTCTGTAGATATCTGCTAAATCCATTTAGTTCATAACTTCTATTAATTTCACTGTGTCTCTGTTTAGAATCTGTTTCCATGATCTATCCATTGGTGAGAATGGGCTATTGAAATCTTCTACTATTATTGGGTGGCATCCATTGTGTGTTTTGAACTTCAGAAACGTTATTTTTTAAAAATGTGTGTGCCCTTGCATTTGTGGCATAGACATTCCAAATTGTTCATCTTGGTTGATTTTTCCTTTGATGAGTATTTAGTGACCTTCTCAATATTTTTGATAACTTTTCATCAAAAGTTGATTTTATTGGGTATTAGAATGTTTACTCTAGCTTGTTTCTTGGACCATTAGCTTGGAAAACTGTTGTCCAGTCTTTTATTTTGAGGTAGTGTCTGTCTTGGTTACTGAGGTGTGTTTTTTGTAGGCAGCTAAACACTGGTTTCTGTTTAGATATCCAGTCTGTTCTCCTATGTCTTTTCATTGGGGAATTGAGTCTATTGATCTTGAAAGATATTAGGGACCAATGATTGTTGCTTCCTGTTACTTTTGTTTTTAGAGGTGGAGTTATGTTTGTGTTGCTCTCTTCTTTTGGGTTTGTTGTGAGAAGATTCATTTCTTGCTTGATCTTAGATGTAATTTCCAACCTTGTGTTGTTCTTTTTCCTCTAGTATCTTCTGTAGCACTGGATTAGTGGAAGGATATTGTTTAAATTCTGTTTTGTCTTGGAATACCTTGGATTTTCTAATTATGATAATTGAGAGTTTTGCTGGGTATAGTAGCCTGCATTGGCATTTTTGTTCTCTTAAGGTTTGTATGATGTCTGCCCAAGAACATCTGGCTTTTAGAGTCTTTTCTGAAAATTCTGGTATAATTCTGATAGGTCTGCCTTAATATGTTACTTAACATTTTCTCCTTATAGATTTCTTATTCTTTCTTTGTTCTGTGAATTTGGTTTTTAATTATTATGTGACAGGAGAAATTTTTTTACTGATCTCATTGGTTTGGTGTTCTGTGTGCTTCTTGTTTGTTTTTCGGCATTTTTTTCTTTTTTCTTTTTTCTTTTTTCTTTTTTCTTTTTTTTTTAGATTAGGGAAGTTTTCTTCTACGATTTTGTTAAAACTCTTTTCTGGCCCTTTAGTTGTGAATTTTCACTCCCTACTATACCTATTATTCCTAGGCTTGATATTTTCATCATGTACTGAATTTCTTGAATGTTTTGAGCTAGGAGCCTTTTGACTTTTATATTTTCCTTGACTATTATGTCAATATCTTCTATAATATCTTCTATACATGAGATTCTCTCTTCTTTCTCCTGCATTCTGTTCATGAAGCTTGCATCTGTGACTCCTACTCTTTTTCATAGGATTCCATCTTCAGGGCTGTCTACATTTGTATTTTCTTTAATGTTTCTTTTTTCATTTTTAGATCTTGGACAGTTTTGTTCAATTGCTTGACCTGTTTGATTGTATTTTCCTGGTTTTCTTTAAGGTATTTATGTGTTTCCTCTTTAAGGGCTTCTTCTTGTTAACCTGTGTTGTGCATTTTTTTAAAGGAGTTATTTATGTCCTTCTTAAAGTCCTATATCATTGTTATGAGATGGGAATTTAGATCTGAATCTTGCTTTTCAAGTGTGTTGGAGTATCCAGGGCTTTTCCTGGTGGTGGAACTGAGTTCTGATGTTGTCAAGTAGTATTGGTTTCTGATGCTTATGTTCTTGTGCTTGCCTCTCATCACTTGGGTATCTCTGGTGTTAACTAGCCTAGCTATCTTTGACTAGAGATTGCCCCTCCTGTGAGCATGTGATCCTGTGGTTCTGTCATCCTCTGATTCTTTGATTGTTGCTATGTTAGAACTCCTGGGTGTGGGCTAAGTGGGTGGGTTTCCAGAGCAGAGGCTTTGCCCCAGGCACAGGTACACACCAGAAGGAGCATGGGTCTGTGACTGGGCAGGGTACCTATGTTATTATTCTTAATTCCTTTATTGAGATATATGTCCTATGCTCAATAGCTTGATCATACTATGGCTCCTGATATTTTCTCTTCCCCCCCCCTCTCTCTCCTTCCCTCTCTTCCTCTCTTTTTCTCTTTCTTTCTTCCTTCCTTTCTTTCTTTTTCAATTTCTTCCTTTTTTCTGTCTCCTGTATTCTCTCCTCTCTGTCTTTCATTGTCTTTTTCTTTGTTTACATCTGAAATGATGCTCCCTCCAGGTGCCCTCTCATATATTCCCTTTCCTCATACCCACTTCTGCTTTCTTCAGAGAGTGGGGACACCTCCTAGGCTTCTTCTGTCCTGTCTTGTCAGTTCTCTATAGGATTACGGTAATATTCTTCCACCGAATTCATACAAGGTATCCCTGTTAGAATACAGATTCCACAGTCAGTCTACAGCTTTAGAGATAGCCCATTCTCCAGTGGTTGGGGAACCTACATTAAAACTAAGCTGTTTGTCTAATACATATGTGCAAGGGTCCTTGGGGAAGCAGGAATATGATCTTTGGTTTGTGGCTCAGTTTCTGATAGCTCCCAGGTGTTCAGGTTATTTGACTCTATTGTTTTTCTTGTGTACTTCTTATCTTCATCAGGGCCTTCAATCATTCCTCCAACTATTCCATAAGAGCCCTAGAATTTTGTCTAATGTTTGGCTCTCATTATCTGTGTCTATTTCAGCTGCTAGAGAGACCCTGTCAGAGAAGAGTCCTGCTAGGCCCCTGTCTCAGTCAGCATGGCAAAAATGACTTTTATCATATTTGATGCTATAGTCCCTGAGCAATTTTGAAGTTCTTGAGCCAAACTTTAAAGTTAACTTTGCTCTCGCTATTAAGAGTTTGCCAAGATTACATGCACATTATCTCATTGACACTGCTTAGAGCCCTCATCTCCTTTTCTAATGGAAAGTTCCTAGCTCTCCTACATTCCTTCAAAAACAAGTATGCTCAGTCACATCCATCCCTCACTGTGGTATCAATTTATACATTTGATATTTTTTTCTGCTATCATACTAAAACTGTATAACTGCAAACAGCTTTAAGAAGAGAGAAATCATTTGGACATTTATATCCTTATAGACTATTCATCACTGTGGGGAAGCAGAAAAGAAAAAAAAGAGCCATGGAATCAGAAATAGTAAGCTGAGTATGGACAACTTCACATACAAAGCTGTTAATATCAGTATCCTCCTCAATGCAATCCTTTCTCCATCAAGGATGTTCCATTCAACCCTTTCCAAAAAGGATGAAAACTTTGGCAACTCTAACTTAAATTTTCTTTAAATTCTATTTTTAATGATGGTTCTTAAACACATTAACCTCCTTTTTATACCACCAAATACCAGAAGTAGTGAAAAATGAGGAAAATAAACATGTTTAAAAATGGTTCTTTAGAACAACTCTCATCTGTATTGTTAAGTAATTGCCAGTTCTTGGTTCACATGTCAACAAAGACAGCTTCAAATATATTCCAACAGTATTTAAATACTTCAAATATATTCCAACAGTTCAGTTCATTGGAGTTGAGTCAAAGAACACAAGTCAACTACAGTGATATTACCTAACAGAGACAGACAGGTCTCATCCTTGATACAAGTCAACAGGAAGGACCAGGACCAACAAGAACACCTAGAAAAGCCCTTGGTTTTGCCTCTCTCAGTGAAACAAATATCAAAAAAGACAAATGACCAACAAATATTACACAGAAAATCAAACCAAGCTCAGCCCCTGTCACTCTCCATGGAGTCCTTCTTATATTCCCTCCAAATATTACATGTCCTTCATGGGTCTTGTCTTACCTCATGTCCTGCCTCAACAAGTATGTCTGTCTCAACTGACAGCACTCTGCCAATCAGCCCAAGTCCATAAAAGAAACAAAAAACACAACACCCCACCAAAAGATATTTGGTGTTTTCTCTTTATGGAGTTCTGAAAAATGGAGCTCAACCACACAATCTAAGACAGACCAATACATGTATGTCATTAATGAAAAATTCTTTATCACTTGTCCTTTTATATGGTTTTTTAACAGAATATCCATTCAGCTGTGTCTGCTTCAGCCAAACATTCCTTCACAAATCTGCTTCAGCCTTTCACTTGTGTTTGTATCAATCAAATGTTACTTCATATGTTTACAACTAGAAAACCCCATCCAACACAAAGAACTTTCCAAAGAACTGATAGGTTTGTACTTCAAGAAGCAGGTGGTAGTATTTTGCTTTTTGTCAGTGGTGGTATTTCTCATTCAAACAAACACATTACCCATCTAGGAAACATTGACCAGGCTAGAACAATTTTCAATGTTTGTAATTTGTGAATTGAATTCTTCAAATTTAGAGAGTTCTTAGAACTGATCATATAGTTAAGTCAAAAGTCTAGACATCTTATGTGGACTATAATGCTTTAGTATCTTTGATGTCTTTAAATACTCAAAGAAATATTCTTCTTTGCCAGAATGCAAAAATTAATTTGTTATATTTTCTTTTTCTTACTAATCGTAAAAGATTAATGTTTAATATATTTTTCATCAAAATTAATTGTGAATACTTTAGGACCATTAAAGAAATTTATATTAAAATTGCAGCCATGGCATATCTACTATTTAAAAAAGACGGTACTTTTGATTACTTTTCTGAAGGATAGATACTTGTATATAAATTCTATGATGAATAGGGCCATGTTCAAAGATTTTTGTCATTTCCATGTTGATGTTTGTTACTTTTGCAAGCATATTTTCTTATCATTATTCAATGTAACTTATAAGCAGTTTTAAAAGGAAGATAACAATGATTTTTTTTTTTTTGGTGCAAATCATTACCACAAACATTTCAGCTGTTATTCCTGAATTTCTGACTGACTATATTTGACCCAATGTGATTAAAATATATCACTGAGCAGTGCTGAAATCTGATAAAAAAAATAGTACACTAAACTTTCTATAGAAGAGTTAGGAGAAGGGTTGAGTAGAATAAGTCACAGAAACTTCTTTGTAAAATTCCCATACAGCAGACTTTAATATGCGTGGTGTACACTGAAGTGGTTATCCTCCAGGGTTCGTGAGAATATAATTGTTTTTAGTTCTTCAAACGCTTTGGAGTGTCTCTTTGGAGACACTCACATGAATTTAGTAATGAGGTTTGGTAGTTAGCTATTAAAAAAAAAGTACCGGAAGAGTTATTGGCTCCCAAAGCAAGTGGTGTCATTGCCACAGCAGATGTAATGAAAATTGCAGTTCATAAGGGAGATGAGATTGCAGACATTAAATTTAATCTCACAGTTGAGATGCCTCACTCTTGCCAATGCTGGATTTCAGAAATTTCAGGATATCATAAAATGCACACTGAGCTGAAGTTTTGGCACAAAGAGTGAGTCAGGTGAGCAGTTTATATTTGGTGTGGAAAGCAATATATCTAAGAAGTGAAGTAAGGAATAAAGATTTTACATGGAAAATTGATTCAGAATTTGGAAACATATAGTACAAAGTTCAACTTCAGATTCTATGAATATTTTTCATGCTATTGCTTTTCCAAAATCCTGATTTATAATATATTTGATTTCATCAATCATGTAAGTATCAATTAATAATAATTCATTTTTCTAATGTATTTGTGTATGTCTATGTGTCTGTGTATGGTGAGATACAAAAGTGATCTAACATAATAATTCTCTAATACACAAACCATGAAAGCAGGATGACTAACATTGAATTTTATATACCTTCTGTTATATACAACTTTTAAGATAAATATTATTGTTCCAATTTGATGACCAAGTCTCGGGTTTTCTGGTGTAGAAAGCTTGACTGGGGCTGGCATGGTATAGAGTATCTTTCAAGGATTAGCTGATTTCTTTCCACTGTGTGGAATTTGTCCAAGACAGATATATACTAGGGACAGAAGTTAAACAACTTAAAACAAAACTCTTATAATCAGAGTCTTTCATACAAGAATATAGGATAAACTATTGATTGTCCAAGTACTAATCTGCAGTCCATTGAAACTCTTGGAGGTGGATCCAAGTTTTATGAATTGTTTTACTTCCTGAAGTTTATATTAACATTTTTGGAAACCACATTAAAATTCTTGATGTACAAAAAGCTTCTACATAGTATCTGTAAATTAGCTAGAGTAGATTCATAGTTTTGAGGCATAGCAAAATTATGGTTTTGCTCAAACACCCTTAGTATTCTTTTGTTTCTTCCCAAGGGGATGGATATATAAATTAGGCAGAAATGATTTTAGCACGATGAGAAGCATCTATAAGTTTTTATTTAAAAGTCTACCAGATGAAATTTAAACTACTGAGTGTGTGACTAACCATAGCAGCAGTATTGCATCAAGTCTAGATTAGTAACATCAGAATTCCATTGATGGATGTTTAAACTCTGAAATATGCAATCTCAGCATACAGTTACTCACATTTGTAAATTTTAAATATTTTTCTAAAACATACTTTGTATAAACAATACAAATTTAGCATTATATTTACATTTCACATTACACATATGTGAGTTATTTTTTATTGAGATCAGTCTTTGAAAATCAGGTTCTTTAAAAAGTAAAATTTACATCTGAAACCTGTTTATCCTTTGACATGAAGCAAACCATTATTAAATCAAACCTTTCTGTGAGTTTGTCATTTTTCATCATGTGACCCGATACTTCTAGAAATATAAGGCCTTGTTTTTATATATAACATGCATTGATTAAACACCTGCTGATAAAGCTGCATTTAGATAATGACACTATCAAAGATCTTAGAAGTAAATGATAGCAGCAAGTAAAATTTATTCAAAATTCAAAAATTTTTCAATTAAAATTTTAATTTAAATTCAAAAGTATTTTCAATTAAACATATTACATGTCATATTAAGCAGGTATCAGATGGTGTTTGGTGGCCATTTGTTAAGTATACATGATTTAAAGTATAACTTACTTATTTTTAGTTACTTGTATTAGTTGTAACCTTGAAAACACACACAAAGGGTAAATAAAGCTTGTACTTGTAAGTGAATTATATTTTAAAAAGTTGGATCATTTATATGGTAGCTATTAATCTGATGTCTTAATTATTTTTAATTGTTTGCAATAATTAAGTAGCTTTTATAATATTGGAATCTTAAAACTTTATCCTTGTAATGTATAGCCTTTAAAATTATAATTCTTGAGAGAGAGAGAGAGAGAGAGACAGAGAGAGACAGAGAGAGACAGAGACAGAGACAGAGACACAGAGAGACAGACAAAGACAGAGAATGTGAGGGGTTGTAAGACTCAGTCATATCTCAGTGTTAAAGCTCTTTATTGTTATGGTTATTTTAGATGACAGACAGTGAAGCAGCTATTTTAGACAGTATTCAACAAAACAGCTTGTGCGCATAAATTTTATTAGGGCTGAAAAGAACTATATGAACTTTGGAAACTAAGAAGACCTTCCTCTTAGGTTGAATTTTTATTGGCTAAAGTTTGAAGTTCTGTGATACCTCATTTGCCTCGGCTGGTTTACCAGTAAATTTGTTCTGTAATTTTGCCAAGGATTATTTGGCACTTGTTAGGTAGATTTGATGTAGTTGTGGATTCTTAGGTAAGGTAGAGTGTAGGAAAGGAAGGCCTGGTATAAAGTGAATCCTCCACTCTGTGCCAAGCTCATGGGACCAATCTTGGCATGGCAAACACTGACCTTGATATTATAGCAGGGTTTCCCAACACTAGGTATTGAAAGCCTGACAAGTGATGCTTATATTTCTTGAACCCTAGTCTCACCAGGGTATCCAATGCAGGTTAGAAAAAAGAAATCTGAAAGAAGTCGTAAGGGATGATAAATAACCAGACATGCTGTTCTATTTCCATTTGTTGCTCTATATGGGGAATTTAAATCTTGTAAGGTCCAAGCAACCATGTCCCCAAATCTGGATCCCACAGAAACAAACATAATAGAAATAGAGCAAGGCAGCATATTGTAAGCATAAGTAGGTAAAATGATAAACCAGCCCGTCTTCATCTTTGTCTAAAATGTAATATTAATTAGTTAAGAAAAGCTAAAGTCATTCGTGTTTATGATTAAACCACTATTTCTCAAGAAATGAGCTACATCTAACCTATAATTTCAATTACACATGGTCTTATGAGACCTGTTACATGAGATGATAACCATGTCTTTTTCATGTCTAAGGTGGAAGTCTTGAATGCATTTTAGGTGGATGCAGCCCACGTTAATGAATTTGAAAATATTATTTTATATAATTACTCAGTTTCATTAACTTATCCATATTGATTTGTGTTAGTTGTCTTCTCTTCCAATATTTGGGGTTAAAATTATCCCTAACCATATAAATATGTGTTGTTTACTATGAATTTATCATTAGATATCCTTTACTGCTCAATGACACTAGACATTGCATCTCATAAGAATATTGTACATTCCCTACCAGTTTATTTTTTACTTAATATTCTCATTTTCTTCCTGACTGTGATGAAATGATTCATATATTTTTATTTTGTTGCTTATTTAGTAAGAAGTCTCTGCTTATGAGTTCTGTATCTGTGTGAAAAAGCAAGAATGTCCATATCTATGTGCATTATGTAAACTATAATGAAACCTGGATCTTTAAATATTTTCTATTGTGTCACTTAAACATTATGGTTAGTTGCTTTTATAATATAATAAATTGTGCATTATGTTAGAACAAAGAAATATGTGCCTTCTTTTGGAAAAATGTTTTTATTTTGTTTAAATTTTAGATGAGAAATACATAGATTTCTTTTTTCTCTTTTTTCTTTTTCCTTTTTGTTTCATAAGAGGGTAATTAATGTTACTTTATCTTCAATATAAGTTGTAACTGGAACTTCATTTTGGAATTTAGCAATGAGCAATCTTTATGATTTTACTCACTGGTCATTGATTCTTTAACAGGTACTTGGACTTACTCTTAATACTGATATTTCTATGCAAAGGTCTGGAAGTTCTTTAAATAAATATATAGAATGGAAGATTTCAGAAGTATTACTGGCAAAATATTTTTGTCAAATATTGCTGACAAAATGATTTTCTGAGTCAGAATCCTCCTATTAGGTTGACTACTAGAGCATTGCAATCTAGAGCCCATGAGATTTTTTTTTTCACATCAACAACCAAGTCTCCAAGAGTTCAAGTCAATAATAGCTCAAGGAAGAGATTTTTGCAACAGTTTAAGGACAAATTGCTAAATGACAGAATGGACCTCAAGGATTTGATAATAGGAATGGTGTTTTTATTTCAGAGTACAGTTGGTATTCTGGGTAATTTGTCTTGTCTTACCTGTTACCTAATCAATTACTATATTAAACATACAATCAAGACCACAAATTTGATTCTTGCACACCTATTCACAGCCAACTTATTGATACTTTCTATAGGACTGCTCCATACAATGCAAACTTTTGAAATAAAAGGATTTATTAATGACTTTGGCTGCAAATTCTTTTTGTATATTCAAAGACTGGGCAGAAACATGTCCATTAGTACAATCTGCTTCTTGAGTGTCTCTCAGGCAATCATCATCAGTTCTAGGAACTCTTTTTCAATTAGTCTTAAACCCAAAGCCCCAAGTTATATTGGTCTCTTCATTTCTCTTTGTTGGATTCTCTACATGGCATTAAATATGATTTTTCCTGTTTATATGTATAACAAAGAGAACAGGAAGAACCTGACATACAAAAATCATTTGAAATACTGCTCCATTGTAGTTCATGATCATTTTATAGGCTCATTATATACTGCATTTTTTGTTCTTCCTGAAATTTTGTTTTCTTTCATTATCATCTGGTCCAGCAGCTCCATGGTTATCATTCTCTATATGCACAAGCAAAGCATTCAGCATATCCGCAGCATCACTGTTTGCTCCACAACATCACCTGAGGCCAAAGCTACCCACAGAATACTGGTCCTGGTGTCCACCTTTATAGGTTTTTATGCCCTCTCTTCCATCTTACATGGTTGCATTGCTCTTGTATATAATCCTGGTTGGTGGCTGCTGAACATCACAGCAGTCATTTCAATGTGTTTTCCTACTCTGGGACCTTTTGTGATGAATCATGGCTCAACCTTGCCAAGATTATGCTTTCCCTGAGTTAGGAATCACCAAATCTCATAATGTTATCATAGGAATATTGTGTGTATGGTTTCTTTCCCACACTATTTAAATTTTAAGTTCCTCTTCTTATACAAAATACCAACATATAACTAATACCTAGCCACTTGTCTTTCTAAGGAAAATTGTCCTCAGAGTTTGGGTTTTAATCTCTTGAAACTAACACATATAGTAGTATAGCAGACTAGAATCAAGCAGCTTGTTCTATTGCAGTATTATTTTATTGTGAAAATAGTACTCTGTCTTAACAATCCTAAGTAATATTGTTTGAAGAAGATCAAATATGTTTGGCTTCAATATTTACTCTCAGTTTCTAGAGACTGAGTAAATAGATTATATAATCACTGGAAAACCTTTCCATAAGGAAACACAATTATGAATAGAATATCATGTTGCTATGATATAACTTTTTAAAAATCAATGTCATGTATGTTTATGATGATTACACAATTTTCCTTACTATTGTCTTTATGCCATGTACAAACCAACTATGGTATGAATGTTAATTTCTTAAAGTAGAATAAAAATTTATGCAGTTCAAAAATAATGCTCACATTTTTATCTAAGTCTATGGTAATAGTTTTATGTTTTCCTCTTTGATTTATTAATTTTTAAGACTCCCAAGTAAATGGTACTCTCATTTGCATGTACCAACTACCATGATTGTTAATTGTTTCTAAATAAATAATCATAATCAGAGTGTTTGTTTTGCTGGGAGTTTACTGCATTGTATTTTCCAATATTTCTCTTGTAAATTTTGTAAATATTTCTCTTATAGCCAATGTATGGTACATTGATGATTTATAGAAATCTCAAAATTTATTGGCTTTGATAATGACTACTGTTGTTACTTGAAAGGAAATACTAGCAGGTGAATCTCTAGCTAACTATCAGTCAGGAATTAATACTTATTATGGCCTACTCTTTAGAGGTCTTTAGGCTAGGTTGTTTTCCTGACAGAGATATAGTTAATCTATATCACAATTCAATGATTCATTCAACAGGATTGGGATACTGATAAGTTAAACGACTTGGTTATTGGCATAAAATTATACAAAACTTAGCAAGCAAAGTATGTGCAGCTTGCATTTCAAAAGGAAAATATTCATATGTTAAAATTGTTAAATCTATGCTTTTTATATATGGGATATATTTTTATATAAATAATCATCTTGATATAATGACAAATTAGATTGAAAAAGAGCAGCCCATGTCAAGGTGGTAACAAGGCAAAATGATTTTTCATATTTGACAGTGAAGATGAATTTAGTAGACCATTCCTATCCAATTCAACTATGAATATAGTGAATGAGTGATTCTTTGGGTATACAGAAAATACTGAATATACTATGTTTATGGCCACGCAGACATAAATAACTATGAGAAAATTTAAAAGTTATGCAGGTAGTAAATTAGCATGAAGATATGGTAACACTATAGAAAAATGATAATTACTTAAAAATCAAATGTTATATAACTGTAATTTATTTCAAGATTTTTTTCATTCTTCAAGAGACACTGACAGCAAGTCACAGGCAACATTTCTTACATGATTCTGATATCATCTCCATACTGTACACTGATTTACATTAGACACAGAATTAAGATCTGTCTCAAGAACAAAGACATCTTCTAGCTGATTCACCAGAGAAATTACATTCACAAGTAAGCTGTGACATTTTACCTTCTTCCCACCCCAACCTAACTCTTCTGCCCTGAGAAGTAATGAAAGGCAACCATTTGTGAACAATCTGCTGAAAATATGTGCCTTAGCTAGCACAAAAATATTATACATTACCTAGATCACTCCAAATTCATTTTCTCATATCAGTAATGTAAACAGTGAAAAGAACAAATCTTATATTTTTGTTTTTGCTAGTACTTGTTCTATATAAATATTTTTATTTATAAGATCTATAAAGCATGGCACTGATCATTGTCCTACAGTTAGATGTTTAGAGTAGTACAGGAAGCTCTTTGAGGTCATACTGGCTCAGGAAATAAAAGAAGACACTAGAGATGGTTGTTATACAAGGTTAGACCATTAGTTAAGAATGGTCAAGTCTCAAGAGAAAATCACATAAAATAAGAAAGTATTTTATATGTTTACAGTGAGTTCAACATGACACATGTTAAAGTGGGGGCTTAATAAAGAGCTAGAAAAATGGCTGATGAAGAGAGCCACAGCCACAAAGGTGACCATGTCCTGCCCCTCATTTAAGTTTACAGAGTTAGTAAAATTTTGGAATGTGGAGTTAAATCTAAGTTGTAGAGAAAAGGAATCCAGAATTTCACAAATATATTGAAAGAATAAATTCTTCCTTATGATATGATAAAAATATGAACACATGTAAATTAGGTTAATGAGGTATTTAAGGTAAACAAATATTTGTATTTAATTTTCTTTTATAACCTAATCTAGTAGGGAATATGACACTTGGATTGACAGTAGACAAAAAATTTCCTTGCTCTACACAATAGTGAGGAGCTTCTATCCAAAGAGTTTACTACCCATTGGAGAGATTGTCTTTGTGGATCCTGCATACTTCAATAATTTCATGGACACCATGACAAATTGCACTAACACTTCAAAATGACTCTCATTGCCTCCACATAATTATGTTTCAGGAGGCATAGCTCCATCACACATCCCTAGCCTGGACTTAGCAAGAAATGCCCCTTCAGCAATAGCCTAACATAACCCTGGCTTCAACTGTGCTTGTTCAGCTCTTTTTAACTCTTTCATAGTTGCTCTTTGCATGGTCCATGAAACAGGAGAGCGACTCTTGTGGTGATCCACTAAATATCTTCCAATTCAGACCAATGCAGATTAACCTCTTTAAACCCTGTGTATAGCTCTTATGTAAAACTGGTAGTAAAATTGTTGGTAAAATTGGGAGCCATATATATAAAAAAGGCTGTGATAAATAGTTGAATTATAGTCATTGTACATTAGATTATTACATTTACAGCTGTATAATCATACTCTTTGTCTTATTTTGCCAAATAAAGGTTGCTATTTGTTTAGTTGTTTCTTGGGGTTTTCTTCCTTCCTTCCTTCCTCCCTTTCTTTCTCTCTTTCTCTCTCTCTCTTTCTTTCTTTCTTTCTTTCTTTCTTTCTTTCTTTCTTTCTTTCTTTCTTTCTTTCTTGTGTTGCTGTTGTTTTTTACAGTTGCTCTCTTCAACTGTCCTGTTTACCTGTTTTCTAAAAGGCACTTAAAACTTTTGATCACAGTAGCAGTAAGGATTGAAGAATTCCTGATGTAAAGAAGTATAGTTAAGTCTATACTGTGGTTAAAATAGTTAAGCATAAGCACTTAAAAACAGATTATTATGGAAAATGAGAAAAGCTCAAAGATTTAAAGCTCATGATCTATAAGTAATGAACTGTTTTTTCATCAGGGGCTCCTTCCATCAAGTCTCACCTGTAAGGAATAAACAATGTTCATATATATGCTCTCCACAGGAAAATAATGATTGAAATCATTAGATACTTTGGAGATATTTTCTATCCAAAACTTATCAGTGAAATAATGGAATTTTAAGAGAATTGCAAAAATAGAACTTGTGAGAACAAATAAAGGAAAGTAAAAATGAACTACTTGAGCTGTGATCACCAGGTTAAAGTACCAGTACAAAATGATAGTGACTATAGACTTATACAGTGCGGTTCATGTTTCTGGGATCAAGAGAAAGGGGTATTCACTATCTTCACAATGAGTAAAAGTACCTGAAATTTGGGGATAAAGGGTTCATAATGAACACAAAAAATTCTACGGCGTGAGATATTTGAATTTTGAGTAGATACAGGACAAGGAGAAGAAATTCTATAGTTTGCAAAACTGATTTATATTAAATCTTTCAAGACTGTAGTTTCAAAGATGAGAGACAATGAGAAACCTCAGAGCAATGATAGTAAGGAGGTAACCTGAAAGTCAGAAATCATAGCAGCTTTTAAATTACTGCAGCTTACATGAGAAATTTAATAGAAATATGGTTTTTTTAAAGCCATTTATACAGCAGTAACCTGAATCCATTAGAATGAACACATGCTACACTGTAGCTGTTAAGACTTCTGAGTTATCTGAAGAACAGCCTCTGTGACCCAGCCCAGTACCTGCCCCTGCTAGATGCTCTAGGATCTGGCAATAACTGTCTTGGCTTGTATTTCAGGTTAGGTTATGTGGGTAGTGACACACAATTTTAATATTCTTCCTAGTAAATGGTCATTTTAAATCACTTTCACACAATAACACATTATATTTCACACAGTTAGTTCACCATGATAATTATGTTAATACTATCCTGTTCTATGTATATCGTAAACATAACATTTGTTTATGGATTGGAGTATGGCAAACCATGCTAAAATGTGAAATGATTAGTGATAAAGTTTTAGATATTATAATACTCCATATCTGTCACATATCATTTTCCTAAGTCATTGCTTAATTATTTTCTGAATAACACTCACAGTTACTGGTAGGTAAGTACACATTTGTTAAAAATATAGTGGAAAAATATAGATCATACACCTTGGGAAAAAGCCAGGATCAGAATTTGCTTCTGGAACCAAAATGATTTAGCTAGAAGTAAATCACATATGAATTTGGAGTATTTTTGTCTTTTAAAATTGAGCAGTGTATTAAATATTTGATGTTGTCTAACTTTCTGAACTTGGGATCAAGGTGTTGAAGAAAAGGTTACAGTAATTTATGAGTCTTCTGTGATTGTAAAAAATATATTTTCTGCTATTTCTGGTAGTTTAGTGATATTTTGGAGTTAGTATGTCCAGTCTGTTAGACTATGTCTTTTTATTGGGAAGTTGAGTCTATTGATGTAGAGAGACACTAAACACCTATTAGAACTGGTATTATGTGTATGTTTTCTTCTCTTCTTTTGGTTTATTCTGAGATGGTTAATTTATGGTATTTTTATTTAGTGTAGTTACCTGTCTTTTGTTGGAGTTTTACTTCTACAATCCTTTGTTTCTATTGGGTACAAAAAAGATATTGTTTAAATTTGCTTTTGCCATGGAATATCTTGATTTCTTCATCAATGGTGAATGAGAATTTTGCTGGGGATAGTAGACTGGGCTTATATTTTTGATTTCAGGGTCAGTAAGATCAGTCCAGGATATTCTGGCTTTTTGAGTCTCTGTTGATAAATCCATTGTAATCCTCATAGGTCTGTCATAAAGGTTATTTGGTCATTTTTCCTTATTGTTTTTAATATTCTTTATTTGTTTTATCTGTTTAATGTTTTTTATTATGTGATAGGAGGATTTTCTTTTCAATTCGCATTGATACTTTGCATTAATACTGCAAAGGCAATGACATATACATTGCAAGGAATAGTCTTCAATATATTTTGACCTTAATTATAACAAAAACTGAGGATTCTGAAGCCTATAAATGCATATATTTATTTGGAGAATTTTGAGTATGTCTCTTTAAAACATCAGCATTAAAAATGGTGCCATGTTTTTAAGGAGAAGGAATGGTCAGAGTTTATTAAAGGAAACAATGCTCAAGACTATATTTCCAGATAAAGTACTATTGACCACTGATTTTGAATACAAGGAGACTTCAGCCATATTTTAATAAATGAAGAAATGCAGCTGGGCGGTGGTGGTGCACACCTTTAATCCCAGTACTTGGGAGGCAGAGGCAAGTGGATTTCTGAGTTTGAGGCCAGCTTGGTCTACAGAGTGAGTTCCAGGACAGCCAGGGCTACACAGAGAAACCCTGTCTCAAAAAATCAAAATAAATAAATAAATAAATAAATAAATAAATAAATAAATAAATGTAGAAATGATTTTTGAGTTCTACCAATCAGCTTGAATTTAAATATAAATAATGAACATGATTCATAAGTAGTGTGAATCCAATGGCTCAGGATCTAAGCTCAACAATTGACAAATGGGCCCTAATGAGACTAAAAACTTCTGTAAGGCAAAGGACACTGTCCATATGACTAAATGGCAACCTACAGATTGGGAAAAAAATCTTCACTAACCCTACATTTGAGAGTGGGCTAATTACAAATTATACAAAGAACTCAAGAATTTTGACTCTAAAAATCAAATAACCCAATTAAAAATTGGGGTTCAGAGCCAAACAGTGATTTCTCAACAATGGAATCTCTAAAGTCTGAGAAGCTCTTAAAGAAACAAAAAGTGCTTGCTGATATGAACCTGATATAGCTGTTTCCTAAGAGGCTCTTAGAGCCTGACAAATACAGAGGCAGATGCTCACAGCAACCATTGGACTGAGCCCTGGTACTCCAAGGAAAGAGTTACAGAAAGGACTGAAGGAACTGAAGGAATATGCAACTCCATAGGAAGAACAATAATATCAACCAACCAGACCCTTCAGAGCTCCCATGGACTAAACCACCATCCAAAGAATACACATGGAGGGACCCATGGCTACAGCCACATATGTAGCAGAAGATGGCCTTGATGGGCATCAATGGGAGTAGAGGCCCTCATTCCTGTGAAGGCTCAATGCCCCAGTATAGGGGAATGCGAGGGCAGGGATGCCTGACTGAGTAGGTGGGTGGGGGAACTCCCTCATAGAAGCAGGGGAGGAGGATGGGATAGGGAGTTTCTGGAAGGGAAACTGGGAAAGGGGATCACACTTGAAATGTAAATAAGTAAAATACCCAATAAAAAAATAAAGAAAAGAAATATTCAAAATCCAGTTAAATACTAATCAAAACAATCCTGATATTCCAGTGTTAAAACTCTTTAATGTTCAAGCTCTTCTCAATGACATTGAATGAAGAAGCAGGTTTCTCAGGTAATATTCAACAAAACAGCTTGTCCACAAACACTTTATTAGATCTTATCAGGACTATATAAACCTTGGAAACTGGGAAGAGGTTTTTCTTAGGGTAAATTTCCATGCCAGAAGTTTGAAGTTCTGAGCTTATCTTATTTGAATAGAGTGGCTTACCAAGAATTTAATCCTGCAATTTTGCCAGGGATTATGTGGCATTTGTCAAGTAGTGTTGGGTTTGGGGATTCCCAGATAAGAAATAAAGGAGGAAGGCCACATAGAAATGGAGTCCTCTATTTTGCACAAAGCTCATAGAACCTATCCTTGTGTAGTAGACTTTGAACTTAATTAGCAGGGTTTCCTAACACTTGGTGTTGAAAACCTGGTTGAAATAGGAGAGAGACTGAAGAAACTGAAGGGAAGAATGAACTCGAAGGAAGGTCAGGAGTTTGAAATAACCTAGACTACAGGGACTTCCCAGAGACTGAGTCATCAACTACGTGCTTATATGTGTCATTCTGAGAAAGAATTTAAGGTACGGGTTCCTTCCAAGTAGATAAAAATAATACATGACAAAGGGAGACCTCTTGAAGACCTTAGTGACAGAGAAAAAAAGAGAATAACATGATCAACAAGATAGGTGATGTATATGGGGTAGTGTCTGTCCCTTTATGAAACGAGCTTCAGAATTAGCTAAGACTAAAATGTCTATACATAGCCACTAACACTTGTAGGGTACAAAATTCTCATGACTTGTTATTATATACCATCCTTTTAAGATGGCAGGTATAGAAATTTATATTGCAGTTTGATTATATGATCAAATTAACCTCTCAAGAAAGGCAGTCATCTTTCTTTGTCAATCTTCATTAATCAATCTGTGCACCTTGCACTCTCCATATGAATGTCTTTACAGAATTATATGTCACTTGTAAGTTTTATATACTGCAGGATGAAAGAAGAGAAGGGCTGTCCTGACAAGATTCACATTCTGGGATGCTAAGATTCTGGGATATTCCACTCCAATTCCTTGTTTGATTCTACCTCAACTACATCGAAGCTGTTTCTTTTAAAGAATTGTTTCCAGAACTATTCAAGAAAAGCTAGCCCACCTATCCATCCTTTCAGATCGTCATAGTCAAGATGTCAGCTAAGCATTGAACTTTTCTGAGCACATAGTGATTGGAAGACAAATGATGCCAGCTAACTCTCCTTGACAAAGACAATTCTCTTATTTCCTTTTGGGTCTCCAGAAAGGAATTCTTCACCCCAATTCAGCTGGAAACAGACCAAAAAGACTGTCATCCCAACCCCTTAGTTTGAGGTGGATAGTTCTAGCTATTTTATTTATTACAAATGTGTTATAATTTTAAGGGATACTTCACAAACGTAGGTTTGGACAGGAAAGGAACTGGAAAGCTTAAACTCAGGAATTTCTATTCTTTTCCTCTTCTCTATCCTTCTTATATGAAAGAGAAGGTGTGAAAGAAAAAAGGGGAGATATAGTAAAATCATAGAAATTAGAGAAATAGACAAATAAAGATAGGTTTTCAAATTTAATCTTAGACAAAACATTGTTTAGCCATACCTTATGTTGGCAGAGATATTTATAATTGATGTAAAGTTGAACTTATAATTTCTTACTCTGGTGAGGAATTTATTTTGATAGAAATTTAAGATTTTCGTTGGTATGAATTTCTTTATTGATATAAAAACTGGGATTAGTATGGTTACTCTTATGTAGATATTGTACCTATGCAACACATTGAAAATTACAAGGCTAGATCCAGTCCTTCTATAACTGTTATTACAAATTATTTTTAGATAATTAAGCAGTATGAATTAAGGGTCAGATAGAAAACTCATGGTTCTGAGCTAATTGAAAGGGTGTTTTCAAGATTTTTCTATTAGAAATAAATGTAAGCAGTCAAGACTAACAGTTCAGATATTCTTTGCATTAATATATAGTCCTTAAAGGCATCAGAAGTCCAGAAAATACGACATTTATGGCCATTCCTTTATTAAGGATAATTTGACTAGAGACATATCTGCTCCTGACAATGTCACTTTCTTGGATTCAAAGAAGAAATTGAGGATTAGTCGAGTTGCTCCTGTGGTCTTGAGATAGCCACTAGGCAAAAATTGCCTCAATTCATCTGCAGACAAAAATACTGTACACAAAAAAAGAAGCACTATACAGAATACTCAACTGATGACCTTTGTCCAAACAGGGCAATCAGTCCTTCAAAACTCTGCATTATAATGGTCTGTCACATGATCCTGAACCAGAAGCCTGAAGACTCATGCTCCAATGTTTTGTGTAATGAGAACTGTCCCGGTGATCAGCTGTATCTATAAATTGGTGAAGTTTTGGAAGCATGTTTTAGGCTCCTTCTATTTTCAGGTAATATTTAGTCATTCTCAGATTTCTGACAGGTTTGAAGACTGGTTGTAGTCTCATAGCCAACCCAAGCTGTTCAGCATTGGGAGAGATGAGATAGATTTGAGAGGATGTTTTTCAAATGGTATACAAGCTAAAACCAGGACATAACTGAGATGTAGAATTGTAAGTCTTTTAAGTTAGAATAGATAGTAGAGTGCTTTTTTTCAAAATTGACAAAATTATTGGACTGGGCATTAAATGTGTCTTATACTTTATAAATAACAATGGTAATAGTTAATCTCAATTTATATCTCATAGAAAAGGGCCTTTTAATTGAGCAAAGGGGGAAATGTTGTGGATTGCTCCTTGTATTTTGATGCTACTTCTGCTCCCTCAAAAGGCATGCCAGGAGAGTAGTAGGTCATGTACTCAGGAGATTTCAGGTAAAAATTTAATTTATCAAGTAAAAGAGAGTTTGTGATTGGGCACTGGAAGAAATTGGTAGGGCTGAGAGTTTTAGAGAGGGAGAGAGAGGAAGGAGAAGGAGAGATGAGAGATGGAGGAGAGAAAGGAGGATAAAGAAAGAAGAGGTAGGTGGAAAATGGAGCAATATCATGTGCCTTGGAAGAACCACAAGTAGCAATGGATTTCATAGCTAAGGGACAGAGCAGTGAAGTGGTATATCTGCCCAATCTAGGCATGCAGATTAAAAATATTATAATTGAGTTGTGTATTCTTTGTACTGGCTTATAGGTTTGGAGATTCACCTCAACATATTCTCAGACATAGAACAAACTATTGAAGATATTTACATATCACTCAAAGAAAATACAAAGTGTAAAATGCTCTTAACCCAAAATATCCAGAAAATTCAGGACCCAGTGTAGAGACAAAAACTAAAAATAATAGAAATAGTAGAGGATAAGGATTCCCCTCCAAAAGACAAACAAACAAACAAACAAAACCAAGAACTAACCCGTGTTGCCTTCCCCCTCCCCACGCCTGCCATCCCACCCTCTCCCACTGGGGCACAGAACCTTCACAGGGCCGAGGTCCTCTTCTCCTTTGATGATCAAATTTGTAATCCTCTACTATATACATGCTACCAGAACAATCAGACCCCTCCATGTGCAGTCTTTGGTTGGTGGTTGAGACCCTGGGAGCTCTGAGGGTATTAGTTAGTTCATATTGTTCAAAATATAACAGAGACACATATTTCTCTATGTTCATAGAAGCCTGATTTATAGTAGCCAAAAGCTGAAAACAACCCAGATGTCCCTCAATAAAAGAATAGATACAGAAAGTGTGGTACATTTGCACAATGGAGTACTACTCAACCATTACAAACAATTACTTCATGAAAATTTCAGGAAAATGGATGGAACTAGAAAATATCATCCCAAGTGAGGTAGCAAAGCTACAAAGGAACACACATGGTATGTACCCACTAATAAGTGGATATTAGGAAAAAAGATCAGAATATCCATGATACAACTTACAGACCATATAAGTGTCAAGAAGAAGGGAGACCAAAATGGATCTCTCAGTCCTACTTAGAAGGGGAAACAAAATAATCACAGGATATAGAGGGTAGGAGGGTTTTAGGAAGAAGAGAGGAGGGGGGAAGGGGTAAAAGGGGGGTGGAGAAGATGTACAGAGTGTCATAAATTAAACAGAGGTGTGTAGAAATGGGGGGTGGGGAACTGTTGGCAGCCAACAGAGAGTCCTAGATGCCAGAAAAGCAAGAGGCTCCCAGAACCCAAAGAGGATAAAATAACCTGAAATACTCAACAAAGGGGAGAGTGAACCTGTAGAAATCATATCTAGAGGTTAGGCCCTGCCCCTGTTTGAGCAGAATTGCTCCTTTCTAAAGGAAATACAGGAATAAAGAGTGAAGCACAAACTGGAGGAAAGACTATCCAAAGACTCCCCCACCTGGTGATCTACTGTATATGCAGCCACCAAGCCCAGATACTATTATTGATGCCAAGAAATACTTTCTATCAGGAGCCTAATATAGATGTCTTCTGAGAGGCTTAGCCAGAGCCTTGCTTATACAGATGTGGATGCTTGTAACCAATGATCAAACTGAGCATATAGACCCCAATGAATGAGTTAGGGCAAGTACTGAAGGAGCTGAAGGGGTTTGTAACCCCATAGGAAGAACAAAAAATATCAACCAACAAGAAACCCCAGAGTACTAAACCACCAACCAAAGAATATACATAGAGAGACCCATGCCTCCAGCTGCATAAGTAGCAGAAGATGATCTTGTCTGGCATCATTGGAAAGGGGGGCCCTTGGCCCTGTGAAGGCATGATGCCCCAGTGTAGTGGAAGGCTTGGGTGGTTTGATGGGAGTGGGTGGGTGGGTGGGAGAACACCCTCCTGGTATCAGTGGGGCTTGAATGCAAGGTTTTCAGAGTGGAATCTTGGAAGGGGAATCACATTTGAATTGTAAATAAACAAAATAACCAATAAAAATTAAAGGAAAAATAAATGAAAAAAGAATTTGCTATCATACTATAACATTGTAAAATAATTGGTTAAAGAAATAAAATTTGATGGAATTGAATCCATATTATAATTGAATAACTTGTGTTTATAATGGAATAGGAAATGAATTCAACCCTCTTAAAAGTTGCTAACATATAAGTTAAATTTATTTTTTCCACTACATTTTAAGAGATTTATTCCTTCTAGAATGTGTTTTGTTCCTGATATGATGAAATGAATTCTTGTCTGGTCTCAACAAGATAATGTAACACTTAGGAGCAAATATGAAGCCAAGGAGGGCTGCACTGGAAGCTAAGATGGAGAATACTTCCATAGCCACCATGACCTTCCCCTTAGCACTGTGGTAGACAGGAAGAAAGGTAACCCAGACACAGAAGAACACAAGCATGCAGAATGACAGGAATTTGGATTCATTGAATGTATCAGGCAGATTTCTAGATAAGAAAGCCATGGTGTAACTCCCAAGTGCCAAAAAGCAGAGATATCCCAGAACACAGTGGAAGGCAACAGATGATCCCTTATTACAGAAAAGTAAGATGTGTCCATGTTCAGCATGAAAGTCTTGGTCAATGAATGGAGGAGATGTTGCCATCCA
>NW_022196911.1:20565981-20593779 GCF_008632895.1 Mastomys coucha
TTGGCCAACACAGTAGCTAGAGCCACAGTAAATGCAACTCCAAATATGGTCTGCTGAAGGATGCAGGAAGCTGCATTTGGTTGACCAATTAATTTCAAAGAACAGAGTAAACAAAATGTGATTGTGATGAGCAAGGTGTAACTGAGACCTCGATTATTGGCTTTTACAATGGGAGTATCTCTGTATTTCACAAAGACTCCAATTACAAAGACTGTGAGTGCAGATAAGCACAGAGCTATACAGGCCAGTGTCATCCCCAAGGGGTCTTCATAAGCCAGAAAGCTCACAGTTTTCTGGAAACAGTGGTTCTTCTCTGTATTTGCATAGTGACTCTCTGGACACTTCACACACTGATCCAAATCTGGTTAGAAATGTAGATTATCATGAGATCATGAGTCCAGGTTGAATTGATTCATGGTTTTTTTTTTTCTAAGCCTTTTCAATGTACAAGGACTGTCAAAAATTTCACCTTATTTTGTTTTCTCAGGGAAAAAAATAAAACGCACACTGTTGTAAATACATACTTATAAAGAGTTCTTATGTATTTCTTTAAGTATGTATATTCACATATAATGGGTTTCATCCAATCATTCTTTCTTTCCTATCATAGCACTATTTCCCACTGTTGTAAATACTTACTTTATACTTTGTAAATACTTTATACATACTTATAAAGAGTTCTTATGTATTTAAGTATGTATGTTCACATATAATGGGTTTTCATCCAATCATTCTTTCTTTGCTATCATAGCACTATTTCCCTTACGTTATTTTATTTCTATAGGAAATGTTGTCTCTCTTTAGGTAGACATCAACTTTCAGTAACTTCTCTTAAAAACAATCTTCTTTGTAGTGACTTGATCTAGGCTAATATCATTCCTCTTTTGATTTACAGGTTTTTTCCTGCCTTTTATGACACTGGTATAACTCTTTTGGAGGTAACTAATATATGGAATTACATTGCATAAATCAACCTAGGGCCTCATATCACCTCAAAAATTACATATGCTTTATGGTTTACACATGAAAAGTCATGTCAGAAATATAGAAAAGACAGCTAAATACCAGAAACTCTAAGTATTAGTGTGAACAAAATGTATGAATATCATTAGAAGGTTGATTTTGTGACTTGTTTGAAAGCACTATTAATAGTTTCTCTTCTATTCTATAACTGACCTTAAATTAAGCAGCAAATTTAATTTATTCTACTCCCTTTAATGAAGCCAGAATCAAAACATGTATGAAGATAACTGGTTCTTCTAAGAGTTATCTCCTTGAGGGAACCAGTTTTTATTTAGGTGAATTGAAATCTATTAAAGGACTGTGAATGGTGAAATGAAAAACTTCTACCAAGGATAATTAGAGGAGAGTACAACTGACAACTGCCACCCTAATCACTCAAATCTTGTTATCAAGTTCATCAGTTCAAATTCTGTGCATTTACATAATATTTTATTCCTTACTATGTTAAAATTGACAAGAAAACTTCAAAAAAATTTCATTTAATTCATATTTTATGTTCATTAAAATTATTTCTACTACTTTTTATAATGTAATTACAGTATAAAATAATAAAATTCACTATAAATTTTATGATTCTATGCCAATAAAATTGAGCTTATTTAAAATAATGTATAATTGAGATTCAGTGATGAGAGTATTAAATAACTAATATAAAATGTGTTCTCACCTTGACGGTGATAACAATTTTATTATTCTCTGTATCTATCATGTTCTCTGACAATCTATGTCTCTCTGTGACTCTTTCCATTTATATCTCTTTGTTTATCTAACTTTCTTCCTATATATGTATGTATATGTGAATATGTTTATGTATAAAATTTATGATACATTCATATGTTACTTATGTACTTACAAACAAACATATTATACATGTATGTACATATACACTTATAATTTTAATTCATGTGCTAGATTTTCACTCCTAAAATCAACAATAAAAAACTGGTCTAATGCAGAATATTGTCTCATAATAGCAAGACCATTTTCAATTTATGGAGTAATATGGGAATTGGATCATTAGTTACAAGAGTCATTGGTAAAGTGCCAAGCAATAGTCCTCAATACTCCCTTACTCTTTTATTAATGAGAACAAAAACTCACTCCCTTGATCCTAGCAAAATGTTATTCTCACAATTCAAATAGTAATACAAATTAATCTATTATATTCAAAAAATCAAATCTGTAGTTTTAGCATACAGCAACAGAAAATAGAAAAGAATATTTAACTAATTAATAATGAAAATGTATTGATAGCAGCAATAACTATAAATTGCCTCTTGACTAAACTCATGTAGATGTTTTCTAAGTAAAATATTCAAAAACATGTAAGGGGTAGTTACTGTTCTATTCCTGTGAGCAAAAATATCTCATAAAAATATTTAAGTGAGTTTTCTGCTGATATATTTACACTTTTAGTCCATTTCTACCATATCTGTAAGCATGATAGCATCCAGGCAGAGAGGTCACTGGAACACAGGATAAATTTTTATACCTTGATTTGAATGCAGAATTCAGAGAAAACAGAGAACTCAGATGTCACATAGACTTTTAAGATATCAAACCTATCCTCTCATAACACATCTCTGTCCAAAAGACCTCAAAATAAAATGTTAGATTAAAAATTTCTCCAAGAGATGGCAGGAAGTTAGCTATCCCTGTAATGTTCAGATATCTACAAGAAATTAGTGTTTTCTGAAAATATTGGGCTGTTGGACTTATGAACTTATAGCTCATGGGAAAATGAATTAGAAGGCTGCAGACTTAAACCAGACCAAACTCCCACATAGAGAGTGGAAGTAGGCATGAAAACACACCCCAAGAAAATAAAATACAGACAATTGGCAACTTGTGGGAGGAAAATCATTTTTTATCATGGGTCACATGGTTGGTTGTCATCCATCAACTGAGATCTACAAACACAAAAGTAGATGAGTATCACAGAATGTATTAAATAGGTTAATTACAACAAATTGAATAGTTAGTAAAGAGGTGAAGAGATCTGGGAGGATTGAGAGGAGTGTGATGGTTTGTACATGCTTGACCCAGGGAGTGTCAATATAAAGAGGTGTGAGCTTCTTAGAGTAGGTGTGTCAGTGTAGGTATGGGCTTTAAGACCCTCATCTTGGCTATCTGGAAAGCTGTCTTGCCCTGTGCCTTCAGAATAAGATGTAGAACTCCCACCTCCTTTTACACCATCCCTGTCTGTATACTACCATGTCCCTGCCTTGACAATAATGGACTGAACCTCTGAACTTTTAAGCCATCCTCAATTAAATGTTGTCCTTTTAAAAGCTGCTGTGGTCTATTCACAGCAATTAATCTCTAAGGTAGAAATTGGTACCAGAGACTGGAATATTGCTGTGATGGACCTGAACATGCTTTTGTTTAGAAGATTGTGTATTTTGAGACTTTGGATTTGGAAAGCTGTGGAATACTTAAGTGGATCTTAATGGGTTATTCCAATAGGAATATGGAAGACATTGTTGCTGTGAGTAATTTGAACTGTGCAGACCTGACTGGAAGTGGTTTTAGTGCAGGAGAATATTAGTATGTGGCATGGAGACTGCTCTTGTGGTATTTTGGTGAAGAATGTGGCTGCTCTTTGCTATTGTCTGAGGAGTCTGCCTGAGGCTAAAGTGAAGAGGTTTATATTAATGGCTTTGAAAAAGGGAGTCTCAAAACAGTCTGGTATAAATTCTGTTTTGTGGTTACTAAAATTCACTTTAATGATATGTGTTTTAAGGAAAAGGAGCAAGCTCAAAAAGAAAAGAAAATACAAATATGTGGTTCAAGTATTAAAGGGGCAACAGGAAGTAGAATGGAACTTAATCCTTTGTTCAAAGAGATAAACTGATTAAGGGAGTAGGGCTTTGGGAGAAGATTCCCACATAACTATGTTTATGCTACACACCTTTATTCCCAAGAGACAGAGGCAAACAGATCTCTGAGTTCAAGTCCAGTCCAGGAAATAGTAATTTTCAAGTAGAGAAAACCTTAGTCCAGGCTTAGGGGACCATGCAGTTGACCCTAGTACTTAGGAGATAGGCATGCATATCTCTGAGTTCAAGGTAAATCTATAGAGCAAGTTCAAGATAGGTAATTGTAGGCCATGAAAGAGTTGAAAAACTGAAAGCTGGTGATAATGTAATAGAGTAAGGGGGACAATATTTCAGTCCCAGCAAACAGCAGAATGCAGTAGCATCACCATATTGTTCAGATTTTAGAGTCAAGAATAGAAGGGACTACGATGCTGGTTAGCTGGAGCTACAAAATTAGTAGTAATTAAGAAGAGACCAGCATCACTGTGGTGAAATCGGGAAGTGTTTTTGAGAGCACAATGGAGCTGTGTTCTAGAATTAGCCAAGGTTGTACCTACATCTAAGGCTATACTTGGTAATGTGTAAGCATTACTGCAGTGTCATGCAGAGAAGCTAAGGCATGACACCATGAAAACAGCTTATGAGACTCTACAGGTTTAGCCTAGTTGCGAGGGAATACCTTAGTATATTGGAGGTGGCAGTACTGTGAGATGATCAACAAGGATACCAGTAGCAGTAGAGTAGAGTCAACCAGAGCCTAGAGGGCTGCAGTGGGCAGAGCTAGAGAAATGATATAAGCCATTTGGAGGAGCCCCCATGTGAGGATCTTATGTGGATTCCAGACATTGCAACAAGAAGCTGTGAAGTTGAAGTTGACTTAGAGACCCTAAGAAGTAGACCTCTCAGCTGTGCCTGCACCATGTCTGCCTGGATGCTGCCATGCTCATGCCTTGATGATAATGGACTAAACCTCTGAACCTGTAAGCTAGCCAGATTTAAATGTTGTCCTTTTAAGAGTTACCATGTATATGATGTCTGTTCACAGCAGTAATACTCTAACTAATACAAGGGGTGAATATGATCAAAACACATTTTACAAAATTATCAAATAACTAAAAATTGAGAGAAAATACATTTTAAAATATGAGTTGGAGATGATCACTACTATGAAAATTTAAAAGATTAGTTATTGAAATATAGCTGGAAAAGCTATATTGATACTTTATCAATATATTTTAAATGGCACCATCAAATAAAAATACTGTGAAATACACTGAAATATTTATTTTTTTATCCCACAATCAATATTGTCAGCAAACCACAGATGTAAATCAAGTATGGTTTTTAATGGCTATGGTGGGCCATTTCAAAATGATGTTGAAGAATTATGACATTTAAGTTCCTAAACAAAGATATGAAAATATTTTCTCTGATTTTAATTCAGAACATTTTCTTTAGTTTATTATGGAATCCTATGGAGAAATGGTAAAGATTTCTGTAAAACCTGCATTTACCTGTCTCGTTAGAAATCTCATTATCTGCACAAGGAGTACAATTGTAGCAGCAGATGGCTTTGCCCTCCAGGGTTACTTTTCTGAATCCAGGCCTACAACTCTCACTGCACACAGACTGAGGTATCTGAGAAAAATGAAAGGAATGTTATGTAAATATTATGGTTTTATGATAAATCATTATAAATAGAATTTTTGAATGTTATGCAATGCATTCCCAAGTATTCTTGTGAAAACAGGATTATTTAGAGAGATTATACCATGGAGAAATAAATATGCTTAAAGATTTGTAAGAGAATTATCAAACTGTTAGAGAACTTGTACCCATAATGAGGTATGGACAAGTTTGAGAAAGGTAGGTGATAGGGAATAAAATATAGAAGACCATAGAATCATTTCAGAATGATAATACTAATGTATTGATCAACTTTACTTCCACTATAACTGTGAATATGGTCTGTTAATTTGATAGGATTTAGATTGGTCATAAAAACAAAGATATGTATATTTCTAGCAAGAAATATATAGAAAAATTTGGCTAAGTTAAAAGTGGACACAAATTCTGTGATGTCTCAGAATAAATGTACAGAAGATAAAAGAGAACAGTAGCATTATTCATGCCTTTCTGAATTCAGAGAAAATATACATCATCTGCAACCTCATCATATATTTCAAAATACAATGAATTGCACCCTCAATTTGTGTTTTTTAAGTTATTTCATTTCTGTATTTATTTTTAGGACATACTCAAGCCAGTAGATCATACATGTCCACACCTACATGTGTTCTTTTCCAGTGGCTGAAATCCCAATTGTTCATGGGATAGAACTTTTGAGCAAGAGTGACAATGGACCTACTGAGAATATATGGGTGGTTAAGGGATGCTAACAGAGTTACTATATGGTATTTTGAATACTACATAGCCTAAAGTATTTTAGTGCCTATTTCCAAATTTATGGCACCATTTGTGAAATAATTTAAACTTTTATAGATACAGAATTGCTGAAGAAATAATTTCAATGTGGTTTAATTGTAATCTTTTAATTCTGTCCTCAGATCTACATTTCTCATTTTTCTTACTGAAAATATAGATGTATAGAAACATTATCATTCTGGTTTTTGAGCCTGTCTTCATGACTAAACATTGTTCTCCTGTTCCTACTCATAGTTGACATTAATATTTCTGGAACCAAATCCAAAAATACACTGTTTTTTTCCATAAGTCACATTTGGACATTGTTTGATCACATAATAAAATATAAATTTTATATTATGTCATGTTATTAATCATGAATGAGAAATTTTATAAAACACATTGACCCAAGACCTAAGAGACAATTTGGAGCTGGAAATTTCCTCTTCCAATGTGTTACTAATTTTTGACAAGTTGAGAATAAATAATATTCATATGAGTGAATAAGGTAGAGCTTATTTAATACTAAATTCTTCCAATTATCTGACTCAAGTAATGAGAAAACACAATACCCTATTTCTTCCATTGCAGAATTTTATACTGGTAATCTAAGAGTGATGGTCCTTAAATCAGAAAACAAGTGTCATTTCATCTGAAAAAAATGTATTATTAGCACAAGTTTAAAGCATTGATTTAATACATAACCCACCTCTGAAAATCCTTCTGCCCATTGTATCGTCTGTTCAGATAAGAACAACTGTTGGCCCTCTGGAGCATTTGCTGAAAAGGATCCTATTTTCACCTTTTGTCCAAGACCCTTTGGTAAATTCCAAAGGTTAAGAATGTCATATTCTGCATTTAATTTCTGTCTCCCACCTAAATTCATCTTGTTTCTCTCATTAATGTCCTTCAGGAAAATGTTAAGCTAAAAGAGATTCATGAATTTATATTACACTGGGCCCAAGAGACAGAATTGAACTTATGGTTTAGAAAGTGTCTTATTTATCTTAATTTATGATGTGAAAGTCAAATTAATGAAGCTATAATTAATGTTAAAGAAATGAATGACTGAGTGTGTTGGATATTATTTTGCTTCTGAATGACAATTAAGCATTAAGAGAACACTTTGAAAACATCGTTTTAAATGAAGGATTTTTGACACATGTAAATGATAATTTTTTTGAAACCTAGCCAGACCTATTTGCTTTCAGAACATCTTTAGAGATTGACAGTCTAAACTAAGAATGTTGATGCCTAAGGAGTAATAAAAGGGAATCATGTACGTATAAAGCCACTTCATTGTTTCACTTAAATATCTACTCATTCATTCATAATGTAAGAAATGTACAGAAAAATTATTAATATTTTACTGAAACTATTATCATGAGAATACTGTATATTTAGCTATTGATTAAATAATATTTGTATTGACTAATAACATATAATCCTGTAATCTTTTATCCCATTTATCAGCAACACACACTTGAAAATGCCTTGACCTCTAAATGAATTTTGAAACACAAAAATTCCTATAATGGTTGACATGAACACAATTTTACAATACCTAACTTGCTGTCATTACACATCTCATATATCATGGTGCTGGTAGTACAATATAGTAGAGTGCTTATTACCTGCCAAGGGAAGAAGGCCACAGCTTCCCCATTTTCATGTGGTTGTGTTTGTACTTGTTGAAGACTCATCTGATGCAGACTGTGAGCCACAGCATACACAGCATTGTAGATATTATAGCTTTCTTCACTGATTGCCATGTCCAATATATGACTAGGTAACACATCCAGAGAAGCATTGGAGTGACAGTTAGCCATTAGTTGACAATCAATATCAGAAAATGAGCACTTGAAGAACAAATGCCACAACTTAGGAAGGTAAATGTCCTCTGGGTATTTATAAGGATTAACTGTTTGAATAAACTTAGTAAGCTCAAAACTCTCTCTATAATTGTGTGTAAAAATTAAACTACCATGGAATGAGTCAAGCATAAAATAATCAGCATAGTAAGTAATATGAGGTTCAGTGTTCATGACCCAGACTTTCCCTGTTAACAATCTTTGACCAATATTTCTCATTAGACCTGTGAGAGAATCAATGTCACCATATATAATTATGATTTTTGCCTCATCCATATTTTCCCAGAATTTATTAAAATGCAAATTCCATGTCACAGGGATCATTTTCACAAAAGCCATGCATACTCCTTTTTTCTCCATATCTTCTCTGAACTCTAATAAAATTTTATTCCCTTTGTGATCATCTGGAAGGATGAGACCAACCCAGGACCACCTAAAATGAACCATCAAAGATACAATGCCAAGTGAAAGAGATGTGTACTTGGAGGCCATCTGGTAGAGCGAAGAATATTGACCACTGTCATTCAAGATGGGATCATAAGGTCCAAACGAAAGCTGGATGAAATAAGAATATTAATATTGAGCAAAATTTCATTCCTGAAGCAACAAATGACAACAGGATAGAAAAGTACTTTTATCTAAATTTTAAAGGAAAATTCCATTTACAAAATTTTACAGAAATTCCTTCCAAGTCTGTTAGCTTCAAGGACCTACCTGGTTTTATTTATGCCAGTATAAATATGCATGCAAGACAAATTTGGATTGCTGTCCAAGTATTTGGAAATTTTTTCTTACCTGAGGAAATTTAAACAGTTGAAGTAATGTTCCAATTTGGGCAGATGTTGTCCATGATGTTCCTGTGACGGCAGCAATAAGATTTCTTTGGTCACAATTGTAATTTGGTAGAATCTTTTTCTGTCCTTGAGCTGTGAGCCAAAAACAAGCATTCATAAGAGCATCCTTCTCAGTGAATCTGACATTGTAGAAATCAAATCCAAGAGATGTGTTAGGTAAAATATTGGCGTTCCCATTGATCTCCTCAATTGCAAATACCAAAGCCAGAATATATTGGTAGTTTTTAAAATTATACCTGTATAATGACAAAAATATACACAAGAGTAATAAAACATGGACAACATATTGGGTACATTAACTTTTATAGTTTTTCTTTGTTTCCATAAATTGTGTAATTTAAGTTTTTCACCATGAATATGTGGAACTAGATTGGGTAAATATATTAAGATTTGGCAAGACCACTTAATATTACTACTCATTAATTATAGTTCCTTAAAGCATTCTTTATCAGCCATTAGAATATACAAAAAATGATCAGTCTACATATCAGGAATCACTTTCTTTCAAAATTACAGATCTTTTGATACCTAGATCTTGGCCTTCTGAAATGTTTAATTATGGAAGTATACCATTTTATTATGAAACTAATCATATTTTAGAAACAATAAGTTTATTAAATAATATTCCAAGTGAAATAAATTCCATATGGGTCAGAGTTGCCATAACTCTGATATCATTTTTCTCAGTATGGCAGTCTGAGGGTAATATACTAGCTTAGGACTTCCTCCATATGATCACTGGGTACAGGCATCCAGCCACATTCTTTTGTGAAATATTACCTCAGGTCATCTCTCTTTGACTTCGAATGCTATACTCTTTGAGACCTTTTTTTCATTTACATAGTAATAACTTATGTGAAAATATACATTTTTCTCTAAAAAGCCCCAAATACACACTGACATAAAAATATATTTCATTTCAGTGTCAGGGCACTGACCATAAAAAATGCTTCATTAAGTTTCATTGTATAATGTAGTCTACCCCGCAAAGGCTTCTTAATGAACTCAGTCAGGAGCAGTAGAAAGATTCTAAAAACACTTGTTCTTAAAATCAGTCATTGGGAATAATCTCAATGGTACAATGATTTCTCAGTACTGCAGGGAAGATATACGTATGATCCATAGTATGTATAACTACACACAATGACCTGTGAATGCTCACGTGAATCAAAATACCAGCGTGGAGAACGCAGTTATGCACACAAACCAACCACAAGCTGAAGGGCTATTTTTCTTGGTGTTTTAATGCTGAGAGAAGTCACAATGACCACAGCAACTTTAGTAAAGGAAAGCATTTAACTAGGATTAACAGTTTCAAAGCTTTAGGAAAGAATGGTCATGGTGGGAATTACAGCAGTATATATTCAGAAACAGAATTTTATAATTTTACATTTTAATCCACATGCAGCAAAAGGGAAGCTAAGACACACTGCCAAGACTTAAGCTTCTTAGACATATAATCATGCTGCCACAGTGACACACTTACTCTAAGCGAGTTTACATCTTACTCCAAGAAGGTTACACCTCCTAATAGAACCACTCATTATAGGCGAAAGATTTACAAACAATAGAATAAGAGAGACATTCCTATTCAAACTACTCCCTTCCATTTTTGGCCTTCTTAGGCTTGTAGCCATAACACAATGCAAAATGCATTAAGTCTATCTACAAGAGTTCCCAAAATTTAAAATATCTTCAAATTTGTTTAAAGTCCAAAGTTCAGATTCTCCTCTGAGTATCCTGCGTTCCCTCATCAATTAATTCCCAGTAAAAGCAAAATAAAGGAGCAAATTACATACTTGCTGCATATAATGACTCAGAATATACATTGCCGTTTCAAATTTGAGGAAGGGGAGCATAGCAATGAAATGCTGAACCAAAGCAAGGCAAAAACTATCTAACCAAACTCCAAACTTTGCATCTCCATGTTTGATGTTCAAATACTCTTCAGATCTCTAGTTTCTTTCATCTTTTGTAACTGTAAAACACTTCTTTTTCTTGGATTTATTCCATTTCCTGATTAGAAGTGCTTTTTGGTTGGCATTCCTGGTCTCAGGAATCTTCTGCACCATTAGATCTTAAGGGCAATCCAGGCTTCTCCTTTAGAGCTTCACATAATGGATTCTCTAAGATCCACTATAAAGGCATCCATAATAACTCTTTGCCTTACCATCTTTCCTTCTTTACAGAGAAAGATTCAATAATATCTTTCTTCTATCACTGAATCTTAATGTCAGAACCACATGGCTGCAGCTGCCATGTTCTCTTGCTTATTATGGCTGGAACATGCCCCACCATCCAATAAAATTAAATCTTCACCAGCTTTCTCTTCTTGTTAATTCCATTTAGTCCCTATTTTTTTTAATGTCCTAACCCTCAACCTGCAGTCCAGACTTGGCTCAAACTCAGAGATTTACCAACTGGAATTACAGGTGTGGTCTACCACACCCAGCACTAAGTATTTCTTGAACCTCTTCAATTAGCTGGGTGGAATCTTTGCCTGATGTCTCCTCTGCCTTCATTCTGTTTACCATGAGGCTTTCAGTTAGTCTGTTTATCTATTTGAACACAGGATTTAGCACCACTCTAACTCTTATTCCTTTTTTTCTCCCCATTCCCTATACTTGGCACATTGTGTTCAAAAAATACAATCTGTAATTTTTCTCCCTCAGCTTCTTTCTTCTCATTATAGATTCTCATAACAGTGGATAGTAATAACCTCACAATAGAGCCAATACTAGACTGTTGACAGTTCCTAAGCCAAAGTATTTAATCTGTATCTCTTCAGTTTAGCTTCCTGGAGATTTGTTTACTAGGGTAAAAAAACAGCAATAGTATTTGCCCAAATATACCAAGCATGATCTCTAGGAAACACACTAACATTCATCTCCTCTAAAAACATTTTAGCTAGGAACACAGTGTAAAATTAACAACCAGCAACACTTTTTCCTAGTACCTCCTATAGTGACTCATTAAGCAGCACTTAACGCATTTCACTGATGTCCTTAACCAAATTCACACTCATTATTTCTGCAAACAGAAAATCTTGCCTCTTACAACAAAACTCCAACCCCCAGTTTAAATTTCTCTGTTCATTGAGTTTTATTGCTGTAAAGAAACACAAAGCCCCTTCTAACTCTTATAAGAAAAAATATTCAATTGGTGCTTACCACACCAACTCCAGCATTAACATTAGCCAGGCGGGACTCATGGCTCTAGCTGCATATGGAGCAGAGGATGGCCTAATCATTCATCAATGGGAGAAAAAGCTCTTGGTCCTGTGAAGGCTCTATGCCCCAGTGTAGGGGAATGCGAGGGCCAGGAAGTGGGAGAGGGTGGCTTGGTGAGCAGGCGGAGAGGGGAGGAGAGAGGGGAGTGTTTTTTGGAGGGAAACTGGTAAAGGGGATATCATTTGAAGTGCAAATAAAAAAATCTAATAAAAATATGTTGAATAAGATTTGCAAGGAATAATTGTGTGGTGGAAGAGAAGAATTATTTCAGAAATTTTTTTTTATTTTTTTTTTATTTTAAGGTTATATTTTTTTTTATTTTAGATATTTTCTTTATTTACATATAAATTTCTCCTTTCCCAGTTTCCCCTCCAAAAAACAAAGAAACAAACAAAAACAGGACCCAAGTATGGTTCCCAGAAATATTATTAGCAGAAAAGTATCCAAAACTTCAAGTTAACGTGGTCAAATACTAACTCACACACAGAGAAACACATACACATATAAACAAAAAGAAATATATTAGTCTTCATAATGTTAGTATGATGGGAAACAAAAGGTCTACTGAAACAAAATATAAACTTAAAAACCTGGCAGCTGTTGTATGTGATCTTTGGTTATCATACCTAAAGGTTCTTATAGTTGAGAGCTAATTATAATGATCATTTTACATGCATATATGTAGTTTGAAGTTAATCTAACTTTGCATTTGATAGTCTAATAAAGTTATTTGATATCAATAAAAAATTTTCAAAAATTAGTATTACTTTTTAAAGGAAATCAGACAAATAATGCATAAATATAATATTATTCACTCAAAAAGAATTGATAGGTAAAATGTTTAATTTGGAGAAATAGAATAACACTTTATCATTGATAAATACTGTATACTCAAATATATATATATATTTAAAAATACTGATGATTTTTTATTAGCTATTTTCTTTATTTACATGTCATAAGATATCTCCTTTCCCAGTTTCCCCTCCAAAAAACAAAACAAAACAAAAAACAAAAATCAACAACAAGAACAAACCCCTGCTCCTTCCCTCCTCCCCCCTCCCTCTGCTCGCCACCCTACCCTCTCCTGCTTGCTAGCCCTGTCATTAGCCTACACTGGGACATAGAACCTTCACAGGGCCAAGGGCCTCTCCTCCCATTGATGACTGACTTGGTCATCCTCTACTATACACGTGATGCTGGAGCCATTGGTCCCACCATGTGTACTCTTTGGTTGGTGGTTTAGTCCCAGGGAGCTCTGAGGGTACTAGTTAGTTCATATTGTTGTTCGTCCTAAGGGGCTGCAAACCCTTTAGCTCCTTGAGTCCTTTCTCTAGCTTCTTCATTGGGGACCCTGTACTCAGTTCAATGGATGGCTGTGAGCCTCTACTTCTGTATTAGTCAGGTACTGTCAGAGACTCTCAGGAGACTGCTATATCAGGCTGGATTGTCCTTCCTTCAGTCTCTACTCCATAGTTAGTCTCTGCAACTCCTTCCATGGGTATTTTGTTCCCGTATTTAAGAAGGAATGAAGTATCCACATTTTGGTCTTCCTTCTTCTTGGATACTCATGGTTTTTGACCACTCTATATACATGAGTAATTAAGTAACTTTTATGTATTACATACTAAAGAGAGAAAAGGAACTCAATATCTTCAATCACAGAGCAATGATGAGAGAAATGTTTAAGAAAATAGATTTGGCCATTCTCTATTGGATACGTGATTTTGAAAGAACATGGTACATAAAAAAATATATTTTGAAAATGAGAACTATTTTCATTCTTTCTATTCCTGACCCTATAACTTAATTGCATCATTATCCCTTCCCTTTCCTTATGAATCTTATGAATAAAACCTTATGAATCTCCTTTTTCTTTCTTAATTCATGGACTCTTAGTTCATTAATAGCCAAGAAGGACATAAAATTTTACACACACACACACACACACACACACACACACACACAAATATTCTCTCTCTCTCTCTCTCTCTCTCTCTCTCTCTCTCTCTCTCTCTCTCTCTGTGTGTGTGTGTGTGTGTGTGTGTGTGTGTGTGTGTGTGTGTCTGTCTCTCTCTCCCTCTCTCTCACTATGGAGTGCTTTGAAGTAGTCCATCCAAGGTGTAATATTCTTCCAAATAAAAGAATATACAAAATGCTTATCCACCACCAAATGAAAGTCTACAAACAACTAAAATTACATGGTCTGGACAGGTTTTTAAAGACTGAAGAGAATTTTATTAGAGTTTATCAGAAAAATACTCATAGATATTGAGCTTTCAACTTAAGTAATTTGCCTTCAAGAAAACAAAGGTGAGAATAATAAAAGCAATACGGTGTGTTAATCATGTTAGGAGCAAAAATACATGATGAACAACAGGCAGATGATAGGACAGTTAGAATTATATCAAATAAAACAACTCTCAGCATCACAAAAATACTCTTAGATTCTGGAAAACATCTAAAGAAACAACCAAAGAAAAGGAAAGGGAAGTTCATATTAAGATTGGGAGTTACATCCGAGGAACCCAAAGCAATAGTATGAACAAAAATATTGTACTCTGGTTAATATTTTTTAACATTTCTTACCTTAGAGAGTTAAAATATTGTATCTCAGAGATTGGATCAAAATTCATTTTGATTAACATATGTAAACTTCCTACATGTTCTTAGGTGTTACTCAAATTTCTGGGGTTCAGATCATATGAAAATGTCAAGAAAATGGAAATTTAGTTCAATATTAACATGTAAGATTGTACCCAGAAAAAAAAGTAATTCTTATGAACCAGAACTGATATTTTAAGAAGTATGATAGTCCCAACAACATACCAGCAAATCACTTGGGAACATCAGACATCTGAGAAATGACTTATATGTTTTGTACAGCATATAGATTATTGAACATCTTAGAAAATATCACTCTCGGCCAGGTGGTGGTGGCACACGCCTTTAATAACAGCATTTGGGAGGCAGAGGCAGGCAGATATCTGAGTTTGAGGCCAGCCTGGTCTACAGAGTGAGTTCCAGGCCAGCCAGGGCTACACAGAGAAACCCTGTCTCTAAAAGAGAGAGAGAGAGAGAGAGAGAGGGAGGGAGGGAGGGAGGGAGGGAGAGGGAGAGAGAGAGGGAGAGGGAGAATATCATTCTTTATTCACTTATGCAATTGCAATAAAACAAAATAAAAAAATTATTTAATTTTATATTATTTCAGCATGGAATTAATTTTATAGAAATTTATCAGTCTCTATATGTCTGAATTATTACTGAATGTTATTTATTTTTTTAGTTGGACCCACACATCTATCTCTGTAAGTTGAATGGTAAACTAATCCTTACCATGTTGAAAAACAAGAGACTTACCTTACCTCAGTGAGACTTTGCTAAACTCCCTTAGGCCAGAAAGTTTGTTGTATATTTTATGAACTGACTGTGTTGATATTTCTGGCTCTGCTCAAAAATACCTCTCCAGATTATATCTTCCTTACAAAACACACTGATAAAAAGCTAACAAACAACACCCAAGTGCCAAAAAAAAAAAAAAAAAAAAAAAAAAAAAAAAAAAAAAGCATAAGCTGAGAATGAATGAAGGCAAGTGGAACAACAGGGAAAAGACCAAGGAAAGGATTTTCTAGTTAACACCAATAAAAGGAAGGCCATGAAGGAATCTTGTGAACACTCGTGATCTAGTAGCTCTCCACGTACTGAAAAACCATGCTGCTGAAATTCAAAGAAAGAGGGATATCAATCATAAGGCCAATTCAAATCAAAATATAGTTAAGATTGGAACCAGATTCACTGAAAAATATAAATAAAGCCTACAGGATTTCATTATTTACAAGAGACAGTTTCTAGAAAATTGGCAATGCAAATTTTATAAGCTCTTCATTTTTGAAACAAATGTAGTCTACATTTGAATTAGTATAGATATGTTTATATTTAAACAGTTCCGCTTTTCAAAATGGTAAGTTTTGTATATTATCTGGGAATAAATATTGAAAACTTCTAGCTGTAGGTGTAACTTTCTGTAATTTGAGCAATGAATATAAAATATCAAATATAAATACAATATATCATAAAATGAATATTTTAAAATATTCCAGGGAATAGTTATTATGAAAAACTGATGATGATGGTACATAATTACTATCTAAATTGTCAAGGGATATATTCTTTTGATATATCTATTTTTTAAAGCTACAGATGGAAAAAATGAATATATAGTTGATAAAAACCATTTTGACATATAACTTTATACCCATATTTTAATTGATGTGAGAAAAAATAATTTACTCTCATAAATACACAGAGGAAAATTTCAGTTGGATCTGGAAACATATTGGAAAAATTAATAAAAGGACTGAATATATTGGCTAATAAATTGAATTAGTCACTACAGGATCCTGACACAGGATCAGATGTTTTGTGTTTGATCTCAATATACTCATTGTAGGAAGAGAAAATTTGTCCTCATAGTTTTTCTTTCACCTAAAAATGTGAGCTGCTTCAAAAGTAGGGGCACACACAAAGATACTATCTATACTAATAAATTTAAAAAGTTTGTGGTATATATGCCTTTTCTGTGGTCAATGCTATAGGAAAAATTACACTTACTGAATGAATTGTATGAGAAAATATTAATGTTTTATAATAAAAGACAATACATTTCTGTCATGAGTTTAATTTTTTCTGACATAATGAGAAGTTAAATATTTGTGACAGAACAAATATTTTTATTTGTAATGAACATGCCAGACACTAACGCTCACAGCAGAGAAATTATAGTCTTTGCAGAGAAGGTTTTGATAGTATACAGTATATAAAAACACATACCAATGTATATTGGTGCCTACATTTATGAGAGCACAAGCCAGAGGAAGAGTGGGGTTTATAAGGTGCATTAATTATGATGCAGTACAAGAAGTCCCACCCAACGTTTAAGTTGCAATGTCTGCTGTTCATATGAGAAAAATGTGTGATTTTATTTGATACAAAAAAAATCCCAAATGAAATAGAGCTACCATAAAATATTTTATCCAAATAATAATTTGTGGATAACCATATTTTCTATAATTCAAAATTTCAAAGTAAATCTATCAAGGTTACAAAAAGTTCTACTTGCTTTTATATACAAGTATTTTTTCCCCTCTACTATCTCTCACTTAATGACTTAACACTTCACTAAAATTTTTCCAAAATGTATTGTCACATTGAACATAATTTCCTTTTAAATCTGCATGTCTTTTTGTCATTTCCCAGGTATTTACTCTCACACATTTTGTCCTATGGTCACATGACTTGCAAGCATTATTGCTCTGCTTTGGGTCTTTCCTTCCTGGATCACTATGGTCATGTGACTTACAAGCATTATTGCTCTGCTTTTGGTCTTTCCTCCTGGATCACTACTGATATAAGAAGCTCATCATGAGTTAGGAATGTTTGAGTTGGATTAACACATCTTGTTTTCTTTATTAATAAGCATACATGAATATTTCTAGTTAAGCAAGACCTGTCTGACAATACCCATTAATGGGGAGCATTTCACACAACCTTAAAAATAGTCCAAAGAAGACAACCTCACAGTTAAAATGTTTAGGCAAACACATCCATAGAAGTATTGCAAACACATCCATAGAATATTGCAAACACTTGGAGCAAACAAATAAACACAGGAAAACTGTCTGAGAATAAGAATTTAATTATCAAAGAAAAAAACATTTATAAGACAACATGATGTAGATGAAATATCAGTGGTACACAACACTATTGAATACTTCTATTTTTGATACCCTATTTTTTGGATTCAGCTGCATGTAACAAAAGACAACTGGTTGCCTCAATTATTACAGCAACACTCAGGACTTACTGCATTCACTGGCATCATTTATTATTAGAAGAGCACATCAGGACTTCAAAGATCTTATAACCTATATTAAAAGCTTACATTAAATTATCCTTCTTGAAATATCAACATTGGAAATGGTTCAGACACTATGGCCTGACCAGAATAGCTAATAGGATGTAATAGTAATCAAATAAGGAAATTACAATGAATACAGTCAAAGTTACTATTTCATTTACCTTTACGAGGTGGGGGTGGAGGGTAGGAAGGATAAGCCACAATGAAACAAAATTGAAAAATAGATTGTCGAATCTCTAAAAGAAATGTTGTCACAGTAAAAATCACAAAGGAAACAATAAATTTTAAAGACTAAACTGATCAAGTCATATGAATTCTGAATACTAAAATTTAATAATTGTACTTACTGGAGGTAATTGTCCTTATAATAATATGGTAGATATGAATGTGGAATTTTGTTCTTTGTATAGTATGTATGAAGAGGGAAAAATGCACCAATCACCACATCTCCTTCATGGTGAAAATCTTCAGTAATTTTGTAAAAGCATTTACTGATATTAACATGAATAAAGGTAGAGACAAATTTGGCAATCAGAAATAATGAAGAGATAAAAATACAGGAGAACATCCTATTAATATATGAGTCTCCCTGATGAAGATCACAGATTATCCAGTAAATATATGCTCAGGTTATGTTTTTGTGACCATGCACATTTTGAACTTTGTTGAGGAGTGAGGTGGTCACAAAAACCATTCCAAGGTTTTTCTATTGGCTCCTCCTTGCCATTGTAAATTTTGAAATTGTTTCTTCCCTTGGGTTCTGCAGCTGAGGCCCTCTATACAGGTGAAAAACATGTTGCAAAATATTTTTTCACATTCTTCCTAGCCAAAGGCAATATGATTTCAGACAAGACTATGAATAGCAACTAATCATAGTTGAACTCTTTTTGGGACTAAATGGCATATATATATATATATATATATATATATATATATATATATATATATATACATATATATGTGTATATATATACACATCTATGTATATATATACACACATATATATATACATATATACATGTATGTGCATATATGTGTATATAAATGTATATATGTATATATATATATATATATATATATATATACAGAGAGAGAGAGAGAGAGAGAGAGAAACTTTTCATATAAAAACAACTTGTGATGATCCAAACATATAAGAATGCCAACTAAGTGAGAGAGATAAGGGCCCCAAAGAATGCATTGCAGGTAAAACTGCTCAAAACTGATGGATTGCAGGAATGTTGATCAGTCCCACTTGGAGTTTAATAGTAGAGATAAATATATAAGTATAATATAAGGCTGCTGGGATTTTTGCAAGGGCAGTCTGTCAGTTATCCATCTAGATATAAGACCCTTGTCACCGTGTCTTCACCTAGTGGTCCCTCTCTGTTTTACCTTCTTGCTTTCTTCCTGTCCTCCCATCATTCTGCATCCTTATTTCTGCATCCCTGCCATTCTGTCATCCTTCTGCTTGGCCTGCTATCCATCTGGCACTTCTTACATTATCAAAAAATATACACTTTTTTGTTGTTTTTATTCAAGAAAAGCTACTTGGAGAGATTCAACAGTTTACTCACATTTAACAAATATCACCAGGACTATGCTGTGTAGTGTCACTACTTGGGCAGATTGAAGGTTATATGACTTTCCCCAAAGATACTTGATTTTCAACATAGTTTCAAAGAACCCTCTTTTTAAAAAGGTGAAGAAGGGACAAACATTTACATAGAGAAAGCCGGCATTGTAGCCTCTAGAGTTGACAATAACATATATGTTCCAAATACCTAGTGCTGCCAGTCCAGCAATTAACTATTGTGAATACAAGGAATCACACCTGATAGGTATTACTGATTGTCAACTTGACTAGATCTGGAAAGAACTACAAACCAGAAGTGAAGGATGCACTGTGATCCAGATCTTAAGGCTGGAAGACTCAGGCTTCTGATCTGGATCTTCACATGGTATGACACAGGCTTTTGATCCAAGTCTTGAGGCATAGTGGCCATGGAAAGCTTAAGCACAGGCAAGGTAGTATACACCTATAATCCCAGGAGTCTGTGGCAAGCAGATCTCTGAGTTCAAACCAGCCTGGGAGAGAACAAGTTTCATATCTAAATGTGGTGGTAGACATCTTTAACCTGGACCATATCTTCTGCTGGGCCTACATAGTGATGGTGAAAGAAGGAAGACTCGCTCTTTTTCATCTACTTGTATTTACTTGCCAGCACATCTATAGGAACATACTGTTTCAGGATTCCAGCATATATGGCAACCAGCTGAAACAACTAGCCACATGAGACTGAGCAACTCCTAGATATTTGGACTTTCAATCCACAGCTGCCCATCATTGTGTTAGCTGAACTTCAGACTCTTAAGTCATTACAATGAATTCCATTAATATATAGAGGGATTCCATAAGTTCTGTGATTCTAGAGAACCATGACTAATACAACACTTTCATAGCCAGTTGATACATTATATGTGAAACTTTCTCACCCCAACATTTCCCTCTTTTTGAAGAGAGGGCTTTATCTCTAATATCAGTAAACTATATGTAGTAAGAACTACTATGAGAACTTTCAAGGTAAGAGTTATATTTTCAATATTGAGTTCATTTGTATTTCACAACATTGAAGAAAGTACGCCTACTATCTATCCTATCTTGTTGGGTTCAAAGTTCTGTAGAGGGTTTGTGTCAAGTAAGCACAATATCAAGTACATTTTAAATGTGTACTTAGGAGTCAACCAAGGGAAACTTACATTTTTGAGTTTGTAACAACGACAACATTATAAAAACTCCGTTGATCAATGTTAAAGCTCTTAACATTTCTAGTTAGATAGCCTATAATTAGGCTAGTCTTCACATACCCATTAAAGACTGAGAAGGATCAGTTTCACCTGACTAAGCAGCAGGTGCACACCAAGCAGCCTCTGAATATAATAAAAATGATAGACTTACCGGTTGCAGGTACAATCACCCAAAGTTTCTCTGTACCATTGTGTACATCCATTTTTCCCAGCCAGGTATAGAAGAGCTGACAGACTTTACTGTGAAACAGGAATTCGGGAGGCTGTTCTATCTTGTCTAGGCTAAGTAGGGCAGCTGAATCCCAAGTGTCCTCCTGGCCAACAGTTTGGACTATGTGCTCTCATATTTCAAGATAAAGAATAGTTTATAAGACAGTGTTCATTCTTAGCACAATTGGAGCAAGCTCAAGTGGGAATTGCTTTTGTGCCCATCATATACATTGGAGGAAATTAGGAGTGCTGCAAAGAGCTGCTGTCTTTCTCTACCACAAGTTTTTTCCTTGATTGGTTGATTAATTCATTCATTCATTCATTTTCATCCCAATTGCTCCCCCAATCAGTCCCTCCTTGATTCTTTCCCCCACTTCCTTTTTGCCTCTGAGGTGAGGACCCTTGAGTATCCATCTACCCTGGTGCATCACATCTCTTCAGGATTAGGGGCATTCTTTTCCACTGAAGTGAGACAAGGCAGCCGAGTTGTGGAATGAATTTCACGGACAACAACTTTAGGGATAATACCATCTCCTTTTGTTAGGAAACCCACATGGATACGGAACCTCAAATCAGCTACATGGAATACCCAGTCCAGCCAGTGTTGTTGTTGGCTCAGTCTCTGAGAACCCACATGGATCCAGGATAGTTGGATCTGTTTGTCTTTGTGTGAAGTTCCTGTCTCTTTCAGGGCCTCCAATCTTTCCTGTAACTCTTCCATAAGAGTCCCTGAGCTCTATCCAATGTTTGGCTATGTGTCGGTTCATCTGCTTTATATAGATGCTTCATAGAGGATAGTTATGCTAGACTCTTGTCTGTAATCACAACAAAGTATTTTTAATAGTATCAGGAATTGGTGCATGCCCATGAAATGTGTCTCAATTTGGGTTAGTTACTGGTTGGCCATTACCTCAGACTCTGTCTTGGTCCCTGCAATTTTTTTGAATAGGAAAAACTGAAAGTTTTGTGGTTGGGTTAGTATCTTTATCCCTCCATTGGCAGTTCTACTTGGCTATAGGAGGTGGCCTCATCAGGGATCAGATCCCCTTTGCATGTTTCTAAGCTAATGGCACCTTCCGGAATCCTCCCCCAATTTCAGCTCTCTTAAAATTCCTACCCCCTGCCCACTCTCAGCAGCTGCAGATTTCCATTCATCCTCCTGCCCCTCTAGCCTTCTTTCCTGTATCTCCCCATACTTGGCCTAGGATTTTAGCTTAAAAGTTGGCTACATTTTTGAGTGGTGTCATGGGCTTAACCTTTGGACTGATTATATCTTGTGATTTGAGACAAAGTAAGGCCAACTGGTGAAAATGAACCTTAATTGAGCAGATACTTCATCAGATTGTCTTGTTGGCTGGACTGACACATTTTCTTTATTAGTGTTTGATGTGAGAAGTCCAAGATCACTGTAGGTGATACCATTTCAGGGAAGGATTGTATAAAGAGATTGAGAAAACCATGAAGTGCAACAAAGTAATCAGTGTTCCTCCATTGCCTCTGACATGAAGATTAACATATTAATGAAACCAACTGGCAAAGTACAACTAGAAGTTAGGCCTCACCTGGGATTTATTCAACAAGGTCAGGATGCCCAGTAAAGTACAAAATACCCAAATATGGGAGAGGCATGTGCTATATAACTGAGCTATAAGGAGCCACAATCACATCACACAGCATTGTGCATTTAGAGTTCATCATTTCTGATATGCACACACCCTATCCTATTTTTATAGAGCACTTTCATTTTCATAAAGGTCTCTATTTTCTTTAATCTCCTTTCTCTTCTATAATCCCTCCCTGTGTATGTAAGAACCAATGAACTGGTGCCCTTCTAACTTAGGTAATCAAAACACTGAAGGTGAACAATGGGTAATGTGGAAGGTTCGGATTTAAGAAAGGGAATGGTGAAACAGTATGTTTGTATTATAACCACAATGAATTTAATATAACAAATTTAATATCACCATTACCAACATACAGAAAGCATTTCTAAATATTTGATAAAAATATGTTGAACCAGAATGCCACCAATAGACAACTGATGTTAGTGGGAGGAAAAACAATGAGGCTTCTACTCAAGCAACAGACTATAGGCATTAAGGAATGCTGATAAGTGGATTGTCAGACAACATTGAGAGGAGAGGCCCTTGGTCCTGTGAAGGTTCAATTCCTCAGTGTGGGGGAATGCCAGGACAGGGAGGCAGGAATGGTTGGGTGAGAGATCACCCTCATAGAAGCAGGGGTGGTGGTGGGATAGGGGATTTCTTGAAGGGAAACTGGGAAAGAAGATAACATTTGTAATGTAAATAAAGAAAACATCCAATAAAAGAAAAAAAAACAAAGAAAGGAAAAGATGGGATGATATGCTTATACTATAATCTCAAACACAATAGACATCAATATTAAATTACAACATGATTACCAGATATTTAATTAGTCAAAAGTACCACCAAATTTCTGTTTATATCCTCCTAATGCAAATGCAAATAATAGTACAGCAGAGAGCAGAAAATGTCATGCAAAGATAAGATATTTCCTCACAAAGGAAGTTTGATTTCAGAAGCCCTGTATGCTACCCTAATTGCTATACTTATTTCTCTTTGCTATAAATAGACACATAACGTACATGTGAAGGAAGCTAGAATACATATAATGTTGGTAAGATAGAACTGATTCCATAAAATCATACAAAAACCTCTCTCTTTGTACTGGGGTATGAATTTATCCACCCCATATCTGTCTCTGTATCTTTCTTTCTCTGTCTGTGTCTCTTCCTTTCTAACAGTATCTCCACACTCTTTTTTTGCCATAGACCAGTCTTGGCTTGAACACGGGTTCTTAAGAAGGGGTGTCTGGAGACAACAAAACAAACACCTCAATATCAAAATTTTAGTCCGAGCTGACAGTCTATATTCTGCTTGAGACAGCTTTCCAGATTGCTCTCTCCAAACCATCCAGGCTCAAAACAGCGTTTTCATTTATTTGTTTACTTATTGCAGTTCTAAAATCTCTCTGGATAGCTCACCTCCTACAGATCAAAAGCATAGTCGTTTACTTACAAATAATCTCAGTCTTTACTCCAGCTTCCCTTTTCGTTATCCCATGGATCAGCATCCCATAACCCTAGTCCCTTGATTCTTAGAAAGAGTGGGCAAGTGCAAACACAGAAAATAAGATAGGTGGTTGGGACCCAGACATGATATTAACATTCCTACCACACCTGGCCCTGGATATAAACTTCTTCTGACCCAGGCTAACTTTGAACTCAGGAATCTGCACATACCTGTTTATGTCTGTCTCTCTAAAACCTGACTCATGGTGCAGCTCACTCAATTCCTTTAGATCTATGAAGCTCCTTATAAAATTCATATTGCATTCTAATATTTTGCATAGTTGAGAGGCTGTATATTTGCAAACTCGTGATTTTGGATTTTTTTTCTCACAGCCTTAAGAGATCTCCTTAAAGTTCTACCATTTTGCTGAGACATAGACACACCCTCAGCTCCTGGCCTCTCTAATTATCACAAAGTCATTACATTTGGCAGAGAGGATATTACTTGAAGGAGGAATGAGAAAATGTATACATTATTATTTAAACAATAATAATGCCCACTGCAGCCAAAAACATTCATGATAGCACATGATCTGCTGGCTCTGTTCTAGGGGAAGAAAACCATGTCATACTCTCCTTACCCTGGTACTTTCTCTGTCTCCTTCTTTGTGTAAGTATCTCTTACTTGCACTTCAAGTAAGTAAGTAAGTAAATAAAGTGGGTTTATGCATATATAAAAATAAATAATAAATAAAATTAAAAATAACCAATAAGAAGTAAATATCACCTTTCTAGTTTTCATATTCAGATATGACATAATAAGAGAAAATGGCACATCTACTGTAGAAGAGCAGTCTCTTCTAATACTTTATGTGACATTTGCATATCAAAGGTTATGATTGTGCCTTGACTCAGTTTGGCGCCTCATCTATTAGAGATATCTTCCCCAGACTGAAAGTTGACTTGTGAGATGAAATTGGCTTTGAGTAATTGGAGAGGAGTTGTTGAGTGATGGAGCCACATCTGCTGAGGGATGCACATGGTTGTCTCTCTGAGATATTCATTTTGTCATGGCAAATACTAGAACAAGACAGCTCTCTACCCTCAGCTTTTAAACATCCATTCTATTTATGAGTCCTCACATAAAACAGCATTATGAGTTCTAAAAAAAAAAAGGTAGAAATGTTACCTAGCACCTAGCATTACTCCTGTGACTGGTACTGCTACAAATGTTGTAAATACAGGAATTCAAGGAGAACTGAGCAGACCAAAAATGCTAATTAGCCCAACTCTCATTCTTTTATGACAACTACTAGACACATCATATGGAAAGGTAAACTGAGTCCTTCAAAGTAATGCAGCTATGTTGTAATTGACAGTGGCAATTAACCTTGCCTTTCAGATCCCAATACATCAATTTCTGGTTGTGTTTTTTATATGACTAGCTTCTGCAAATTATAATGTCAACAGGGTTAGATCTCTCTCAGATGGTTTTTGATAATGTTTCTAGAGAAAACCCAAACAACTTCATTAACCAAATATAAATGGGACAAAATCAGTCAGCAGAGAATTTTGAAACCTGTGAGTGCTGCAGTAAGCTGTTATTTAAAAGAGAAATGAGGGAAAAATAGTGACAGAGAGACACAATTGAAGAGAAGGGAAGAAATTCTGATTTAAATGTCAGGCTTTTCCAGATATTTTCCAAAGAAATGTATCTTCTGGGTCTTGGAATGTGGCTTAGAAAATAGAATGCTTAGAATTGTATGTGGAATGTGTGAATGTCAAGGTAGAACTTGCAGAACTGCATATATTGGATATAGTGAAATACTTATGTAATATCATCACTTAGGAGATAAATGTAGGATGATCAGATGTTCAGGGTCATCTTAATGTACAAAGTAAGCCTGATGGTAAGTCTATGATATGTGAAACTAGCTTAAAAGGAAGATAAACAAATATCTCCCAATCCCCCACCACTTACATTTCTGATCTATTTCCTCAATACAATTGCTTAATGTCATTTCAGTGAAACACCAATTGATTAAAAACTTTTCTTCATCTACGATTTTTAGGATGAGTTCAGAACTCTCATGTTGGTTCGTATAGAATAAACAGGTCAAATAATAAACTTGCCATATTCTCAAATATTTGTATTTATTTAATTATGTGTGTATGTGTATATCTGTGTGTATACATGTATGTTTGTATGTTTGTGGAAGTGTTGTTATAAGCAGATGGGGTGTCAGATTTCTGGAATCAGGAGTTCCCAGCAGTTGTGAACTGGAATATGTGCTTGGTATGAAGATAGCTTAGATCTTATGCAAGATCTGTAAGTAATCCTAACTGCTGTGACATCTCTTTATTCCCTTTTCTTCTATTTTCCAAGGTCAAAAATTAGGCACAATGATCAAAAAATGGCTTTGTGTTTAAGAGCACTAGATCTTCTGAATTTTTTTCATCTAATATCAGGAAAGTTCATAATTGCCTGTATATCCAGAATCAGGAAATCCAAGAGCATTTTCAGCCTCTGAGGACAGCCACACATGCATAAGACACAAAGACAAAGAAACACACACACATAAACACACACACATATATATATGCATACACAAATATATATACATACAAATATAGATGTAAAAATTCACTAGCATCACTGTGGCTCAGTATGCCAGAGGATCAAGGCATAATAAATGTAAAGTAAGAAAATGTATAGAATCTCTAGATAAATTCATAACTTTAGGTAAGATAAATGGTTTGTGTGTGTGTGTGTGTGTGAATATTTCTATGATAACAAAGTTATTCACATTAAATGTAGCAGGTATTCTGTTCATGGAGGTTTTTGCTTTGTGTGTGTGTGTGTGTGTGTGTGTGTAAGTATGTTGGGGCTGGATGTGTTGTGTGTGTGGGGTGAGTGGGTGTGTCTTCCTGAAGTTTTCTCTGAACAAGCAGCTGCACAAGAATAACTCACTCATACCAGGGAGAAAAAAGCTTTGACCTTTATTATGTAAAGAAATAAAAAGCTTCTTCTTTTCTATTGAGGATAGAATGTCGTGTTCTGGTCAGTGAGAAGAAACTTGCTGTTGAGAGAAATCCTTTCTCACAGTAAGAAGAAGTCTGTCTAATACTAAGAAAAAATTCAAAAACAAAACCAAAACAAAACAAAGAAATAAAAACCTGTCCCCTGGTAGGGAACAGAATGCCTGCTACTTTCTACTTTCTTTGCAAGTTCTGCTGCTCTTCTCTTTGTGTTTCTCTCTCTAACCTGCCTCACCTCTTCTCTCCTGCCTCTATTATATTCTTCTGTATTCTGCTGCCTCTACACTTCCATTTTGCTTCTATTCTCCTCTTCTATTCTCCTTCTGCCTCTCTGATATTGTCATTACTAATTATTTAAACTTTTTTTAGGAGAAGAGACTACATGGTGTTCCAAGCATCTCCAGTTAAAAGTTTATTACAAATTCAAACATAAATTCAAACAAAAAACTCAATCTCTAGTAACAACCAAGATGCTTACATGTATTTCCAAAGCAGATACATTAAAACTAATAGAAGAGAAAGTGGGGAAGAACCTCGAGCAAATAGGCACAGGG
>NW_022196911.1:20595448-20596896 GCF_008632895.1 Mastomys coucha
TACAGGGTCCCCAGTGAAGGAGTTAGAGAAAGGACCAATGGAACTGAGGGGTTTGCAGCACCTTAGGATGAACAACAATATGAACTAATTAGTATCCTCAGATCTCTCTGCTTTCTATCTCAACACAGTTAACTTGTGACACATGAAGATTAGCAGAGTCCTAATTTCGGCTTTCATATTACAGAGGCTCCAATTTTCTTTTTTTTTTAATTTCTTTTTTTTCACTTTTTATTTTTTTATTAGATGTTTTATTTATTTACAATATTTCATCTCCCAGGTTCCTCTTCAAAAAATAAAAATAAAAAAAATAAAAAACAAAACAAAAACTAAAACAAACCCCTGTTCCCTCCCTCCTCCCCCTGCTCACTGCCCTATCCCCTCCTGCTTACTGGCCCTGGCATTCCCCTACACTGGGGCATAGAACCTTCATAGGGCCAAGGGAGAGGTTCAAAATTTTAACCTTTTTCATAAATAGCTCAATAATTACTGGAGTAAATTTAGGAATTATTAAACATATTAGGAATTAAGAAATCACCTATTTATTTATATACCATATTCCCTAAAGTATTTCAGAATATTTCTGAGTGGATGGCATAACAATAAGATTTCACCAAAGAGAATTTGCTTATCACTTATCATTTTAACCTGATAATGGGGCAGAAATGATATACTTGCTTTTGTAATTACTTCCTGCTAAATTTGGGCATTGGATGGACGTCAGGACTCTGGAGGAATCTATGGCTAGTCAAAAACTGGGCAATCGGGCAATGTTTTAAAGCATCTGATTTGTTGGTCCAGCTGAGCAGTCACAGAGCAGTTGCATCAGCTGGACAGGTTTAGATCAGATTTTAGCAAGTCAAGGACTCAGCAATTTGTATTCCATATATCTCCTTCAATGGTGTATTTCAGCCAACTGGGAATTTCTTGAAATAAACATATATGAGAAATGGACATAAATTAAAAATTTCCAGTAATTAGGGAAGGGGAAGAATCCAAAGACCAGAAGAAAACTCCATTCTCAGGAAGAGACAGGTGCAGAAATATAGGCTATATTTACCTGGAGTTCATGTGACTTGTGATAGGTGGACCCATGTGTCCAGAAAATAAATTTTTTTTCTGATTTATTTGAATATGAAATACCAACTAACAATCAATCAACTAAATGATACTACAGCCAGAAACTAACAGACCTGGACACACTGGTATGCCAAGGACAATCAAGGAGGAGATGAAAGACAATGAGGTGTTCCACCAAAAGAATCCAGACATAGAATTGGACCCAGAACCAGGTGTTTCCCCAGTGGGAAACTTAATGTAATGGGTTAGTCTCCTGTCCACCTCTGATCCCAGAAGCAGTACTTCATCCAGTTTCTTCTTCTTCTCCTTCTCCTTCTCCTCCTCCTCCTTCTCCTTCTCCTCCTCCTCCTCCTTCTCCTCCTCCTCCTCCT
>NW_022196911.1:20597458-20610739 GCF_008632895.1 Mastomys coucha
CTTCTTCTTCTTCTTCTTTTTCTTTTTGGAACCAGACAAACACTTCCCAGAAATGAGAAAAAAGGTTTAACTCCAGACCTTCTGGACTTTGATATGAAGTATCTGAATGTGAATGATTACAAACCAGGGACCTAAGTAAAGTGATTAGATTCCTGGGGCACCATACCAAATGTTGTGGCATCTGCTTAGAGCCAACACAACTCACATACCAGGTCAATGAAAGTAACAAATATTTATTGTAATCAAGCTACTCTTGATTAATCAGAGCCACAAAACAGACTCCAAAGAAGAATGTCAACTGTTCCCCTCCAAATCAATATAACAGTCTACTTATGTTTACAAACCACAAACAATTAGTGACAAGTTATTGTTATATTTTATTTTTATCATCAATATTTATGAATAAGAACTTTCCTGCTATGTTGACTGATACAAAATGTAGACTTTACAGCCCAACCAATCAACTTGTAATCAACCAAACCAATCTTTTTGTTTTCTTAATTAGGAACAGTCATTTTGTTTGGGGAGTATAGTATGAATGATAGGAGCTGTGGTTCAAATCAATCATTATGTTCTGGAAAAAAGATGAATAGCAGAATCTATTGGAAAGTGCCCATCACTTCTAGAATGTTGGATAATGAATATAGTTTCCCTCATGATTAAATGAAGTTTGAAAAAAAAGGTAGCACTTTTAAGACAGTTTCTTTTACTTCTTCCTCACATTTCCCCCTTGTCTTTGTACCCTACCAAATCCTAGATTTTCTGCTTCAGAGTATAAGGCATTGTATTATTTCTTTGGCCTTGAGTTTAACTAAGTTAAATCTTGACTGAAAAATTAAATACAACTAAACATTGAGAATGCAAACTTCTATGAGTAGCAGGTAGAAAGGAGGTCCACTACTCCTGCTAAGGCAGTGAGCAAGTAGATTAATCAAGGGGACCAAACAAAGAGATTCTTGGACTGGTTACCAGCCTGTCTCCTTTTACCATTCCTATCCAAAAGATTTTGTTTTATTTTGCTAAGGTGGCTCAGAATATCCCATAATTATTGTCATAAAAATATCAAATTTCTACCAAAGTGAATTTACTTTTGAATTAGGATTTCATACCAGGGTCTTGTAAAAATAAAAATTCTATTCAACGGCTGGACAATGGGACATTTTTAGGATTTATATGATTTGCAAATCCAGCTAAAGGTGGAGGGAGTAGACACAGCAGGCATTAGGACAAGAAGTATCTGTCATTTTCAGTCTCGGTCCTTAGGTATACTGACAAATATTATTTGACATTATTTGAATGTGCTTTGCACTGAAATATTTGCTCCATATCAAAGGAAATTCTGAGGCTGCATGCTGATCTCCTTGGATGGCAACACTGAAGAACCCTAGTGTCTCAGTAGAGTTAAAGAATTAGGAAGGAGTGGACAACACCTATCCACACTGCAGCTCCTGTTTGCTAGTTTGAGTAGCCATTACTCACTGTGCCTCACAGGCTATCAAAGCTGTACCCCACTTGTAACAGAATCAGCTAGCAAGAGAAGGATAAAAGTTATTTAATATTAGGGTCTCTGTGAAACAGAAGAGGGAACTGTGTGTCAGAGATAAGTAGACTTGATAAAATATGGGGGTCTATATAAGGAGGTCATTCTCCACTTTATTTGGTGCCACGCACACTTTGTGTGACAGCAGGTTGGGGCAAAAGCTTCAAGGAAGTCAGTCTCCTGCATTGTCTCCTGGCACCCCTAACTCAGAGGTAGCCCAAATATGTCCTTGTGAACTCGCGGGTTAGGTGCCCACCAAAATATGATTTAACAGCTAGACAAAATTGGACATTGCTCTCTGACCTTTACCAATGTTCCAACATCTTAGCCAAACCCTGGTTTGGAATTTACCCATCCAGATTAATTGCACCTGGCATTCTTAGGGAAATAATGAAGGGAATAGGGCATTGAAGCTTACAGAATGGGAGAATTATCCCAGGGCAAGGTCAGGGAGAATCCTCATTCTCAGTCAAGTACTGCAGCTGAACCACTCCTAGGAATTAGCAAGAGATGTGTCTCTACTTGCCCAAAAGATTAGCATAGTGGGCGTTTTACTGAGGATGGGCTGGACCTTGAGCCGAGTGTGTGAGTGTGAGACAGTGTGTAGCAGTCAGCATTCAACATTGAGGATTCGAGATTCGAGCCTCTACCCTCCTGGCTGGTGCACTCACAGCCCCCCCGACCCCCCACCCCACCCCCTGACTCCAGTTGGGCCTATGTGGCCTGAGCCCCAGGGGTGCTGCACCAGTCCAGAGGAGATGGCTGCTGTTTTAGACCCAGTATGTTTCAGGTGGCCTCAGATATACCTTGAGTACTGAGCTGCCAGATTTTTCATTTCTCTCTTTGGCAATGATAGTAAAAGCCTCATACCATTTTTAAGAAATACATTCAGATAGCACACTTTGAAAGACCCCCAGAACTGGGGAGATCCTTACTCAAGTCTCGGGATGACGCGACCACCCAATGACTCACGATAGACCGAACTTGCTGCAATCACATGAGGTTTATTGGGGATACCGGTACTGGGTCGATCTCGTGACCATGCTGGCCAGAGTTCGACCCCGAACACAAGAAGTGTCGGGTATTTAAGGGAAGCTGGGGGGTGGGGGAGAGTTACCAAGGAGACAGAACATAAACTGTGGAGACTTTCAGAGGGACCCAACCAAAGGTATTCAGTTAGGGAGGGGAACACATTCATTCTAGGAATGCAATCTCCATCTATCGGTGGAGAGTCTCATAAACCACTAGACCTTCATTCTTAGTTCCGCCCTCATAGTGGATCATTCAGGAGGGGCAGGTATCGGGAACCAGAGCCCTGAGGCTCTGGATTAGCAAAGTTCCTGGAACTAGCTACTCCACCTTTTTTTGGCTTGTGACAGAGGTTTTCCATGCCTGCTTTTAGGTAAAAGTTATACATTATACATTCTAAGATTCTCCAGCCTTTCAACTTCTTGTGTCATGTCTATCTATCACGCGCTGAATCCCTTGCACACCTGGCCAGAACTCTCATCACTCCCTGGAATAAGGGGTTCCCACAAGAAACCTCAGTCCATGGCAATTTGGTAGCTCAACTCTAATATTTAAGATACTGATATCAAACATTCTATGTTTGGTCCAGCAAAAGCCATTATCCAGCATGTATTTAGGCTTGATTTAGACAGTGAAGAGAAAAGACAGACTTGTCCAAGATATCCCAAATATAGCTCTTTTAGATTAGCTTGAAGACAGTATAAGAATGTTTCTTTTAGGAAGCATATTTTGGATATCAAGGTGGGTTTGGCACTAAGATAAGATTGATCACTGGATTTTACCATGAAGGCACCCCTTGGTGTTAGAACTGACTGAAAATAGGTCTGGTGTCCAAGAGAGAATGTCTAAATTCTTTTAGAATCCAGGAAAGTCAAATGACAAAATGTGTTAAACACTTAGAGCTCCAAAGCCTGTGGGCCAGAGAAAGGTGGGAATCTCTCCCAATGCCTAAGATCAAATTGGTAACTCTGACTGAGGCCAAACAAATTGAGTAGTTTATGTTACTATGGTGAATGTAAGGCAAAGACTTTTACATACAACTTTGAAGTAAAACCAAAGATGAGTATTCTTGCTCACTCAAATTTCAATTAGGTTTACTCAGTGAGACAATAAAGCCTTAAGAACCAAAGGCTTGGTTTCCTGAAGTTATACTGCTAATAGGGGAAGAGGCCATGATAATCAAAGATCTGAGATAGACTGAAAGATTCAGTCTTTTAAATGAATGCAGTGTGTATTTCTGTTTCTGACAGAACAGGTATCACAATTAAGTAAATATGATAAAGCATTAAGAAGTTCCCAAAATAAAATCTCAGTGTTGAATAAAGGGGGATTGGAACACAGAAACCTCAAATTTTTTGCATCAAATGTTAGAATTTACAGCATAGAATAAGTGAACAAAGTTCAATAAATGGACCAAAGTCAGGCCACAAGAGATGAAGGTGCATTTACTAGCACACACAGTGAAAAGTATCAACTGTCTAGCAATGGGTGGAAAATGAACAAAGTGTAAGGTACTGCTCGAAGCTATAACAGGTGAAGACAGAGGGCATAGAATGACAAGGTGGATATAACAGCAGAGAGGTTGATAAATTTTTATCTCTTTATCATGGAATTTCTTGGCTCAGTGAAACAAGCAACTTTGGAAAAAGGTCTTTATCAATGTACATTTCAAAGATATGTATGATAAATAATATATGGGCAAGGTAGTCCTATGGGAATTCAGTATTATTGTAGTCAAAGCATTCCATTATAGGATCCCAACAATCACAAAGAACAAGTAAACATAATATCAATCAAGACTGCCTCAGATTTATGAAGTTTATGTTATGTACAAGGCATTCCAACAAAACATTTACAGTTGCTAAAGTCAAACTTTCTAGTCTTTCATGTATCTTCACATTGACAGTTTTCATTCTTTTGTTGAAGTACCTGAAGTTTTGGTATTTGACAAAAATCTAAGAAGTATTGTGTGTGGAACAAAATTATGATAAACCATATATTTTCCCAGATTTTTCAGAAGTCACCAGATGTATTCTCAGTAGATTCTTCAAAGGACATGGAGAGGTTTGAATATTCCTTGACTTTGACCTACTTTTGGACTGGAGAAGGGCTTTATTTTATTCTTAGGTTCCAGGAAGATGGTTATATAGAGTCTATCTGTTTTAAAGATTCAGCAAAATAACAGCACAGTTACTAATGTGAGAAGATTTAGAGATAAGCAATAAAATAGAATTTACATTCAAGTTAATCTTGCATATCCACTTATACAATACTTCCATTAACAATAGGCTTATGGGTATTTTCCTGATTAAAAATTTCCCAGATATCTCTGCACATAAAGTAGATGTATTACAATTCACTTCTCTCCCAATTCAACTTAGCTGCAAGTCAAAGGGCATTGACCATGGCCATTGACAAAGACACATTGACCATGTGTCAGTGGGAAAATGTTAATGAATCTCAAGATTATATCCATAGCCATCTTTATATATCCTTTCCATTTCTGAATTTCTCTAAACATGTAGCCAAGGAATGTCAGAAACTTCTCCTCATCCCTCCACATCACCAATCTTGGCACTAAAGTATGGATAATCACATTGCTGTGGACCATCCTATCTTATGTATGCTGAAGTTATGGCACGTGAGGCATACATGGTATCATGTATAGGTAGGATGCTGGGTGGTGGGAAAATAAAGGGGTGGGAAAGAGCCTGGATGGGCAAATGCAAAGACTGCTGCATGCTTTCCATGAAACTAGGTGGGCACCTGGCTGTAGGAAGCCACTAACCCCAGTCCACAGGGGTGGGAGGGAGAAGTCCAGGGTCCCTGGGCCTCAAGGAGGCAAAGGAAAACAAGCTCTAGCTCTTGGGCATCACAGGACTTCGCTGGACACCTCAGAAGAGCTGAGAATGGGTGGGGAATCCAGGGTGGCAGTGGACCAGAACCAAAAGGAAAAAGGGGGCGGGGAGAAGGCACTGGGTATTTCTGGAGCAGGCAAGAATCTTTGATCTGGTCTAGCAGCTGGAAACACTAGGAGGCTTTCCTACGGGAGACTAAATAAAGGACACAGAGATAGTATCAAAATTAACACAATCAGAAATGTAAAAGGACACATAACAATTGAAACTGAGGAGATTAAAAAACATATCAGATCCTACTACTAAAACCTATACTCAACAAAACTGGAAAAATCTACATGAAATGGAAGATTTTCTAGACAGAGATTATGTAATAAAATTAAATCAAGATCAGGTCAACTACATAAACTATCCTATAACCCATAAGGAAACAAGAAGGCTTTATAAACCTCCAAACAAAAGAATTGTGCAGGGCCAGATGATTTTAGGGTAGAATTGTACCAGCCCTTCAAAGGAGAGCTAATACCAATACTTCTTAAAATACTGTATAAAATAGAAACAGAAGGAACTGTACATGATTCATTCTATGAAGGCACACATAAACCACACAAAGACCCAACAAAAAAAGAGAACTTTAGATCAATTTCTCTTATGAATATCGATGAAGAAATAATAAAATCCTAGCAAACTGAATCTAAGTACATATCAAAAGGAACATTTACCATCATCAAGTAGCATTTCGCTCAGGGATGCAGGGATGGCTCAATATATGGAAATCTATCAACTCAATCCCCTTTATAAACAAACTAGGAGAAAAAACCATGTGATCATCTTATTAGATGCTGAAAAAGCCTTCGACAATGTATAATACCCACTCATGTTAAAAGCATTGGAGAGATCCGGAATTCAAGGTCCACAGATGTCTCTCAATAGAAGAATGGATACAGTAAATGTAGTACTGTTATGCAATAGAGTATTACTCAGCTATTAAAAACAATGACTTCATGAAATTCACAGGCAAATGGATAGAATTAGAAAATATCATTTTTGGGGCTGGCGAGATGGCTCAGCAGGTAAGAGCACTGACTACTCTTCCAAGGTCCTGAGTTTGGATCCCAGCAACCACATGGTGGATCACAACCACCCATAATGAGATTGGATGCCCTTTTCTGGTGTGTCTGAAGACAGCTGCAGTAAATTGCGGAGCCAGAGAGAGAGGAGCCGGAGCGATCAGGGCTGGAGCGAGCAGGGCCAGCATTGGTCCAGAGTTGGACAACAGCCACACAGATGGTTTACGGATACACAGCTACAGTGTACTCATACACATAAAATAAATAAAATAACTCTTTATTAAAAAAGAAAATATCATCCTTTTATGAGTTACCCAGTCACAAAAGAACACACATGGTATGTACTCACTGCTAAGTGGATATTATTCAAAAATAACAATAAAAAAAGAGATCAGAATACATATAATACAACTAACAGAAAATATGAAACACAAGAAGAAGGGATACCAAAGTGTGGTTGTTTAGGTACTACTCAGAATGGGGAAGAAAATAATCATGGGACATAGAGGAAGGGAGGTATCTGGGAGGGAGAGAGAAGGGGGAGGGAAAAGGATGGCAGGATCATGTATGAGAGGAGAAAGGTATAAGTACAGAGGGTCAGAAAATTGAAAGGAGGTATGTACCTCCTTTCTGAGAGGGGAAACTGGTGATAGCCACTAGAAAGTTCCAGATGCCAGGGACCCAAGTGTATCTCAGGACCCAACAGGGAGAATATTAGCCAAAATAACCAACAAAGGGAAGACAGAACCTGTAGAGACCATATCCAGTGTATAGCCACAGCCTCTGTTTGAGGGATGGGGACACCCAGCCATCTCAAAGATATTAATCCAAAATTTCTCCTGTCAAAAGGAAATGCACAGACAAATTGTGGAACAGAGACTGAAGGAAAAGTCCTGAGACTGCCACACCTAGGGATCCATCCCATCTGCATACACCACACCCAAATACTTTTGCTGATGTCAAGAACTGTTTGCTGACAGGAGCCTGGGATGATAGCTGTCTCCCTGAGACACTCTGTCACAGTCTGACCAATGCAAATGCAGATGCATGTAGCCAACCATAGGACTAAGTGCAAGAACCCCAATGGAGGAGTTAGAAGACGAACAGAGCTGAAAGGGTTAATAACCCCACAGGAAGAACAAGATCAACCAACTAAACCCTCACAGCTTCCAGCGACTAAACCACCAACCAAAGGGTACATATCGATGGACCCATGGCCCCAGCAGCATATGTATCAGAAGATTACTTTATATTGCATTAATAGAAGTTGAGCACCTTGGTACTGTAGTGGCTGTGTGAACCACCATAGGGGAATTCTAGGGTGCTAGGTGGGAGGGGGTGTGTGGGTGATGAAGCACCCTCATAGACCCAAGGGGTACTGGGTATGGGATAGAGAGTTTAACTGGGAAGCGGGTTAATATTTGAAATGTAAATAAATAAAATAACCAATAAAAATAAAATAAAATACCTAAGTATGTAATAATTCAAACTAATTACATAACTTTTTATAATATCATGAAAATTAAAAAGATACTTCTAAAATATGTTCAACATTTTAAAAACAATTGCCAAAACAAGTTATTATATAACTAACTTTCCTAATGAAATGTTCAAACTTCTTTTCATGTTATATGTCTCTGTAAGATAATTTATACCAGCAATAGTCATCCTTACTTGGTACCAATCTTCTTTTTGTCTTTTTTTTTGTTTTGTTTTGTTTTGTTTTTGTTGCAATAAGAATACCCTTGTTTTTATAATAACAGTACCCTGTAACAAAATTACCCTTATAAAGGTAATTAAAAATATATACACTCCTGGTTTTAGTCTTTTTATGTGATTCTTGAGTGTGGAAATAAGGAGGGGTCAATTTTATATACCTGCTCTTGTGCTGTTTCTCTTATAAATGTTTCATCCAACTATTATGTGTTAGTTTCGATTTATCTATCATATTATTTTATACTATATTGTATTGCATTATATTGTATTATTTTATATCAATTTCATTTCTGTACTTTAGAACCTGATTATTTTTCAATAACAGACAAAAATAGGGTAGATTGAGGTTGAAAGAGGGTTAGAGAGGAGGTAGGAGGCATTGAAAGAGGCAAAGATTAATCAAAATATATTATAAGAAAATTTGTTTCCATTGAAAGGGAAATAATAAGTAAAGGTCTAAATTTCTTCTATGTAAATTCATAAACCAAATGAAAGCATAGCAGATTAATGTAATGTCTTGTGGATTTCAGGAATGCATTGATATTTGTGTCCAATATTTTTGTATTGAAAGTTGAATATGAAATAACATAGCTAAAAATCTGCATGTATGCTCTTGAATTTTTATTGTTGGTGATTAAAAGTAAAGTAATTTTCACTAGGATAACTTTCCAAACCTAAGATGATCTGTGGGAGTATTTCTTGGAATTTGATTTGATTGATTCTTCTAAATTAAATGTTTTTAAATGAGGTATTTTTACTACAATGAAGATATCAAATTTTCTAATGAAACTTTCAGCTTTGAGCTCATGCACTACTGCTCTACTTTTTCATCTTCAGTAAATCACTGAAGAGACATGTTATCATAAAAATGATTAAAGTGTAATAAACCCTTCATCTTTCTTCATAAATCATGGTACATGAGAAGCATGTTAATATATCCTATCACCAAATATATGAATGAAACTATCAGAATCAAGGCTCTAATTTTTAGTTCACAGAAGAATAATGAATATATTCTGCATTAAAATGAAGGAATTAATGAATGTTCTGAGCAATAAGTACATGTCCTAAAAAAGAATGGAAAAGTAGAGAGAAAAAATTAAGTGGAGGGAACAGTAACTATTCTACAATACAAAATATAAATTAGTCAAGCTGACATTTGTTCTTATTTGGTTCAGATTGACAAAATGTAAAGAGAGTCTAAGTATAGTATCTACAGCCTAAATAAACCTACGTACTACAAAACTGTGCAAAGAAACCAGCAACTCAAAAGTCTGATTAAGTAAATCCGTATTCCAGGGACATCCTGGGTTACATAAGAATACTGTGTCTTAAATCATACCTCATTCAGCTTTTAGAGACACTGTGATGACACTTAAATGAAAGTTATGCGAGTCTTATTTAATAAAACTTATGTAAATAAGACTTTAATAAGAACTTCTACAAACAGGAGTCAAACAAGATTCTTCAATGCAATATGACAGTTGGTATTCTGTTTGGACTCCAACCCCACAGTTACTGTGGCAACAGCCAGGTAGGCCTGGCCCACTATAAAAGGGGCTGCTTGCCCCCTCCTCCCTCTCTGACTTTTTTACTCCTGCTTCTCTCCCTCCCCTCCTTGTTCCCCCTCTCTTTCCATTCCCTTCACACTCTCTCCACATGGTCACGGCCAACCTCTACTTCTCTCCTCTCTGTTTTTCTCTCTGCTTCTATTACTCTCTTCACTCCCCATTCCCATGCCCTAAGTAAACTCTATCCTATACTATACCATCATGTGGCTGGTCCCTCAGTGGGAAGAGATGCCTTGACATGGGCCTAACAAGGCAACCCCTTCCCCACACTTCACCACATACCCATAGAACATATATTAATACCTCTTCATATAAGCATATTTTTTCAAGTAATGTCCTGGTCAAAGATCAGAGTATTTATCAAATACAGTTTTCATCTTGGTTTTATGAATATATACAAATATATGTAGGGTTATTAGGGTCCTGTGTCTACTCTGCTACCAGGCACTGCCACTCAGGGAGATGGGGACACAGGAATTGACTATGCTTACCCGATGTTCTCTGGGCCATAGGGAAACCCTGGGACACTGATCCAGGGGGTGGGAAAGTACAGTGTGAGGTATAGAAAAGCCAGAGCTGGTTCAGGGTTCTTGGGCCTGCAAGGAGGCCGGGGCCTTCTGATTCTCAAGCTCTTGGACATCCAGGCACCACTGGAAGCCACAGAAGAGCTGAGAATAGAGTGGGGGCCCACAGGCTGTATCTTGCCTGGGGCTGTGGAGTGGGGTAAGATGGGAAAGGGAGCTCTGGCTGGTCCCACAGGGAGAGTTCTTGGCCTGACAGTGGCAGTGTGCTTGAGCTTGGCTTGTTGGTCAGGGCTGGGAGCACAGAGAGGCCTTCTACTGGAGATTAGACTTCAGCATTCTAGGTGAAGTCTTTCTCCATGACTCCTCACAGTGGATCCCTATGAAAAGAGGCAGACCATAGTTTTAAGGCATGTATTGTGATGACAGAAAGTGGATGAGTAAAACCATACCCACCTTCTCAGGGTGGGCCTGAGATTAAATACCTTTTGGAAGGAGGAATGTCTGGGAAGGAAATTTTATTGGCTAAGTCCACCAGAACTTTATGTACTTCATTAAAATGGAGATCTGTTTTGAGCCTACATGACCACAGGTCATGTCCTCTACATATGAAGGGGCTTGGGGCATTGCCCTTATGTGACTGATAGCCACAAATCTACAGGTGGCTGTGGCTTAGTTACAGGGCCCTGGTTCCCTGGGAACAGGTAAAGTGCCTACCATCTCTTCAGGGTTTCTGGGGCTTCAAGCCTTAGCACAATCAGGGGCCAAGATACCTTTCACAGACCCACATACATACACATATATACATATATATTTTCATTGTAGGAAATGCAGGGTTATAAAATATAATCTGTGGATTGCTAATTGTGGCCAAACAATAAATAAAAAATTGTATGCTGTTGCCTCCCCCCTTCAGTTTAGCCTTCCGGTCTCTGGTGGTTTCAGCTTGAGCCTGCAACCTGGGCAGCCAAGACAAAGCTCTCTGCAGACTGTCAGATCATCTCTGAAGAAAGCTGCCCAGGAAGTTCGCACTGAGATACAGCACTACCCTCTGCCTGAAGACATCCGCAGACATCTGAGCTGTGGCTCCTTCCACAGTGTTTATGTTATGCAAATATCATCGTAACCTAGAGATTCAGTTTCAGTTTCTCATGTACATATGTATATATACTGAATACCCTAAGTAAAGTACGAAGCCTTGATTGGGGCACATCTTGGCTTTGTGATTCTCTTGTTCTTGAACCCTATATTTCAGGTCCTTTAGTCCTTCACCTGAGGGAACTCAAGTTCGTGAAACTGCAGGTCAGTTTCAGTATGCTGCTCTTGCAGTTGACCAATATTATACACCCACTTCTCTGCCCATGTTCATCAGACCTGCAGATCCTAAACCATAAAGACATGTTGCATATCAGAAGTCTACCACAGCAGAACTATTGAGGTTAGCCCCTCTTCCAATACCTACTACAAGAACATCCAGGCACCAGAGAGATCCGGATAGCTAAGTGCCTTCCCTGCAAAAAAATACAATAAGCAAAAGTCTGGACAATACGACACCTTCAGGACATATGCACAGAAAGTCTTGTATATCCTAACACAACCAAATCAAAAAAAGCAACCATAAGTCCAATTATATAAAGATGACAAAAGCCTATAAAGAGTAAATGACTCTCTAAAAGAACTACAGGAAACAACAATCAAACAGAGATCTTTAAAGGTGAAAAACAACAACAAATCCCTTAAAGATAAACAGGAAAAAGTAATTAAAAGGTGAAGGAAATTTAAAAAAACCTTGTAACCCTGATAGTGGAAATAGAAGCAGTAAGGAAAACACAAACTGAAGGAATCTTGGGGATGGAAAACCTAGGGAAGATAATAGGAGCAAAGATGCAATAGATTACAGGACATGGAAGAAAAAAGTCAGGCATAAAAGATGCAATAGAAGACACTGATGTGAAACTTTCCCATAGTTTCATGAACCAGGTTCTCTCTTGACTGAAGGGAGAAAAGGGGAACCTGAAACACAGAGTTTGAGAACAAAAGGATGCGAAGCCAAGTTGAGGGGTTCCAATCAAGGCTTGCCACATTACTTTTGGGTTTCAGCATTTATACATGAAAGCCAAACTGAATCTCTAGGTTATAATGATATTTGCATAACATAAGCAATGTGGGAGGAGTCAGGAAGTGTACTGTTCCTGCTGACCTCATTGGGATCCCTCAATTGAACTCCTCGGCCCATCAGGTGTCTGGAGTCAGCTCCAGGGATTAAGCCAGAACCAGGAGCCCAGAATTCAAAAAGAACTAAAACTTTAATCCGCTTTCCTGCCTGGAGCCCTCGCTTGCAGAGGCTTATTTACATGACTGATATGTACTGATATGCTTGTTCCCTGTTCTCACTTATATGCTAAAAGACATAAGACTGTTTTGCCTCAGGTATAAATATCCCGATTCACTAAGTAAAGATAACACCTTTATAAGCATTTACTTGGTGTCTTCCTTGTGTCTCCTAACCCGCTTATGTTCACAGGATCTCGACTTCCCTGTTCGTGAATCACCCACGTTTAGAAGGAAACTGCGGGCCGGCTTCCTTCAGATGGCACCACATGTGGACCACGAACACGGGAGAATTTGAGGGACTCTACCGCACGATACAGAGCTCTGGTTTATTAAAGAAAAGGCAGATCCGGATTATTGTAGTCATTCTCACGGTAAGATTTGGTTAGTGCTGACCAGGATTCCATGTGAGGCTACAGGGAATTCTAGGCAGAAACTTGGGTATTCACCCGATACCTTAGAAGCCTAGGGGAAAAATTTGACGGTAGGTCATAAGCATGGGTGCTCAGATTTCTAAATCAGCTTCCCGGAATGTGGGAAGGCTGCTGGAGGAGAAAGGAGTAAGGGTTAGAATTTTCGCATTAAGAGAACTAGCAGAGCTGGTAGAAGGCTTTTGTCCTTGGGTAAAAGGCATGAGTCGTTTGG
>NW_022196911.1:20614268-20619366 GCF_008632895.1 Mastomys coucha
CATAAAATTTCCAGAGAACAAGCAAGAATGATCGTTAAACAATGTCCTAAATGTGTTATCTTAGCCCCTGTCCCACACTTGGGAGTTAATCGCAGAGGATTAGTCCCTAATAGCATCTGGCAAATGGATATAACACATTAGGCAGAATTTGGAAAGCTTAAATATTTACATGTATGCATAGATACCTGCTCTGGATATATTTTTGCTTCCCTGCAAACAGGAGAAGCCTCTAGAAATGTTATCGATCATTGTATACTAGCTTTCAGTGCTATGGGACTGCCCAAAACCATTAAGATGGACAATGGTCCTTCCTACGTGGGGAGGAATTTTTCTTTCTTCTGCAAGAATTTTGGCATAGTTCACAAAACCGGCATTCCTTATAATCCTATGGGCCAAGGTATTGTTGAACGTGCCGCCCATCGTACTATTAAAAACTGGCTTTTCAAGACCAAAGGAGGAATTCTCTTTCTTCAGAGATCTCCAAAGGCGCATCTGGCGTTTGTCCTTTTTATCTTGAACTTTCTGCAGATCGATATTAATAATCATTCAGCAGCGGACCGACACTGGCATCCTGAATCAGCCAATTTCCATGCTATGGTATGGTGGAGAGATCTGCTCACTAATACGTGGTTTGGTCCAGACCCGGTCCTGGTTTGGGGCAGAGGTTCTGTCTGCTTGTTTTCCCAAGCCGAAGAAGCTCGCTGGCTACCAGAAAGATTGGTACGACAGATTGATTCAGAGAAGTCGATGCCTTAAGATATGCTCCTCCCAGCCAGTTTTGCCTTGATAGATTTTTTTTTTTTTTTTTTTTTGCTTCGCCAGTTTTTTTGTGTGTGTGTATGCATATGTTCATCTGCTTTGGATAACTGCTAATACCTGCTTTTCCCGATCAAAGCAGGGGGGACAGGCAAATCCCAAGAATTGCCTGCTTCCGAAAAATGTCAGTTGCTAATACCTGCTTTTCCCAATCAAAGCAGGGGGGACAGGCAAATGCCGAGAATGCTTGGTCCATGCTCAGCCTCCAGGCTTTCAAAGGTTAATTCCGTTCCCCAGAGGCTTCTAGGAATTGATTTGCATCGCCCTGAGATTAATTCCTGAGACTGAACTTTGGCTTCCAGCGGCTTCCAGCTGCACCTCACCGTGCTCCACCCTCCAGGCTTTCAAGGGTTAATTCAGTTCTTCAGAGGCATTAAGGAACTGATTTGCATCATCCTGAGATCAGCTCCCGGCGACCAACCGAGCTCTGGCTTCCAGCTGCACCACACCCTGCCCTGCTGAATCCAGCACCTGACTGAAAGAGTTACGTCAGCCATCTTCGGAGATTATGATCGGTCCTTGGACCTTGGCTTTTGTGGACGAGCCTTGGCATTCTACATGGAGGATGGTGCATTCTTATGACCCTTTTCTGGCTGGGAAGTCACCCTAGGCTGGCACGTGGATGATGGCCATCTGGGTTACAGACATTTCATGGCCTGGGTTTCCCACTGTGCATAATCGCCCTGGAGGGCGGAGCCAGAAGGTGTTACGCACCTTTTGTTGCCCATGTATTCGTGTCGAGATCGCATTTCCCTACTTCATTTTTAATCAAATCAGGGTGAAATGTACTGTTCCTGCTGACCTCATTGGGATCCCTCAATTGAACTCCTCGGCTCGGCCCATCAGGTGTCTGGAGTCAGCTCCAGGGATTAAGCCAGAACCAGGAGCCCAGAATTCAAAAAGAACTAAAACTTTAATCCGCTTTCCTGCCTGGAGCCCTCGCTTGCAGAGGCTTATTTACATGACTGATATGTACTGATATGCTTGTTCTCTGTTCTCACTTATATGCTAAAAGACATAAGACTGTTTTGCCTCAGGTATAAATATCCCGATTCACTAAGTAAAGATCACACCTTTATAAGCATTTACTTGGTGTCTTCCTTGTGTCTCCTAACCCGCTTATGTTCACAGGATCTCTACTTCCCCGTTCGTGAATCACCCACGTTTAGAAGGAAACTGCGGGCCGGCTTCCTTCAAGGAAGAGTCCAAATAGAGTCAAAAGGGGAAGCTGGGCTGCCAAGAGTGCCCACTTGGGTGGAGGTCAACAGCAGATATCCTCAGGCATGGTCAGTTGTTTTCATTCAGGCTCTGGCAAAGCCTCTCATGAGACAGCTATACCTGGCTCCTCTCAGCAAGCACTTCTTGGCATCAGCAATAGTGTCTGGGTTTTCTGTCTGCAAATGGGATGGATCCCTAAGTGGGGCAGTCTCTGGATGGCCTTTCCTTCAGTCTCTGCTCCACTCTTTGTCCTTACATTTCTTTTGACAGGAGCAATTCTGGATTAATATTTTTGAGGTGGGTGGATATTCCCATCACTCAGCCAGGAACTGTGGCTATCCATTGGATATGGTCTCTACAGGTTCTCCCTCCCCTTTGTTGGGTATTTTGGCTAATGTCCTCCTGTTGGGTCCTGACTCAAGACACCATGTGCCCAAGTCAGTATTCCACAGACCAGAAATAGAACAGATATAGAAGCAGGCATCACAGAATATACGCTTAACAAGATAGAATAATAAATTAGCCTGCCCTCATCTTTGGCTAAAAGATCATATTAATTAGTTAAGAAAAATTATTTTCTTTCCTGTTTGTGTTTAAACTATTATTTCTTAAGAAGTGATCTATATCCAACTTAGAACTCAATTACAATGGCTTTCTGTGTGGCCTATTCCAAGAAATGACAACTTTTTTTTTTAACTTAATTTTATTGTTTTAGTCTAAGGCTGAACACTTGAAGCCCATTATTATAGCTAGATGCAGGTCAGGTATACAATTCCAAATATTATTTTAATTAATTACTTGTTTTATTTTGTGTAAAATACCCAGAGAAGGCTGTATTCAAATAAAATACAAAGATTGCTTTGTAAAAACCTTACATAACAAATTCTGAATTTCTCATCTTCTTCACTACATGTCAGCCATCAATGACTATAAAATAATATATCACTAAACACTTTTTATTTTTGAATACTCAATAGTAGCACCCAATCAACTTTCATATTAACAATTGAAAAAAAATCTTAAAATTATTCTTGTTTCCCAAAGCAATATCAATGTAGTTTAGATGAAGATTGTTTTTCTGCAGACAAGGTTACAGAGCTATAAAGATCCAAGTGTTTCCTAAAAATGAAAACAGATATTTGGTGCACTCAACAGAGTCATTGAATATTTGAGTAAAATGTTCTTCTTTGACTTTTAGAATGTTGTAGTTTTGGGGTTTAGGGTCAGAGCCTTACCTGATTCTCAGATGAAACTATGTTCTATAGCATCATAAATGAAAGACAAAAATATGTATGACGACCAATACAGAGAAAGTGTAATAGTTCACACATTATGATTCCACTTAGTAAAAGTACAACATAGGTCAGCAGTCGTTTATGGGTTACATAGATATGATTGTATGTACCAATAGAACAACATGTAACAATAACACAGCTAAATACTCTTTTAGTGACATAATATACAATAATGAAAAGTAATTGGTAATTTTATTTCTTGAAGGATTTCATAACAATCTCCTGTTATGTAAGATGAGTAGGACTGTAATTTTCTGTAATTCTGTTGCCCCAGGTTCTCAGTTCCTGAGTTGCATTCTTTTTTTTTTTTTTTTAAACAGCGGAATATTATTCAGCCATAAGGAACAAAACCCTTTAAAAATAATATCTTAACTTTCCATATTTGAGAATTTCACACAAGATATTTTGATCACGCTCATTTCCTTTCCTCAGTTGCTCCAAGATCCTCATACACCTTCCTACCCACCTAGTGTCATGTTCTCTTTCTCTCATTTTATTTATTTATTTATTTATTTATTTATTTATTTATTTTAGATATTTTCTTTATTTACATGTAAACTTCTCCTTTCCCAGTTTCCCGTCCAAAAAACAAACAAACAAATAAACAAAAACAACAAGAACAAGCCCCTGTTGCCTCCCCACCCTCTCCCACTTCTTGGCCCTGGCATTCCCCTACACTGGGGCACAGAACCTTCACAGGGCCGAGGTCCTCTCCTCCTATTGATGACCGAATTTGCAATCCTCTACTATACACATGCTGCCAGAACAATCAGACCCACCATGTGCATTTCTTGGTTGGTGGCTGAGACCCTGGGAGCTCTGAGGATAGTAATTAGAATCTAGAGCCTATCCTGAGAAAGAATATAAAAATTTAGCAGGTACTTGCCCACGTAAGCCTGGGATTGAAAGAGTTAAATTTGAGACCAGTACTGAAAACCACAGGAGCCAGACCTGCAAGAAGCAGCTGGTGGGCCAAGGAAAAGCTGTTAGGAGAGCCCAGACCAGGGGTGTAAATCTCAGAGATAAGGCAAGGAGGTGTCCAGCCGAGGCGCCTGAGACATGCCTGGCCAGACATTGAGTGATGGACCTTGTGCCATTTGGTTTTCTTAAGTATTAGCTAAAGGTCAGTATGAACTTTGAATAGCACTCTCCCCTCTTGCTAGGAATTTCACTTTTTTTAAGAATTCTTAACTCTGATCTGCACGAATGACATTCAAAATAGCCAATCATGTATAGCCACACCAATTCCTTTGTCTCCCCAGACCTTTTTCCTATAAAATCCCTTAACCTCTGAGTTTCGTGGTCAATTCCTGGTCTCCTGTGTGAGATTGGGGGTTGAACCAGAGCTCTGAAATAAAAATGCGTCATGGTTTTTTACATCAAGATGGCTTTTCGTTTTTCTTGGGTGCATGCCTCCTAGGACTTGAGCGGGAACTCTAGCCGGAGTCTTTCAATCCTGGGTCTTTTGTTGTTCCAGATGAATCTGCAAATTGCTCTTTCTAAGTCTGTGAAGAATTGAGTTGGCATTTTGATGGGGATTGCATTGAATCTGTAGATTGTCTTTGGCAAGATGGACATTTTTACTATATTAATCCTGTCAATCCATGAGCATGGGAGATCTTTTCATCTTCTGAGATCTTCTTCAATTTCCTTCTTCAGAGACCTGAAGTTCTTGTCAAAGAATTCTCAACTGATGAACAACGAATGGCTGAGAAGCACCTAAAGAAGTGTTCAACATCCTTAGTCATCAGGGAAATGCAAATCAAAAC
>NW_022196911.1:20619866-20643588 GCF_008632895.1 Mastomys coucha
TAGCTATCTCCTGAGAGGCTTTGACAGTACCTGACTAATACAGATGTAGAGGCTCACAGCCATCCATCAACTGAGTACAGGGTCCCCAGTGAAGGAGTTAGAGAAAGTACCTATGGAGCTGAGGGGTTTGCAGCCCCTTAGGACGAACAACAATATGAACTAACTAGTATCCTGAGTTGCATTCTTACATATTAAAAGAAAAAACTAATATTGTATTAAAAATTTAGCCTAGAAATTAAGTATTTATAGGATATATAAATGGTTAAGTTGGTGAATTCCTTATCTTTAACATGAAAATGCCTGAGTTGAACCTCTATAATCAATAAAATAGGCTGTGTGTAGTAATACAAATATTTCACCTAAGCACTAGAATATAAAATAATGAAGTCCTCCATCACCTTAACTGGTCAGCTTAAATATTTAGAGTGTTACAAGCAATTAAGAACATTGTGTGAAAAAACAAAAGAGTACAATAATATCATTGAAATACAAAATTGGTTAGAGGCAAAAGAGAGGTATCCTCTCAACACACACACACACACACACACACACACACATACACACACAAATACTATGTTCATGCACATATGTGTACATGACCACAGGCAGGCACATAGACATGCACAAATATATGAGGAAAATTGAATTAATATTAATTGGTATTTAAATAATTACATTTACTAAGTTCCTTGATGAAGTCAAACACTGGGGAGAGGGAACTCGAATAGCCCACCTCCTGTAGATGGGGCCTCAAGTGGAGGGACTGGATTACTAACACACAGTCACAATTTAGGACCCAGTATTGTTCCTGTCAAAAAAACAACAACAACAACAACAACAAAAAAAACTGCAGGGACACTAATGGAGGAGAGACTGAAGGAAAGGCAGTCCAATGATGTGTCCCACTTGGGATCCAACTCATGGAAGGGCACCAATGCCTGGGACTATCACTGATTCTATGATGTGCCTACACACAAGAGCCTTGCATGGTTGTCTTCTGTGAGGCCATACCAGCAGCTGACTGAGACAGACACAGATACTTACACTCAGTCATTGGTTTGAATTTGAGTACCCCTATGGTTCAAATAGGGGAAAGATTGAAGAAGCTGAAGTGGAGCCCATAGGAAGAACAGAAGTTTCAACTAACATAGACTCCAGGGAGATCCCAGAGACTGAGCCATCATGGGGGTAATAGCTGGAATATAAATAAATAAAATAATTAAAAATTTAAAAGCATATAATAATGAGTCAAAATTTAGAAAAATAACAAAATACAAGATATTCACAGGATCTGAAGTCCAAGCCTGCACTGCATGTATTTCAGACTTCTGAATCAATTTTCCATGTAAAATCCTTATTGCAGACTCTCCTTCTTAGAAGGATTGCTTCTCACACTAAATACAAACTGCTCACCTGACTCATTATCTGTACCAATACTTCAGTTCAGTTTGCACTATAAGATATCCTGAAATTTCTGAATCTACCAGTAGGGAAAGAAAAACTTCTCAACTGTGAGATAAAAGTCAATATTGTTGACCTCATCTCCCTTATGAACTACAGCTTCCATTACACCTGCAATGGCAATGACACCTCTTGCTTTGGGAGCCTTTAACTTTTCAGGTAATTTTTCTATAGCAATTTACAAATACTTATTAAGTAATTCTTGTAATTGTCTCTAAAGAGACACTTATATTCTCCAGTTATGATGTCTTGGCATAACAGCAATAAAGTAATGAATGTGCATTACATTGAAAGAGATGTGGCTGACAAATTTTTTTGAAGGAATGTAGGAAAGTTAGGTGCTATTGATTAGAAAAAGAGAAGAACGCTGTAAGCAGATCTTTTTTGCCCATTGTATAGTTTTGGCTTCTTTGTCAAAAAAATCAAACATCTATAGGTTTTTTGGTTTATTTCTGGGTCTTTAATTTTATTTCATTGATCAACCTGTCTTTTAATCTACCAAAACTATGTAGTTTTTATTACTATGGTTCTGTAGTACAACTTGAAGTCAGGGATGTTGATGCCTCCACATGTTCTTTTATTGTACAGTTTTGTTTTAATGACCTATTCTGCATGTATTTTGTAAAACTGTTATGCTGAGGAAAAAATTAACTTCTCAGCAGCTCACTGAAGCAGGTGTAGATAATCACGGTCAACCATCAGACTGATCTCAGAATTCTTATGGAGTACTTGGTAGAAAGATGGAAGGCCCTCAAGTGGGTAGGAGTTCCACATGTAGACCAACAGAGTCGAATAATCTAGACACCTGGGTCCTATCAGAGACTGACCCACCAACCAAAGACCATACACTAGCTACAATGAGGAACTCTGCACATATATACCAGACATACAAGTCAGTCTCCTTGTTGTCCAAACAACTAGAAAAGTGTCCATCTCTGAGTCTGTAGTCTAACTGTAGCATCAGGTTCCCAAAGGGCTGCCTTGACTGGCCTCAGTGAAAGATGATTCCCATAATCCTACAGAGAACTGATGTAAGAGGGAGGGGAGAAATATAGTGTATTGTCCACCCTTTCAGAGGAGAGGTGGAGAGGATTTGAGAGGAAAGAATGTGAAGTGGCATCTGGAGCAGACTGCAATTGAGATATAAAAAAAATACAGCATAAAGAAAGGAAAAAAGACAAGAGAGACAAGAAAGAAAGAAAAAAGAAAGGAAGGAAGAGAGAGAAAGAAAGAAAGAGAGAAAGGAGAGAAGAGCAGGAGCTACAGTAAAGTCAGACAATAGCAAAGGACATATACCCCAACAAAGCAATTATGACAAAAAAATTGTGATTTGGCCAGGCAATGGTGGCACATGCCTTTAATCTCAGTAGTTAGAAGACAGAGGCAGGCGTATTTCTGAGTTTGAGGCCAGCCTAGTCTACAGAGTGAGTTCCAGGATAGCTAGGGCTACACAGAGAAACCTTGTCTTGAAAAAACAAAACAAAACAAAAAATATGATTTGTGCAAGGCTGTCTGTTATTTTGTGCCACATCCTGAAAATTTATATGAGATAGAATTTAGGATTGATGTTTAACCTATTTTTCCCAGAAAACTTAAAGTCAGTATAACATTGACTACGTGAAACCTTAACTAGTGCTAATTCTTATTCTGGTCTAGGGTGAAAAATGGCAGTTAAGCCAGAAATGCAAAATTAATTATTTGGAAATAAAATGTGTATAATAAAGCATAGCACTACAAACAAATAAATCATAGGATAAAAGATACTATGTTTGATTAAAAGAGTAGTGACCTTGAAAAGGAATATCCTGATCCTTAGTTGAACTGGGGAAATGTTCTAAGTGTAAGACCCTACCAAGTTAAGTTACAGGATGTCCAAAAAAAAAATGCTTGAGGTGTTGCTTGCTCAGGAAATTTAATTTCTTTAAATTACCAAACACAGTGTGTAGAGAAATGGCATGGGGAGACTGCTCTCAGCTTGCTAGTTTCTGGGTAACCTAGGAACCTAGGATGTTTCTGTTAATCTTAGCATATTAAGATAAAGATAAAGTATGCTTTCACAAGCACAGAATTCTGGTGCTTTGCCAAGTAAGCTGCAAACATGAGGACAGGACCTTTATGTTCCTTTTCTCATGAGAAATTAACTTTGTTTTTAATTATAAGAAGCAACACATCTAAGAGGTGGACTGCAGACAGATTTCTCAGTATGTAAGGAGGTTTGGATCACCTTGAATCAAGATAAGCTATTGCTACTTACACAGCCCCTGCTGAGAACTAAGCATTACGGGAAATCTTTATTCTGCCTTTTGTGTAAAGTATGGAGCACAGACTAAAGGAAGGACAATCCAGAGACTGTTCCACCTGGGAACCCTTTCTATATTCAATCACCAAACCCAGACACTATTGTGGATGCCAGCAAGTGCTGGCTCACAGGAGCCTGATATAGCTGTCTCCTGAGAGGCTCTGATTGTGTCTGACTAATACATAAATAGAGGCTCACAGCTATCCATTGGACTTGGCACAGGGTCCCCAATGAAGGAGCTAGAGAAAGGACCCAAGGAACTGAATGGGTTTACAGCCCCTTACAACAATATGAGCTAACTAGTACCCTCAGAGCTCCCAGGGACTAAACCACCAACCAATGAGTACACATGGTGGGACTCATGGTTCCAGCTGCATCTTTAGCAGAGGATGGGAGGAGAAGCCCTTGGTCCTAAAATCTTTCTTACTCTTTCTGAGGGTAAATGCCAGGGCCAGAAAGCAGGAGGAGGTGGGGAATGGGTGAGCGGGGGGGTGGGGGTGGGGGGGAGGAGGGAACAGGGGTTTTAGCTTTTATTTTATTTTTATTTTTTTGGAGGGGAACCTGGGAAAGGAGATATTGTACATAAACAAAACATCTAATAAAAAAAAAAGACTGCTGGCTTAGGTGATTCACACCTGTACCCTAAAAGAAGAGGATTAAGCAATGCAGACTTTGTTCTCTTTCTCAGCAGGAACTGCTGAGCTCTAACTTTCAGCCTGCTAGTCAAGTCACAGGGAGAAAAGATTCTTAAAGAGAAGTGATTATAGAATCTCTTACTAAGTTGGAAAAAGTTTCCTATGAAAGCCATCTAAGGGGAAAATCCAAAAGATCCTAAGTGAGGAAAGGAGAAAATTCTCTAAGTGGGGAAAGGGAAAAAATTCTACTCTATAGATTGATCCTCCTCACAATTACATACTTACCCACACACATGCATACATTCTCACAATTATATACTTACACACACATCCATATTTACATATGCACATGGAGCAAAAGACCAAGCACTGGTGCAGAAAGAACTCACTCATTTTGGATGAAAAATAGAGCTCTTTATTAGAGAAAGAAAAGGCTTCTACTCTTTTAATCCTAAATGAATTAAACTCATGCTTTGGTTCTTTTAATAAGCCTCACCCTACCTTGTCCTTATGATGGGAAGATGGGACCTGTTCTGTCCCAGGGTAAGGAGAAGACTGCCTGCTCCTTCTGCTCTCTGCAGCATCTGTTTTCCTCTTTCCCCCAGCATTCTACACATTGCTCTCTTAGTATTTTACATTACATATAATTTCTAAGTTATTACATGATGCATACTCCTTCTAATCTAAAAAGTGTTCTAAAAACTTCTCTTCAGCCCAGCTCCTCTCTCAGCTCAGTTCTTTTCACCTCTGTTCCTCTCACCTCAGTTCTGACTCGTCTCTTTATCCTTAGCACTTAAGCCTCTTTCAGAATATATGATCACATGTTAAAAAGTTCATCAAAAGTTCACAAAGAAAATCAAATCATAAATTGAAATAGAAGTTTACTACAGCGAATGTTTACATGCATATCCACATAGGAATAATTATCTAGCTAAACATCCATCACCTGTCTCAGTTCCACAGGTTCACTGAAGGTTTAAAACCATCACTTAGTTTTAAGAGAAGTTTTGTATACCTAATTCAGTCAATATTTTATCTTCTGTCCTAACACCTATAATAAACCATTAGTTCTCTTTTCATGACCTTTGGTTAATTGTTTTACAACCTTCTGGAATGTGCTCTGAGTAGGAGAAAGTCTGTTTGCCATCTAAGAGCAATTAACTGCTGACACTTGGGAGACTGGCAGAGTTCTCATTGCAGTTTTGACTATCGGAAAAGGACCTAATAGCTGTCCCATTAAAAGAGTTTATTTATCATAGATAAAATTTTAGAAATTCTTATAGGATCTTCATTAAGACGTAAGTCATCCATTTGTCTATATAGCATCACTACAAGACAGTACATCTTCATGGCTCTGCAGAGATCTGCTCCAAAGGGGTGTGCTATTACTTAGTGATTATTATATATGTAAAACAGTAACAGGAAAACCATATTAATAGCAGGAATCTTTCCTAAAATTAGTCCCCTAGAGCTTTGCTTAATAAGGGCACACTTGTCACAGATTATATAATAATCTGAAGCAGGCCATTTCAGGATGATCACCTGGTAGCTATTAGCTTGTCCCATTATGGCTCCTGACATGAATCTCTTATTTCCTTAGCTGCTATCCACTACTACTTGTATTTCAGGTAGTATTTGGAATCTGTGACTATCATTTCCCTCAGTACCCCAGGGTTCAATTGTCTAAATTGGACTAACATAGATCTTATGTGTACTAGTATATAATATCTTCATATATTGACTTAACAGAAAAAATATGTAAGTGATAAAACATAAAGAAATCAATAATGAAGGGACCTGAAAGTCTTATGTGTAGTTTTTAGTATTCATTGCTCTGGACAGTACTATGGTATTTACTGGAGAAAAAATAACTCATCCATGAACACTGGTTGCAATAAAAAGACTAACCTTACACATGTGTCCACTTGTCTAACAGTGAGGCAAATATATCAGAAAGAACCCTCCAAACAGGTCACCTGAATGAAAGAGTCTAAACTTATCACAAATAACTTGGTAGATAATTAATGGTTGTAGGCTAGAAGGAAAAATATAGAAAAATTCTGCAGTGAAATTATAACATCAAAATAATCTCCCCACATATTATTACATAATTACAATGATATTTTAAAGGACACAAGTGACAAATATCTAATATCATCACCAATATAAAATTGCACAGCCTTACTTTAATATTATTTTTTTACTCTAATATTATTATGTTTTTATGGTCTTTAACTAGGTAAAGCAGAATCTGGAAAAAGTGGAATGATGACTCATCACAAATGGACCTAAAGTAGGAAAACACATAGAAATGATGGATGTGATATTCATTACCAACCAACTGGAGTTATGTGAAAGAGCAATATAACCTTGTAAAATGGAAGAGAGAGTATTAAAAGCTAAAAAGGTGCAAACCAGTATCAGGATCATTCGTGTGGCTTTGTTTTCAGGGGATGTTCTTTGGGAAGCATGTGTGCTGAGGATCCATTGAACCCTCTTCTTATGTCCATAAAGTGTGACAATCATAAAGGTGCTGGAACATACAATGAGTACAGAAAAGAAGACTTCAGGGAACACCCAAAATGCTGTGTACACTGAATGTACTATTTTGTCATGACCTAGAGAGAGGCAGAATTCAAAACCTCTCTTCTGTGTCTTATTTTTGCTGTTCCTGTTGGTAGATGTATACACAGAGAAAAACATATTTACTAGCAGGAACATGATCCAGCAAAGGGAAAGTAACAGTCCCATAAACTTCGTAGTTTTCGTTTTGATTTCTTTCCAGTAGGAGTTTCTTGGGCTGATAGTGACTGCTTGGAAGACACTCAAGAGACAAGTGGTGCTGATGGACATGCTTCTGCCAAGTCTATAAACATATAAAATATGTTTGCATCCAACATCATTGAAGACATGGTTCCAGCCAAAGGCTCCCATTATCTGGGCAAGTCCTTTGGAGAGAATGATCAAGGAGTTAGATGTGAACACATGTGTAAGAATCATGTCTACTACCTGTAACGTGCATTCCTTGTAGTAAAGTATTAAAGAGTAGAAAAGAAGGGAGACATTTCCCAGAATTCCAAGTACACTCTGAACTAAGAGAACAATTCCTATTGCCATGTTCCTGGACTCCATTCTGTCGTTGAGAAGTTTTTCCTTTTTATTATAGCAACAATTCCATGTGTGAATCAAAGTACATATTGAAGATTTCCAGGTAGGGACATGTATGAGAAAAACAATATGAGCTCAAAATTGTAAAGCCAGAGTGTGCATCTTATCAATACTCTGTTTCAAAACAAATATTTCACCATTAATAACTTTGATTGAAAGTTTTTGAATCTTATAAATGAACATATTATGGAGAAAGCCTTCACTATATTTGTTAAAAAAGCAATCATTAAAAATAAGGTCAGTTCTCTCCATTGTGAGAAACAATGGCTAGTAATTTCAGAGGGAATAATTATTGAATTCCGTCATTCAGATTAAACTGCTCTTTAAAAGTCATACTTGAAAAAAATAGATTTAATCATCATTTTCAACCAGAAGGAAATTCATGCAGTCCTCACATGGTATAGAAGCTTTAAAATTGTACATGTTATATAACAAAGTGGATACATACTCTTATAAAATATATTTACTATTAAGTGTAGAGGATGAAAACCATATATACATATTAGAATTTCAAACATGTTATGCTGCAAAATAGTGCTCATCAAATTTTCTCAGACGTTCATACGTCATGTCATATGCATGCTTTCTTACTTGGAGTCAGACTTTGGAAGAGAACAGCAGCAATCGTGTTTGACAAACTTATACCAACTGAAAATTCAATTAAAGTATTTGATTTAAACTAACAAAAATGTGTGTAACAAAAAGGCCATCAAAACATTAAATGAAGAATAAACATACAAAGAATGTCTAATGTATCTCATTAGATACACTATTTAGTGTCATAGTACTTTTGCATAAATGTGTTCTTGCAAAGCACAGCATGGTTCTTCATTGTTCAAACCTCTTAAAGGTTAACATAATACAGAAGTGGATGGTCACAGTCATCCACTGAACTGAGCACAATGTCCCCCAATGAAGGAGCTAAAGAAAGAATCCAGGGAGCTGAAGGGGTTTGCAGCCAGGTAGGAGGAACAACAATATGAACCAACCAATACACCCAGAACTCCCAGGGTCTAAACCACCAACCAAAGAGTACACATGGAGGAACCCATGGCTCCAGCTGCATATGTAGCAGAGGATGGCCTTGTGGGACATCAATGAGAGGAGAAGCCCTTGGTCTCATGAAGGCTAGATGTCCCAGTGTAGAGGAATGCTAGGAAAGGGATGCGGAAGTAGATAGGTTAGTGTGCAGGGAGGGGAGGGGGGCAGGGGAGTTTTCAGAGGGGATAAAATTTGCAATGAAGATAAAGAAAACATGTATTAAAAAAGAAATATTTATCAAGAATAGATACAAACATGTCTGCCAAAACTCATTCTTCTAATGTTATCTTCAAAGACAATGGACAGTGTATAAACTGGATGTAGTTTATAATGATTAATCTCTCTACATTGTACCACCCCTGTTGATACTCAGTCAGGTTCTGTGAAATATTGTAGCTGGAAGATCAAATCATTCATAAAAATAAAATCTACCAAACAGTCTACCCAGGAAAATGTGTGTTTTTTAATTGTTCAAATCTCTTAAAGGTTAACATACATTGTTCAAACCTCTTAAAGGTTAACATATGTAGAAACCTATTCCCCCATATGCCCTCACCAACTAACTCATCAAGACACAGCAAACTGTAACAAATGGCATTATCAGTCTAAATAATAGATCTCACCAAGACATTTCTAAAATCCAAATACCACAGCCTATAGATTCCTGTATTTGCTACTACAGACATTATTCTGTTTCTTCATGTACGTCCTCAACACTAAGATGAGTTTCATTTATGAATTCCAGTGAAATATTTATATATGTCACTAAAAACATAATGTGTATTAGTAGAAGCGTTAAGTAAAGGTGAGGCATAAAACGTGTAAGTGTATGTCTGTAGGATGAGTAGCAAGGAGCCTCAGGGAAAGATCATGAACACTTACTGCCAAACACTCACAGATATTGTCATGCATATTGTAAATTCATCATCGTGTTCCTTAGAACATTGTTTGAAGCTTTATTGTACTTTATTAGGTTTGTGTGCTTTTTCAGATCTAGTAAAAAAAAAAACTTGACAGAATGTAAAGAAAAAAATTACAGAAATTCTTTATGCAAGCACAAAATACTTGGGAGCTTCTTAAGTGCCACTACCCTAGAACATGGTTTGGTGAGGTGCTTGGACACATGCTAAGGACATTTCTTTAGAAGAATCTGCCATAGCATATCTGTGGAATACCTGTTAGTACAGAATTGCCAATAATAGTGGAAAACAACCCAGTAGAAGAGCTGCCATGCGATTGGAGACACCTGAAATCAGGCGTACGATAGTAGACTGCAGCCAGTATTTTAAAAATAAGCATAAGGATTTTAACCCTCAGGAAAATACCTATGATTTCATCGTTACACTAAATTGTTTGAATGAAGACCATTTAGGTTCCCAAATTATTCTGCCAGATTCTAGAAAGTTCCATTTTTCTTTAGAGCCCCTGGATTAAGTAGGAACAGACAATTTGGCCATACAGATATCATCAACTTAAATCAATAATTCTCAAGGAGTGATTCATTAAGGTGCAAGTTTGTTAAGATATATGATCAACTGAATTGAAAAATGCAAAGTGAAGCAGTAATAATCACTACATATCCAAGTACTGTTCACACCATTTGTAAAGACTGAGAGAAAATTCATATATGATTGCCTATATTAAAATGGTAATTAGATGCTGTTGGGTGACTTGAGAAATGAGAACATGACCTGGCTGCTTACACAGGCACAAAATTTTATGCTCAATGATGCTTTGTCAGATACATGTTGACAAAATATTTAACAGATATTCAGTTTGTTTTCACTGCATCTTAAATTGCTGGCATCATGTAAAAATAGTATTCTTATAGCTGAATTAATACATATGTCTGACTTTTATTTGATAAGATAAGGCAGCCCCAATATTTATTTTACAACAGAGACTTTATGGGTTCATAAAAACAAAAACTGTCATGGTATATCTCAAATGAAGACTAGAGCACTATTTTTTTCCTGAAGCTTTTTCAAAATCAAATAGGAATCATGAACAGCAATATATGAAATTAGACTGTGGCAAACATTGTTATTGCTGGAGTGAGCAGAAAATTTAGTTGATAACTTGTTTTGCTGAAGGTAGGGTGATGTATGTTAAATCATAAATACCCACATAAAAATAACCAGGGTGCTGTTTATTTTTAATTATACCATACAAATATCACTTCCTCTTCCTACTTCTCCCTCCTAAATCTTTTATATACCAGTTCTTGCTCACCCCTTTCCAACAATATATCCAAACATATATACATATTATACATATATAATGTGCATATATAAATTCAGTTTATATTTTTATATAACATGTATGATACATGTGATATATGATATATTAAATAAATGACATAAGAATATATACACATATGATATATCATACACATGATAAATATACATGTGCATTTGACATACTGGAAAATTAATGTAAATATAATATATTACTTGTATAATATATAATTAGACATATCATATATGTAAATATATGTATATATCTAAATATTTACATATATTAATGTATGTAAAAATAAAAACATATTTTACATTTATACACTTTATAGTTTTATATAAATATGTGTGTCTATATATTTCTAAGTAAATAAATATAACCACAGTATCTACATTTCTACCAGTAGTTAAATTTTCAGCATTTCATATTTGATAGAGAAAACCTGAGATTATGAAATTTATGCATTTCACAAATTTTTAAGAAATATATAAGCTGTAGACATAATCGTAGGTTTACATTTTTCTTTTCATTCCAAAAGTTACAAGTAACCAAAATTTCAGTTATAAAAACTGAAAATTCATATTTTTGGGTGAAGCAATATCAGGGTATCACTAAACTAAGAAAAATGATAGAAGGCATATATTTCCTACATGAGTATTGTACTGATCTGACCATGAGAATGTCACCTTTCCTTCAACATACCCAATTTCAGGGTGGAGAGAAGTCTGCATTCACATCACTTACTCTGAAGTCTTGTCATAGTCATTCAGGTAAATTTGCATACAAACATGATTTCACTAAAGAAGCTAGTAAAACTACAATAAGTTTTCCAGAACTAGATGGCTATTATTTGATTTTATTCTTTAGAAGACAGATGAGGCTTTATCCAAGCATCTATGATTGTCATACTGAAAACTTTAATTCATGTAAGAACCAGTACTAAAAACATAAATGACACAATTACTATGATCCATAAGTATCTTAGATGTAAGATATATATATGTATATATCTTACATCTAAGATTATATATATATATGGATCTGGAATGATTTACCAAAAGTTAGTATCAGAAAAGATTTTATTCCACCATATTTAGAAAGTCAGGAATTAACAACAGGTAAGCAACTCTCTTTGTTTAAGTAAATCTACTTATAACTGATAAAGTTTTCTTCTAACTTAGCTGAAATTTGTCTCTATGTGCTTTCACCCCAGAATCCCTTCTTTAGACTTGAGCAATTAACAAACTACCCTATTTTTCTGCTACTCAGACTCAGTACAAATAGCATACCTCATTCCTTTTCACGGCAGAACCTTCAGCTTCATAGAAAGCTCCTGGAATGAAGCACTGTGAGAGAGGTAATGAGAGCAACCCCCAGATATAGAATTAGAACATGTGATTTCATCTATCTCAGAATTGTAACTTTTATCTCATCTTTAATGGCAGTGACAAGACTTTCTTTGGGAGCCACTAACTGTTTTGAGACTTTGTATCTGTTTTAATTCTCTAAAGATAATACCTGATAACTTATGTGTGTCTCAAAAGAGACAAAGTCCTAGGAGAATCTCTTGAAATTTCATGTTCACTGAAGTTCAACATGAAAGTAATTTGCTGGGAACATTTAATTTCAATATGTGAAAGATGTACTAAGAAGTCTGTGTGAATAATTAGACTCCATTTTTATCTTGGATTGTTCTCACACACACATACACACATATTCATGTTATATTATGTTAATTTATAGGTCCCACAACTGTCTCATTTTAGATGTGTATTATTGAACAAAGAGAAGTTAGTCAAGAATTCAGGGGCTAATGATTATCAGTAATGGGAAAAAATGAAATAAGAATCTATACTTTGTATACTGTTTACCTCCTTGTACAACAATTACAAATTAACTGGACTTGAGGTATTAAACATGCTAAAATAGTTACATGAATCACTCCAACAATTCCAAAAATCACAATCACAGCAATATTCTTTTAGGATTTTTTTCATATGTAACTGCCCCACAAAATAAGTCAACAGTATTAAAAAACTATCTCATAACCCAGTGTTTACATGAAATAGAAACCTGAGAAAATTACAGTAATTTCCTATAAAGATCACTGTGATACTTCATTGTTCAGAAATTAGTGATTAGATTTAAAATCTAATATTTTAAGATATAATCTCTGCCCACTAAGTATCTCAATGTTGAAAAGTTGAAGGTAATAGAGAGTTGGTGAGTTAGAGTCTGAAGAACGATAAATTCTGCCTAACTGCTACCCAAAGCTCCTATATCTTTCTGAGATTCGATAATTCAACATAATATTTAGGATGTTTAGATTTTACCTATATCTCAACTCATCACAGGAAAGGGTCCTTGATTTAAGGAAGACAAAAAAGAAATGTAATAAAGCCGAATTCTAAAAAAAGGATTTATGTTTTGTGCATTAATGTTTCTTTATCTGATAGACAAGTGGTCTACCAATAATCTAGCTCATAAAAAGCAAATTGGGTGGCAATACACCACACACCAACAAATTTTGTAGGATTATCCTGATCTGCGGGATCTTAGTTATTTTGTGGGTTTGAGGAGGACTGGACTGAAAGAGAATGAGTGAGAAAAAGGAGGGAGACCAAGCAAATCTTTTGTCAAGGCCCGTTTAATGATGGCCAGGGGCCAGAATATAAGTGTACAGAAAGAGGAAATAGGCAGAGGCTGGAAAAAGGGGGGATTCGGCTAGATCAAAGGAGGAGAGGGGAACATCTGGAGGGGTGTTGATAAGGGACTCTTATCAACATCTTGCGGCCCTATCTCGGTATGCTGTCTCTGTGAAGATGACTCCAGGCGCCTCCAGCAGGGTAAAGGTTAACACTTTCCCAGGGAGAAAAGTGCTTGGTTCACAAGTCTCCTGGCTCTGGGTGTCTCCACCAGAGTAGAGGTCAGCAATTGGCCAAGCTAGAGAGTGCTTGGCTTCCAACATAGGATAAATGAAGACTTCTTCATATTTACAATTTCAAGAAGAGTAAAATGCCAGACAGGCCAAGGCAGTTTCTCCAGTAGACAACATAATCATCATTGGGTCTGAGCTTTACTAGAGCTTGGAATTGTACAAATAGTAATTTTATGTAGGCAGAGATTTTTGGATGGATTTTTGTGTCTAGCAGTAGCCCTCATTCTAGTATGTCACTTGGATGTCGAGTTGAATACACTATTTGAATAAAAAAATATGTACGGTGAAGGCAGAATTCTAGACATAGGGCAGGGATTAAGTGAGAATAATGATGCAAAATGAAGAGAACTAACTGTGTGAATTGGGACAGAGAGATGAGGAAATTGGAATATGTTGAGGGCTGAGAGAAGCTGAGAATTCCATGTAAGTGGGCTGAGAACAAGACCATTTTTCTCATACACATAAAAGGATTTTGGACATACATATTTCCATACTTATTTAAAGTTGCCATACAATGTTCCTATATCAATTAATTTGAAACAGGTATAATACTGTAATATTGCATACACATTTACTAATGATGAGAGTTTCAATGATACAGAATGCTGAGAGGTTTCATTATCTCAAATGGTGATGACTGGCAATTTCAGGTGGAGTTATTCAAAGACTGATAGTGGTGGAGATGATTGTCAGATTCTAGTTAGATGTTATGGAGCCAACTGTCCACAGTATGCTGGAAGTCTTTGAGAACATAGATATCTCCCTGTACAGAGAAAAAAATACACACAGCCCTGCCTTTACATAGCCATGACATGAAGTTATAGGACAAAACAACTGTGTATAGAAGATTAGATAAATCACAGTAACTAACTCACTGGACAACACCCACAGAAATGCATGAAGTTTTACTACCAGGTTCATGTTTTCTAATTCTTTAGTTTGTAGGGAGTGATTCTGATGTGAAGGTTCTATTCCTCAATTGTTTCTATTTTTTATTAGATATTTTCTTTATTTACATTTCAAATGTTATCCCCTTTCCTCATTTCTCCTCTTAAAACCCCCATCCTCTCCCAGGAACTGGACAATTTTTCTCAATTGTTTCTTGATCTATCAGTATGGAAATCCTTGGGCCAATTGCTGGGTGGAAGATTCCAAGTCTCAGGAGCAAAAGGGAGACACAAGGAAAGAGAGGGAGAGCTGATGCCATATTTTGGAGAGAAAAGAGCAGGGCATCCATGTAAGATCTCAAAAGGGAGTGGCCCTGAAGGCTGCTCCTATAGGCAAGGATTTAAGGGAAACTGAGAGGGTGCTGGTAATGTGGTCATTTCCTGGAGCTAAAGGCAGGTAGAGCAATAAACAAAATGCAACAGTAGTTTATAACAAAATACATTAGTTTTTGTGTGCAAATAATTTTTTTAATCTTAAACAATTGCATATGAAGTATTTTGTACATACTTGCTTTCAATTCCCTCTACTATTCCTATATGTATTCCCTCATGCCCAGCTTTTTTTCTTCTTCTTGCACATCCTTGTTTATTACTCCATTTTTTGAGATTGGCCTGTATATGCCTTCTTCTGCTGTCATAATTAATACATCTCACATGTGTATGTGTGTAGTAGTGTCTGCAATACATTGTTTTCTTATCAACCACCCATGTCTCTTTTAATCTCTCTAATCAAACTTCATAAAAGATTGGTAAGCCTCACTGGCAGTATTTCCCATGGTTGTCAGAGTCATGGATCAGCACTTAGCGTTCATTCTCTGAAGATTCAACAGGTCATATAATTCCAGAAATGCATTAGGAAGTATTTGGAGATAGTGTGAACTATTATAGTCAAAATAAGTCATTAGAAGTCACTGCTATGTTTCTACTTAGCAGAATGTTAACAATAGGTTCTCTTGTTAAATGATATCATAGCGGACATTCCTTATGCTTGCCTTGGAATCATTTTTCTCTCCTTGTAAGTAAGCCCTCACCACATTCCTTCAAACAATCCTAATATAACACCTAAGATTACCAAGTTGGGTTTGGGTGTCACTAGTGATTGAGATATTGCTTGGGACCTTACTCTGGCTACTTTTCTTTCTTGGTTCTCTCTTGAAGGTAAACCAACAGGGAAGGGTTTCATCAGGGGCAAGGTATTAAAAGTTGCTGTATAATAATAAATCCTTTATCTGTCATAAATGTAAGTCCCTTTGCTGCAGTAGCTGACTTGCTTGTCTGAGTTCCTCTGAGGCCAGAATCTGCAGTCTCTGGCATTTAATACCTCATAGTAAAATAGAAGGAGATTGTACAATGTAGCTTTTATTCTAATCATAACTCAAATCATAAGTCAAAGTAGAAGTTTACAACAGAGACTGTTTACATGTATATCCATTAGTAGTAATTATCTGGTTAAAGATTTATCATCTGTAACTAGCTCTACAGGTTTGTGGAGATTTAAATACTGTATTTTTTGAGTAAGTTACTAGTGAAGTTTTATACAGATAAACCCAATCAATATTTTGTCTTCTGTCCTTGACCCTATAGTAAACGTTTAGTTCCCTTTTTATGATCTTTGGATAGTTGTTTTACAGTCTCTTGGAATATGTCCTAAGTTGTAGATGCCTCTTTACTACCTTAGAAGTAATTAACCCATGAAAGTTGAAGATTGACAGAGTTCTAAATGCAGTTTTGATATTAGAAAGGGGTTAATGGTATTCCTATCATAAAAGTACTAAATAATTACTAATATAATTTTAGAAACTCTTATAGGATCATCATTAAGAATTAAGAAATCTTTGTTTAGCTCTGTACCCCATTTTTAATAGGGTTATTTGATTGTGTGGGATCTACTTTCTTGAGTTCTTTGTATATTAGCCCTCTATAAGGTGTAGGACTGGTAAAGAATATTTCCCAATCTGTTGGTTTCTCTCTTGTCCTATTGACAATTTCCTTTGCCTTACAGAAGCTTTGCAATCTTATAAGGTCACATTTGTTAATTCTTAATCTTAGAGCATAAGCCATTGGTGTTCTGTTCAGGAACTTTTCCCTTGTACCCATGTTTTCGAGGCTGGTTTTCACCTTATTCTTGATGGATCCTGACAATTGGTCATTGGTTTCCTACTCTTGATGAATAGTCATTTATTGATACATACTGGGAAAAAGTGTCATAAAACACCTGATACAAGTACTAGTTGGGAATCATGGGTGTGGTAGTTGACTGAGATACCAACACACACATCAAGGTGAAAATAATTTTTAAAATATCACTATTGTTGGCCACAGCCAACTGAACACATAAATGTAGAAATTCTTCAGAATTCTTCATACAGGGCAAAATTGTAGAAAATTAGCCAATTTTTGATGTCATTGGATACAGAGAGTTAGTGTATAGAGAGGATTAGAGGAATAGAACTCACTTGATTTAATCTCACATTCAGAGACTTCAGAAGAATTCATCAGCATGTTTCTCATAGCCGGTCTTGTAAGTTTTTGTCCACTGAAGTTTTCAAACTTCACTATACTCTACAAACGACTATAGAAAGCAAGTTGGACTTTAGTGTATAATGAAACACAAGTTTACACAAAGGAAAAGACTAGTCATAGAGGGGGATAAAATAAAACTATGTATGTCCTTATCTGATTACAAAGAGTTCTTGAATATAAATTTTAAACCATTTCAAATATGACAAAAATGGCATGTTGAGTTGTAGTGTCTGGGAAAAAATAGTGAAAAGAGAGTAGCCTCACCCAATATGAATGTTCCTTCTGATAATACGCAGCCACAGAAGAGACCCAAAATTTTAGAAGCAGCTTTTTAGTTTTACCACTAGCTTATATGGGTCAAGAGTAAGGAATGCTACACCAGTCATGATAAGTTTTGGTCAGATAGTGTCATTGCATAGATAGTCATGGAATTATTTATTTCCTCTGATGTCAAAGAGAATAGCACCATAAGTACACCAATATTTTTCAGAAGTCTGCCTTTACCTTGAGTGATCCATGGGTTTCAAATGTGATTCTTTTAAAAAAAAAGAAAAAGAGAGAAGAAAGAAAGAAAGGAAGAAAGGAAGAAAGAAGGAAAGGAAGAAAGAAAGAAAGAAAGAAAGAAAGGAAGAAAGGAAGGAAGGAAGGAAGGAAGGAAGGAAGGAAGGAGGGAGGGAAGAAGTACTGAAAGCCACTTGGTTTAAACTCAGATTTGGTTTTACAAAGACATTTCCAGAGTTCACTACTTAGGAGAATCTTCCAGCAATACATACAGAGTAACTGGGTGTGTACCTTTCAAAGGTATGCTAATATCTTGTGTACTTAGTCTTATGGAGCTGATGAAAACATGGTATACAACTGGCCAGACAAAGAGGAACACATAGTGCTATGGTTATGAGAATTCTACTCACCTGTGCAGACCTGGTATCTTGCATGTAATAGCATCACTGGAGAAGTGATACTGGAGGATTTGTAAACAATTTTGGGCCTGAGGCATTAAACAGTTATTTTGTTGTATGACATTGTATTCTCTAGTCTGTTTCTGGCATCAAACTGAATTTTTTTTATATCACAACTTCAACAAGATGTCTTGTAAAACCCCTAACCTCTCAACACTCAGTAATCTCTTTTTGACAAGAATGTTTTGTCTAGATTTTCAGTAGCTGCTAAGTGATCATACTTCCAAAGTCCTTTTTGAGAACTTTAACAGGTGGAAGTAAGCAGCATCTTATGAATTTTGGCACGCATTCTGAATAAAAAACCCATGACATTTTCACTAGGAGTAGTGATCATTCTTCTATAGCAAGAAAAAGGGACAGCTATGGTATAGAAGGACTTAAAGCAGCTCTTGGAATCTGAAGAAGAGTAGTTGAAGGAAGTGTTTTTAGAAGGATAAAATTAAAGTGAATTTTCTCATACATTTGCAACCCCCTTTTTTAATGATAAAATAAGGTCCACTGAAAAATAATTCTGTAATTTTACCAAGAGACATATTTGCAGTTTCTTTTAAAGGTGAATTTTTCCTCTTTCTTTCTCTCTCTCTCTCTTTCTTTCTTTCTTTCTCTCTCTCTCTCTCTTTCTTTCTCTCTTTCTTTCTTTCTTCCTCCTTTCTTTTTTCTTTCTTTCTTTTCTTCTTTCTTTCTTTCTTTCTTTCTTTCTTTCTTTCTTTCTTTCTTTCTTTCTTTGTCTTTCTTTTTTGTTTCTAAGTAATGTTTCTGGTACCCTGGAAAGAAGAATAACAGTCCCTACTGTTACCAAATGTCTCTTATGGTTGTCAAGTTCCTAGTGCTATATTGCACAAATACAGGCTCTACTAACTGTTAAAAAAAAGTCAAATTCATCACTAACTTAGGTAAATCAAAGAACTAAATATTAAAATGCCCTTATTATGAAGATATCTTAATACATTAATATTATTTTATTTATTATTTTCTCATAGATTAGAACTCAACTACAGCTTCTAAATCCTACTCTCCACCCAGGTCCACATTACAGTCTACTCAAGAACTATTTCTCTTTAGTTTCCTTACAGAAAGGAGAAAGGCTTCCAGAGATGAAATGAAACTACATAACAAGTTCTGAAAATGCTAGGCACTATCCCTCATATCAACAACACATGAGACAACCCAGTAGAAGAAAGTATCTCAAGACCAGGTAAAAGAGTAAGAGACACTTCAACTTCTACTGTTAAGAGACCCACAAAAATCACAACCTAAACAACCACAGTATTATGCACCAGACCTAACAAAGAACCATATAGCGTCTGTGACTGAAGGTCCATCCAGTCTCCTGTATGAGCCTTGATGAGTTAATTCTGTGGAATTGGTTCTTGTGAAGTCCTTTACCTCTGGAAGCTATAGCCCATTCTTCCTATTCCCATGAAGTAAGTCTGATTCCAACTAACTTTTGATTGAGAGTCTCTATTTCTGCTTTCACTAGCTGTTGGAAGAATTGTCTCTAATGAAAATTTGTCTAGTCACTGATCTATGAATAAGCAGTATATTGCTTCTCAGCCTTTTGTCTCAGATCAAATGTAGCATCCGTTCTTATCGGTGTAATATTAATCACGTTATTAATTCTTTTTATTAGTTTTTTTCTTTTTAAGATTACAGTATAACTACATTCCCTTCTAGATTTTCCTACTTCCAAGTTATTTTGTACATTTCTTTAATATTCTTTAAAGTAAATGGCTGTTTTATACACTTTTAAAGCTCTTAGTATATTTTTAAAAATTTTTATTAGATATTTTTATGTTTACATTTCTAGCGTTATCCACTTTCCTGGTTTCCCCTCCAAACCCCCCATCCCATCCCCACTCCCCCTGCTTCCATGAGGGTGAGCCCCCACCCAACTGCCCAGTCCCACTTCCCCTTCCCCGTCTTGACATTCCCCTACACTGGGGTATCTACTCTTTATAGGACCAAGGGCCTCTCCTACCATTGATGTCTGACAAGGCCATCCTCTGTTGCATATGTGGCTGGAGCCATGGGTCACTCCATGTGTCATTGGTTGGTGGTTTGGTTCCTGGGAGCTCTGTGGGTGTCTTGTTGGTTGACATTGTTGTTCTTCTCCTCAGGTTGCAAACCCCTTCAGTTCCTTCAGTCCTTTCTCTAACTCCTCCACTAGGGACCCCGTTCTCAGTCCAATGGTTGGCTGTGAACATCCACCTCTGTATTTGTCATGCTTTACCAGAGCATCTCAGGAGACAGCTATATCAGTGTCCTCTCACCAAGCATTTCTTGGCATCCACAGTAGGGTCTTGGTTTGGTGGCTGTATATGGGATGGATTCCCAGGTGGGGCAGTCTCTGGATGACCTTTCCCTTAGTCTCTGCTCCACACTTTGTCTCTGTATGTCTGCCCATGGATATTTTCTTCCTATTTCTAAGAAGGACCAAAGTATTCAGATTTTGGTCTTTCTTCTTCTTGAGATTCTTGTGGTCTGTGAATTGTATCTTGGGTATTCTGAGCTTCTCATCTAATATCCATTTATGAGTGAGTGCATAACATGTGTGTTATTTTGTGACTAGGTTACCTCACTCAGGATTATATTTTCTGGTTCCATCCATTTGCCTAAGTTTCTTTTCATGAAGTCATTGTTTTTAATAGCTGAGTAGTACTTCATTTTATAAATGTACCACATTTTCTGCATCCATTCCTCTGTTGAAGAACATCTAGTTCCTTTCTAGACTCTTGCTATTATAAATAAGGCTGCAATGAACATAGTGGAGCAGTTGTCCTTGTTATATGTTGGAGCATCTTTTGGGTATATGCCAAGGAATGATATAGCAGGGTCCTCAGTTAGTTCTATGTCCAATTTTCTGAGGAAACGCCAGACTGATTTCCAGAGTTGTTGGACAAGCTTGTGTTACCACCAACCATGGAGGAGTTTCTGTACATCCTCAACCAGCATCTGCTCTCACCTGACTTTTTGATCTTCGCCATTCTGATTGGAGTGACATAGTATCTCTGGGTTGTTTTAATTTGCATTTCCCCAATGACTAAGGTTGTTGTACATTGCTTTTAAGTTTTCTTTTAAATTCTCATAGAATTCTGCACTAAACCCATCTGGTCCTGAGTTTTCTTGGTTGAGAGACTTTTAGTGACTCGTTCTATTTTTTTATGGCTTACGGGAATGTTTAAATGGTTTATCTGATTCTGATTTAACTTTGGTATCTTGTATCTCTCTAGAAAAATGTCCATTTCATTCCATTTTTTTTTTTTTTTTTTTTTTTTTTTTTTAGTTTTGTTGAGTATAGGTTTTTGTAGTACAATCCAATGATTTCTTGAATTTCCTCGGTTTCTGTGGTTCTATCTTTCTTTTCATTCCTGATTTTGTTAATTTGGATAATGTTTCGGTGCCCTCTGGTTAGCCTGGCTAAGTGTTTATCTATCTTGTTAATTTTCTCAATGAACCAGCTTCTTTGTACACTTCTTTTTGTTTCTATTTGGTTGTTTTCAGCCCTGCATTTGATTATTTCTTGCCATCTACTCCTACTGGGTGTATTTGCTTCTTTTTGTTCTAAAGCTTTCAGATGTTCTGTCAAGGTGTTAGTGTATGCTCTCTTCAATTTCTTTTTGTAGGCAATCAGAGCTATGAATTTTCCTCTTTATACTGCTTTCCTTGAGTACCAGAAGCATGGTATGATGTGCCTTCATTTTCATTAAATTCTAAAAAGTCTTTAATTTCTATTTTTATTTCTTCCTTGACCAAATTATTACATAGAGCATTGTACAGCTTCCAGTAATATGTGGGCTTTCTGTTTGTTATTGTTGTTGTTATTGAAGACCAGCCTTAGTTCCTGGTGGTCTTATAGGAGCCATGGGATTATATCAATCTTTTTGTATCTGGTGAGGCCTGTTTTGTGACTGACTATATCGTCAATTTTGGAAAAAGTATAATTAGGTGCTGAGAAGAAATTATATACTTTTGTTCTAGGATGAAATGTTCTATCAATGTTAAATCCATTTGGTTCATAGCTCCTGTTAGTTTCAAGATGTCTCTGTTTAGTTTCTGTTTCCATGGTCTGTCCATTGCTGAGAGTGAAGTCTTGAAGTCTCCCACTATTACTGTGTTCAGTGAAATGTGTGCTTTGTGCTTTAGTAACATTTAATTTATGAATTTGGGTGCTCTTGCATTTGGAGCATAGATGTTCAGAATTGAGAATTCTTCTTCATTGAGTTTTTCTTTGATGAGTATGAAGTGTCCTTCCTTATCTTTTTTGATAACATTTGGGTGAAAATATATTTTATGTGATATTACAATGGCTATTCCAGATTGTTTCTTTAGACCATTTGCTTGGAAAAACATTTCCCAGCCTTTTACTCTGGGGTAGTGTGTATCTTTGTCACTCAGGTGCATTTCCTGTATGCAGGAAAATGCTGGGTCCTAGTTACATATCCAGTCTGTTATTCTATGTCTTTTTATTGGAAAATTGAGTCCATTGATGTTAAGAGATATTAAGTAATAGTTATTGTTGCTTCTTGTCATTTTTGTTGTTAGAGGTGGAATTATGTTTGTGTGGCTATCCTTTCTTGTGTTTCTTGAAAGAAGATTAATTTCTTGCTTTTTCTGGGATGTAGTTTCCCTCCTTGTGTTGGAGTTTTCCTTCTATTCTTCTTTGCAGGTTGGATTTGTGGGCAGATGTTGTGTAAATTTGGTTTTATCATGGAATATCTTGGTTTCTCACTCTATGTTAAATGAGAGTTTTGCTGGGTATAGTAGCCTGGGCTGGCATTTGTGTTCTCTTAGGGTCTATATAAGATCTGCCCTGGGTTTTCTAGATTTCATAGTCTCTGTTGAGAAGGCTAGTGTAATTCTGGTAGGTCTGCCTTTACATAGTAACATGTACATAATAACATGACATTTTTCTCTTACTGCTTTTAATCTTTTTTCTTTGTTTTGTGCATTTGGTGTTTTAACTATTATGTGATGGAAAGCATTTCTTTTCTGGTCCAATCTATTTGTAGTTCTGTAGGCTTCGTGTCTCTTCATGGACATCACTTTCCTTAGGTTAGGGAAGTTTTCTTGTATAATTTTGTTACTGATCCTTTAAGTTGGAAGTCTTCACTTTCTTCTATACCTATTATCCTTAGCTTTGGTCTTTTCGTCTTGTCCTGAATTTCCTGAATGTTTTGGGTTAGGAGATTTTTGAATTTTGCTTTTTCTTTAACTGCTGTGTCAATGTTTTCTCTCATATCTTTGGCCCATGAGATTCTCTCTTCTAACTCTTATATTCTGTTGCTGCTTACATTTATGACTCCTGATGTCTTTCCTAGGTTTTCTATCTCCAGAGTTGTCTTACTTTGTGATTTCTTTATTGTTTTGTATTTCTATTTTTATATCCTGAATGTTTTTGTTCATTTCCTTCACCTCTTTGTATTTTCCTGTGTTTCATTAAAGATTTTTGTGTAGCTCTGTACCCCATTTTTTAATAGGGTTATTTGGTTCTCTGGAGTCTAACTTCTTGAGTT